>NC_067155.1:36917178-37240303 GCF_903995435.1 Acomys russatus | reverse complement strand
TCGGCAGGCAGGCAGAGCGGGGAGCTGGCCAGGGACCGTGCACTGAGCGTCCATGCCACGTGGGAAACCTCTCCTGTCATGTCCTCGCTCTGACCAGCGACCTGTGTAGTTGATGCTCTAAGCTGCCGAAGGGTCCTCTGCTATTGTTTGCTTTAAGTGCTGGGAATGGACCCCAAGTCTCAATACACTGCTTTATACAAGTATTCTATCACTGAGCCACGCTCTCCAGTTCTCATGGTGGTGGGGAGCAGATTCCAGTCAGGCACGCCCTCTCGTGATGTGGCATGCCCTCCTCAGGGTATTCTAGGCAAGTGCTCTACCGCTGATCTCAACCTCAGCCCTCTTTTGCTTTTATTTGTGAGATAGGCTCTTAGATATCCAGGCGGGCCTTGAACTTCTAATACTCAGTCCCAGGAGACCTGAGTTGACTGAACTACCCATCGTCCCCAGCTCAGACCACTTTTAATTTCTGTGCCTTCAGGCAGATCTCCGCCTCAGCTCTGTCCATCTATAGAACAGGTAAGACAAGAAAGCATATACCAGCTCCAACCTTTTCTGGAACTTCTTATGGGGACTAATGAGTTCCCAACAGGTCTTAGCATGGTAACTGGTGTCAGATCTCTCAGCCAAGGAGCAATGCCCAGCTTGAGCCAGCTCCCAGCCTTTGCCTCCAGCCATCCTCAGAGGGACGGAAGGGGACAAGAACCTTAGTTTGAGTCATGGGGTGGCTAAGCTTAGCCGGCCTGTCTCTATGGAAACCGCTGGGAACTCAGGGATACCCTGTCCTCCCAGCACACATGAGGGTCTCCAGCATCTTCTGGGTCCTTTGGAGCCCATGAGGACATAGGCAGGTCACAGCCATATAAGGCAATACAAATATTAGGGGAAAGGCCGATGGGAAAATGTGTTCCTGTAATATACCGCCGGCTATCACATCAGACCAAACAGCACCATTCCAGTGTGTGTGTGGGTTCTAGAATGAATGGGTCCTCTCCGTGCCACGCTGTCAGAGACTCAGTCACAAGCCTGAGGGTTGACTACCTGCTGGTGTTTCCCTTCCACCCCGGGAATTGACTTAGGACCTTACAGAGCTGCCGGCTTGGACGTCTGCCTATGGCACCTGCTCTCGGCTGCAGGGTTTTCCTCACAGCATGGTGGGCGGCCGAGCTCTGTGCACAAATACCCAGGGGAGATCCAGTGCAAGTTTTTTCCCTCTGTCCTAGTTGTGGGGGTCGCTAGGTGTCACTTTCTGCTAAGTGACCTCGGCTTGTTTGTTCAAGTGTGTACATGTGCGTGCGTACATGTGCGTGCGTGCATGCATGCGTCCCGCTACATCCAAGGAAGCAGGCTCAAAGTCACAGAGCAAGAGGAGTGTGAGGAGATGGGAGCATGGAAGGCTGCCATGATCAGCTGAAAGGCCCTCCAGAGAGATAACAGAGGAGGGAGAGCTGAGAGTCCAAGGAAAGGAAGCACCCCTAATGACAAAGGCGGGAAGGGGCTCTGGGTTGGTGAATTCCACAAGCCAGTGTAGCTGGAGAAGCGAATGCCAAGGGTGGGGGAAGTCATGGCTTTTATGTTAACTGCGTGGGTGTCTCCCGGGTGCCCACCACACACAGGCAAGGCAAACCACTTCCAGCTTCAGCACAGGTGCACAAAGACCTGTCTGTAGCTTCATGTCAGATGCCATGGACTGCAAGGAGCAAGGCACCCTCAGCTGAGTTCACTCATAATTGGAGACGCTCCCCCTCAAGCCCCCAACCACCGCAGAAAGGCAGCAGTGAGATGAGCCAGTGTCTGCAGACAACCCCACGCACTCACCCCACCCCAGGCACAGTTGCAACCTGCATCTAACCACGCCCCCCCATATCACAAATAAAGAGAATGAGGCAGGCTCACAGGGTGTGCCTGGATGCTTGCCTCCAACTCTGTGCTTAATCCATGCTGGGAGAAAGGGGGGGGCCAGACATCACTATGGTAGCTAGCGTGCAGCCGTCATAGGTGTCACTCCACTTAGCCAGGAAGTTTCTTATTGTCCCCTAAGCACAAAGTCGCCATCAGTCACCATGCAATCAACAAAGTGAGTCTCCCTGGGGACTGGAGATGGATAAACAAGCTGAGGTGGCCCCTTGGGAGCTGAGCCATAGCAGCCGGTATCCGTATCCGGGGCTCTGCCTCTCACCTGCCCACGGGGAAATACCCAGGGGCGCTAGGGCTTAGAAAGCCTGGGCCCTTGCAGCTTGGTCCTGACCAAGCTTGACTAGAAAACCTCATCGATCCTATAGGCCTGGAGGCTGCTGTGTTAACCTGCCCTTCTAGCTTTCAGGAAGGTTTTGCCACAGACCCTTCCCCCACCCCACCCCCCCCCACCCCCATTTCATCCCAGATAACTGGGCTAATTGGCCATGATGCATAACATCATGGATAAAAAAAAAAATCCAGGATGCCCATGCTCAGGTTGGGCCACAGAGAGGGCATTACTTACAGCCTCTTCCCGCCACGACTTCCCCTACCCAGACCAACCACCACACAGTAGACTCTGTGTGTGTGTGTGTCTGTGTGTGTGTGTGTGTGTGTGTGTGTGCAAACTTCCTTGTTAATTGCCCTAGTAATGCAGTAACACATCTGGAGTTAGTTTTAAGACAAATCCCAGCCTCCATATCATCTCCCTCATAAATACTGCAGTATACAAGAGGGGTTTTCAATAATTCTCCATTTAAATGATGTTGGCTTCTCTTATGATCAACAGAGCGTGTGCTCACGGGGCAAAGAGTGGGGTTGGGTAGAGGGAGGCTGATCATCAGGTCTCCCTCAGTGGGTTCTCCAAGGTCTCCTGGTCCAACCCTGCACCTTCTCTATACAAAAAAAAAAAGTCCCAGTGTTGACACCAGCTCAAGACGTATGGGTCCCCAAGGGCTCTGGGGACACACCACTGGTAGCTGCAATTTTCCATGGTTATAAACACTGCGCCGAACATCTTTGTGCAGGAGGCAGGCGTGGTTTTTGAATCATCCTCCAAGGAAGGTTCCCAGACCTGGATTCCTTCATCAAAGGGCCTAACCCAGATTGCTTTCCAAGGAGACACAAACACCATTCAGTTGCTCGTAAATCACGATGCCATGTGCCCCAATGCAGAGGTCACTGAGCATGGAAAATAGGGGTGGGGGAAGGCAAACCTCTTGTGCACCCCACCCCAGCTATGGTAGTGCAGGAAGACTTTCCGGCAGGCCACCACAACTGCCTTGACTCAGTTTCCCCCATCTGGGAAGTGGTCCAAAATGGCACGCACTGTGGCTCCTCTAAGATTCCCGTCACCTCTGCACATAAGACTGTTGTCCACGCTGGGGGAGATTGAACAGTCATGATGCTCGACCACTTTAGTTTGACCAGGATTTCCTCTGGAAAATGTAATCACCTTCCAGGAAAAGGGTCACCCAGTCACTGGATGGATGAAGGAGTTTGTTGGCCTTCCTCCTCAAGAATCTGTTTGGCCCCGGAGGAGGGAGGGGGCTTGGCAAACCCAAGCAGGGAAGCCACAGTCTCCCCTCTCTCTATCTACTCCTTCATGGACTCAGAGGAAGGATCAAAGGATTCACAGCCTCAGGTGTCCTCATATCCCAGACCCAGCTAACCACCACCTTTGTCCTCACCTAGGCAGTTGCACGCAGCATCCCTGTTCCACAGATGGGGAAACTGAGGCAAGGCACACTTAGCCTTGTGCAAGGTTTCCCAGCTAACCCAGATGGTCTTGGGGCCGCCTCTTGCCCTGCCCAAACAAGACCCAGCTTCCCACCTATTCTCTGAGCCTCTCTGCCTTATCCGACTTGCTCCAAAGTGATGGCCAGATGGGAGCAAATGAAGCTACGGGAGAAATCCGGGCTCGGGGACCTAGGACTGGGGTGCAGATGGAAGGAATCCTCCCTGGGGACACCTAAGTACGCATGGGTCTTCAGCCCAGCAGCGCCTCCAGGCCGGCGCAGGTGCCCTTTCTCCGCTATGGCCCAGGCGGAGTCTCCGCGTGCACACAGCCAGGACTAGACGCGCAGGGGGCGCCCCCTGCCGACGGCGGGCGGGAGCGCAGACCTCAGACCCCTCACATCAAAGATCCTGACCCAAGCAGACCACTGACCACTGTGGACCCTTTCCCACAATGACTGCCTACCAATGGCCCCATCCATCCATTGATTCCACTCACCTAGGAACACATTCATCTAGACTCTATCTATAACGGGACCTCAGGTCTACCTATACCCTGCATTCTTGGGACCCCAGCCCAGCAATGATGGGGATCACTACCCATACCTGAAAATCAGTGACCACAGGGTCACCCTGGCTGTCCTACCGCGGCCTGGCCCTACTCCCCAGGCCTTCAGCGGACTACCCATACAGTGAGGATACAGATTGGCTCAGTACTCCACTCCCAGGCTGCCCGCATTCCTGAGTACTTGTCAGCTTTTAGTCCCATTTTACAGACAAGCAACCGGGGGCCCCCAATGGTGGTTACATGCTTCGTCTTGTTTGACTTCATTTGACTGTTGGGCCATTGACTCCAACAGCATGGAGTGTGATTGCCAATGAGGAGCCCTCACTGGGGGGGGGGGTTCGTTTGTGGGGCGCACTGTGTGGCAGAGGGGTGCTGGGCTGACTCCCTAGCCTGATGAAGCGGGGAGTGAGAATCAGGCCGTTGGGGTGAGGTGACCCTGGCTGTGGGTGGGCACAGGGGCTTGAGTGCCCTCCAGTGGTCATCCTACTAGACCCCTTCCTGCTTTTGTCTGAGAGCTAGCCCTTCGCTTGGGAGAAACGGGGTCCTGGGACGCTGGGAGTGGGTAACCACGCCTCAGAGATGGGAGAACGACTGGATAGTGCTGGGTGGCAAGCTCCTGTCCATCTGTTCTAGCGTCTGCCACTCCAGAGAGACACAGGGACACACTGGGAGAGATAGCAGCCGGCATACAGAGGCAAGAAGGAAGGAGAGAATCCAGAAGGGGGAACCAACCCCTGGGGGCTGATGGGAAAGTCCCAAAGCAAAGAGGACCAGGTGGACATAGAAGTGTTGGAAGAAGGTGTCTGCTTCCCCCTGGTGACCTGCACAGATGTTTACCAATCCCTGTCTAAACCTGCCCATGGCTGAGCCCCTATTGTCAGCAGGGACCACTGTGTGACCAACATGGGGTCAGCAGGCCCTGCTGTGAATATCAGAGCCTGAATATGATTGTATCTGTTTTATGACAGCCTGGGATACTGGGAAGGCCAAGGTTGCAGCCCAGGTTTGGGCCGCAGAGCCAGGCTGCGCACTCAGGCTTAGCCTGAGACACAAAGGCACAGAATGCCAGCAAGGATTTTGGAGGTGACTTTGGCCTCTGACTGAATGTTCCCACTTGCAGGGAGCTCACTATCTCCAGAAGCACCTGTTTGTTCCTGGCCAGTTTGATGACTTGCAAGAAGTTTGTTTGATTGTTTGTTGGTCTGTTTGTTTTCTTTTATAACGCTAGGAGAGAAAGGCAGGCCCTTCTACGCACTAGTAAAATGCTGTCCTGAATGACCACACCCCAGCCCCTCACTGGGGGATTCTAGGCAGGTGCTCTACCCCTGAGCCACACCCCAGCCCCTCACTGGGGGATTCTAGGCAGGTGCTCTACCCCTGAACCTGCTTTCAGTCCTATTTCACCCTCGAGATGGGGTTTCCCTAAATTGCCTAGGCTGACCTTGAGTTCTCTCATTAGCCCAGACAGGCCTTGGGTCTTTAATCTTTCTGTCTCAGCCTCCCAAGTATTGAAACAAGAGCAGCGCATCATCATAACTAGCATGAACATAAAACAGATTAAAAGCAGGTGGGTAGAATAATAGGTAAGACATAGTAGATAGCTCAATAGATAGATAGTAGATGATAGACAGGCAGGTACATAGACAGGCAGATAGATAGATAGATAGATAGACAGGCAGGTAGATAGATAGATAGATAGGTAGGTAGATAGATAGATAGACAGACAGACAGACAGACAGACAGACAGATAGATAGGTAGATAGATAGATAGATAGATAGACAGGTAGATAGACAGGCAGGCAGGTAGATAGATAGATAGATAGATAGATAGATAGATAGATAGATAGATAGATAGACAGGTAGATAGATAGATAGATAGATAGATAGATAGATAGGTAGGTAGATAGATAGATAGACAGACAGACAGGTAGATAGATAGGTAGGTAGATAGATAGATAGATAGATAGATAGATAGATAGATAGGTAGATAGGTGGGTGGACGGATGGATGGATGGATATAAAGAAAGAGATAATGAGAGATAGATGATAGATGATATATGTGTGTGCACATGTATGCGCGTGCGTGTGCGTGCATGCGTGTGTGTGTGTGTGTGTGTGTGTGTGTGTGTGTCCAGATAAAATTTGAAGGTGGGAGTCTTTCTCGGTTTCTCTCCATCTTGGTCTCTCCCTAAGCCTGGAGTTCACTGTTTCACCAAGCCCTGGAGGTTCATCTGTCTCTACCCATTAGCTCTGGGGTTTAAGGCTCAAGATACCATGCTTAGCTTCTTCTTCTTTTTTATTTTTAATATTTTATTTAATTTTTTAATTTATGTGCATTGGTGTGAGGTGTCAGATCTTGGAGGTACAAGACAGTAGTGAGCTGCCATGTGGTTGCTGGGAATTGAACCTGGGTCCTTTGGAAGAGCAGGCAGTGCTCTTAACCACTGAGCCATCTCTCCAGCCCCATGCTTAGCTTCTTAGAAGATTTTAGTTTATTTGTTTGTTTGTTTGTTTGTTTGGGAGGTTGGCACACATGCGAAGGCATGTGTGTGGAGGTCAGAGGACAACTTGCAGGCATCAGACCTCCCTTTTTTCCAACTGGGTCCCAAGAATCAAACTCAAGTTGTCAACTTGGTTGCAAGCACCTCTACCAGCTGTGCCCTCTCGCTGGTCCTCACATCTGGCTCCTCACACAAGCTCTAGAGATCTGAGCTCAGGTTCTTGTGTGAACATTTTGCCAACAGAGCCACCGGCACTGCCCTCCTTGGCCATTTTGGTTTGTTTCTGAGATAAGGTCTCACACTACAGCCCAATCTGGCCTCCAACTCATATGTAGCCCAGGTTGACCTCAAACTCACAACGGCCCTCCCGCCTCAGGCTCCTGAATACTAGATTACAAGCACATGGTGCCACACCTGGCTCTCTACTCCTCTCTTATCCATTCAGGGTCCTGGTCTGGGGACAACCATTTGCCAGTGAGCCTTTTTGTCTTTTCTCCGTCCCATCTCAGTCATGGCTATACGGACACAAGAGGTTCAGAGAGCAAACAATTGAGTTTTAGTCAGCCCCATCCAGTCAGGGAAGGCCAACTGCGACAGAAACCAGCCAGTTCAGAGCTCTCCCAAAGATGGTGCCTACCGGAACACACAGAAACAGGTTCCCCCAAGATCAGCACAGGAAGGCGACAGAGGCGTCATCTAATACTGGGTCCTCCAATGAGTATGCTGCAGTACCCTGGGGCAACCTCTATCATGCAGCTAATGCTAATGGTTGCCCAGCCTGGGCAGCTCAGGGAGGCCTAGGGACATCCTGGACATGAGGTTCAGGTCCTGCTCCCAGGAATTTCCGAATACAGCTAGGGGAGGCCCATTCGTCAGGGATTCAATTAGTTGGAGAGTTGCTGTTAATTTTTGTCCCGGTCAGAGAGGCTGCACCGGGTGCTCTCTGGGCAGCTCTTCCCTCACAGCTTGGGGTCATTCTGAGTGGAGGCGGAGATGATGCTGGCCAGGGCATTAATGAGATGCCTCTAGGTGCAAATGTGAGTTTAATAGGTGTTACTTAGCGTAGTACGCCTCCCGCACACCCGAGCCTGCTGCACAGGCCTCCTGCCTCGTTAGAATAAGTAATTAGAGTGTAGGAACACTGGCCCCGACACTTTAATAAAGTGTCAGCCATCACCGATTTGGTATTTAATAAAATAAAATTAAATATTTATTGTATTTTGGGTCTGCGGCATATTTGAGACACGCTCGACCCCCCACGAGTCCCCCTACCCACCTCTGAGGAGTCTCTACTTGAAAATGGGATACATGTGTGTGGCAGAGAGAGACCCAGAGGCAAGGGACAGAAGGCGAGAGAGCTGAAGGGATAGGTGACCACCCTGTGGATAAGAGGGACACAGCATTCCAGTTAGGGACCTCGCCTTTGTGTCTCTCTTCTGCTTTGTGCTCCCTATCCCACCTCACCAACGTCCTCCAAGCACCTATCAACCTAGCAGCCAGTGTCAGCCCAGCTCAGCTGTCCCCAGACATGCAGACACTGCAGGAGACCCCCCAATACTGCCCAGCCCCACCCACAGCCACCGATAAACAGAGGGTGCAGGCATGGCATGGGAACTCTGACATGCAGTGTGTCCCCAGGGGACAGAATCATGAAAAGACCACCAAACTCCACAAGGCCTTGGTAAATTCACACCTACTCCACCCCACCCCCCCAAAGTGGGAGCCCTGGTCTCCCCTTTCTCCACTGCACTCCCAGATCCCCCAGATCAGGCAAGATCTGTTTTTTTGTTTTTATTTATTATTTTATCATCATCATTATTACAATGGTGATTAAACAGGAAGCTGGAGAAAAGGACACAGAATGGGGAGAGATGCGTCAGGCAGGGTACCAGCACCAAGAGCATCGCTGAGAAGTGATGGGGGCCTGTCATCCCAGGGCTGGGGATGCTGAGGCAGGAGCATTACAGTTTAAGAACAGGAAGGGAAGGGAAGGGAAGGGAAGGGAAGGGAAGGGAAGGGAAGGGAAGGGAAGGGAAGGGAAGGCATCATGATGTCTACACCCAAGGATGAGATTCAAAGAAGCATTGAAAACAGGAAGATGAGGGCAGGAGGAATGGTCCCCATCAGCCACCCCAGGAGTCACTTAACCTGGAGCTTCAGGCCACAGATGGCTTCTCTCTGCATCAAGTACAATGAGACCCCCCAACCCCCCACCCTACCCCGGGGGTCGGTGTGCACCTGTCTAGGCAAGAACATGTTCATGGTGCAAAGCCTCCTCTTAGTGTGTGAACACTGAAGATATATACTAGAACCTTCTTCCTGCATCAGCCGGAGTGCTCAGAACTGGGAGCGAGTCAAATAATCAAGCGCAGGGCAGCGATGAGGCACCTTTGAGTAGAATACTATGCAGCCATGAAAAAGCACAGCCACACACATGAACCCTATGGACATGTCCTAGCCAGTGAGGTACCAGTCCTGGCCTATCCAAACATTCTCTGTCGTCTCCTTTATCTCTCTTCCTCCTCCTCTCCCCTCGTTTTCCCCCCATTCCATCTCACTCTCTACTGTCTTTCCCCTTTGATAGGTGTGAACCCCCACAGCTCACTACTAGGACTGAAACTTCCAAGTGTGCCTCTCCCTTAGGAACTCCACACACACAGAAACTTGCTTCCCTTTCTTTGACAGGGAAACCAACGTTCTGTCAGGACCTTTGCCGTGCCTGACTCCTGGTCTTCACCCTGGAAGCTTGTTCGTGATTACCCATTGACAGAGGCCTGGCTGTGGCAGATGGAAAGGCCTGGGGCAGGGTTCACAGCCCCTTGGCACCCACCCCCCCCCCCCCCCCCCCGCCCAGGACAGTCCATTCTTCTGGGAGCTTGGAAACAGATGGAGATCACAGCCAGGCCACACTAAACTAAAGAGTCTTGCTGCAGAGCTGATGCTGTTGGAATATAGAGGGGTCACAGGTGGGAAAGATCCCACCTGCCCCAGGCCAAGGAGTATCCTAGATGCAAATCCAATTGTGAATTTTCCCCCACCACACACTGCGGAGGAGCCCCCTGGATGAGGTGGCTCACATCCCAGAGCCTGCCCATCCCTCACACAAGCCAGACAGGGCTGAGGTGAAGCAAGCAGCTCACACACCAGAGTGTGGCTCTTGAAGCAATCGCTAGGAAACCCACCAGTAAGCTAGGGAGGCACAGCTGACTTCAGTGAACCCCCCAATCTGTACCAAAAAACTCTAGAACTGCGGACTTCAGGGACAATCCCTGCTGAGAGGTGGGAGCCAGGTCTCAGGCTTTGGGGTCTCCCACGGTCTTGACCTTGGTAGCACTGAAGCTGGGACTCCCTGCTCCCTCCCTCTTCCTGTCCTCTGGGAGCTGGTCCTCTGAGAAGCCAGATCTGATTGTGGGGATGTCCCTGAGCCCCAGTTGCCAGGCAACTGCCTAGTGCACCCGGCAACGTGGTCTTGAGCCTCCTTGCCCCAGCGACAGTGTTTCCACTACATCAGCACTGCGAGTCCCCAGAGTCACCTCCCACCCTTGTCCCCAGGGCAGCCTGGATCCTGGCCATAACAGCTTCACAGCCAGAGGTCTAAGCAGGAGCCCTGGTGTGACACTGTGGGAGACCTCTCTTCCCAGGCCAGAGGGCGATTGCCACCTGTAGGGGGCCTGTCGGCACAACCGAGATGAGACAGTCCCACACCGGCCACCGCCACCTTCTGCCTCTCTCAGGGAATGAACTGGTTTTCCACACAGGCTTCCAGCTCTACGGTCTATGGGGACATGATGGGGGCCCCAAAGACTGTCGGGTGTCCTGTGGTCCTGTCCTCAGTCCAGGCCCCTGGCTTCAACAGATGTGGAAACCCGTGTTGGAAAGCCCATCCAGAGCGCCAGACAGCATCACGTGGAAACTGGTTGCAAAGAGCAATTAACACTTCATTAATAATCAATGAGTTGCCAATTTGCACATCGCCCAGGAACAAATGGCAGATCGGGTTCGGCTGCTGCACGAGGGCTCTGGAGCCAGCAGCCAGGGGGCAGCCAGAGTTCCAGAGGTGATGGGGGGGTGGGGGGGATGGGGGATGGGGACGGCTGGCTGGGGCAGGACACATAGGGACCGTGTAGGCATCTCTGTGTGCCTATAGTGTGTCAGAGAGACTCCCGCTCTATGGGGCTCGTGAGGGGGGGGGACCCTGGTCCATGCACTCCACAGCATGAAGCAGTCCCTTCCTCACGGACAGCTTTGAACCATACCGGGAGCAAAGGTCAGATAATACAGCTTGTCATAAAGGCCTGGGCCTTTCCCCTGTGCGGTTATGGGGCAAGTGAGCCTTTATGGAGACCCTACCGTATATACACTTCCTCTACACGTCAAGCAGGTTTCCCCACTTGAAAGGCAAGGGCACCAGGTGCAGAGGAGGGAACTGAGCCTGAGTTTGGATCTCCGAGTTTGGCCCTGCCTTAAATTCTACACCGCCCTATCCTATCCCCTACCCTAACCCTGTAGAGTCTCTCTGCTGATTAACCCTTTCTTAGCAGCCAGCAGCTGCAGCCTCTAGAGTCAAGGAGGGCTCTCAGGAGCAGGAACTCAAGACTAATTGACTGCTCAGGCCTCCTTAGCCCTACAGACCAAGCTCAGCCCCGCTGCCTCCCATGTGCCCTTCTAGCTCAGCTCTAGCCAACAGGTGCTCCTGGAGCCAGAACATCCTGCCAGGGAGATAGAGGCGCACTGGGCGCCCTGATGACTTCAACGGCAGTTATCCAGTTATCGCCACGGGGGCGGGGGGGTGTACTCTCCCCATGGCTGAGGCTCCAACACCGGTGGTCGGAGAGGTGTAAGAGATCTAGAAAAGTCAAGTATGGAGGCACCTGGAGGGGGTGGAAGCAGCCACATCAGCATGTGCAAAGGCCCTGGGGTACAGTGTGCACCTGGAGGAGGAGCCCACTGGGAGGTGGATCAGAGAGCAAGTAGGTGAGGCAAGCACTCACGGGATACAGGGCCCATCACGCCTAGAGTCTGGGTTTTATTTCAAAGTTTTAGGCAAGGCACCTGGCCTCACAGTCACTGGCTGTAGGAGGGTCTTAATGTCCTGAGAGTTGAGGGTGGCACCAGACCAGGTAGGAACAGGCTGCGGGCGGGACCAGAGTGAGTGGTAATCAAACCCTCAGAGTCTCAAGTGCTGTTGGCAGGTGTAAGGTGACTCCCAGTTGGAACCACACAGGACTTCTCAGTTTCCAGCCTGGGGTCCCTGATCCCCCTCTTGCCTCCCGTCTGCACCCGGCACCCTCGCCGTGAGATTGAATTTACAACGGACGCCAACACATTTAAATCCATTTATTGCAAAATTACTTTTCAATAATTACATCACTGTGCCGACTGTGTTGCATAATGAAATTAGCACGAGAGACATTAGAGACAATATAAAATTATAAGAAATATTGAAATACCGCTTTCCCGTCTGTCTTCACGAGGCCCCATAGCTTAACTGGGGAGCTGGTGAACCTCATCCATGGAACTGGAATGCACTGAGGGTAATTACATAACGCCTTCTCTATAAATTAATTATAACTGTTATTGCAGATTTGTGTTATCGGATTGAAATTCCCCTCCACCCGAGCCTATTAGCAAAGAATGGGCCCCCAGTAGCCAGTGATCCTGAGCTCCCAGGGGACCCACGGTGTCAAGAGGGCAAAGGAAAGACAGGAGGAAAGACCTGGGCTACGTACGGGGTCAGAGTTCAATATCTATTCCTGCTGTGTGTCTCAAGTAAGGCCACCCTACATCTCTAAGCCCAGGTTTTTCTCAAGCCTGATACAAGTTGAAGATCCTTTGTCCAAAGTGCTGGAAACTGACAGTATTTCAGATTTTAGGGTTTTTTTATACTGGACTTGGGAATGTTTGTGTAGACTTTACCTAGGTCCAACACCCTGAATCTGGAAGTCCAAAATGCTCTGAAATCTGAGAATTTCGAGCACTGGTGTGATAATTTAAACATTTCTGATCCACGGGGGGCTTAGGGACAGCTCAGTCTATGATGCTTGGTATGCTCGCCATGTCAGCATGAAAAACAGAGTTGAACCACCCAGGACCCACATAAACAAGCCAGGTGGTGTGTGCTTATGACCCCAACACTGGAGAGGCCGAGACAGCAGGATGCCTGGGGCTCTCTGGCCTGCCAGCTTGTCTGAATCTGTGAGTTCCAGGACAGTGACAGACCTTGTCTTTAAACAAACAAACAAAAAAAAAAAAAAAAAAAAGGGCAGCTGAGCCAGGTGTGGTGGCGCATGCCATTAATCCCAATAGAGGCAGGCAGATCACTGTGAGTTCGAGGCCAGCCTGCTCTACAAAACAAATCTAGGACAGCCAAGGCTACACAGAGAAACCTTGTCTCAAAAAAAGAAAATGGGTGCTGGAGAGATGGCTCAGAGGTTAAGGGCACTGACTGCTCTTCCAGAGGACCTAGGTTAAATTTCCAGCAACCACATGGTGGCTCACAACCATCCATAATGAGATCTGGTGCCCTCTTCTGGCATGCAGGCATATATGCAGGCAAAGCATTGTATGCATAATAAATAAATAAATCTTTTTAAAAAGTAAAAATAAAATAAAAATGGGGAGGGCTCCTGAGGAATGACGCCAGGGGTTGGCCCCTGGCCTGCACAGGGGAGCATGCATGCGCACACACATGAACACATGCACACTTGCTGTGGCTGGGCCATGGGTGGTCCCATAGCTCAGTGGCTTCATGTGAGCCATCAGTGGTAGCCAACCAGAGCTTCTGAGCTAAAACCATTTAAAGGCTTGGGTAGGTACTGGGACTTAGAAACTCTCGAGGCTGTGGACTAGGGTACACATGTCCCCAAGCTGGACAGATGGACACAGGGCACTCAGGACAGTGCTCTGCCCACTTGCCAGCTGAGACCTAGAAAGAAGGCTCCGTTGACCTGCTGCCCACAGGCCTCTCTCTGTGACTGCCCCAAACCCGAGAGATGTCCCAAGGCTTGGGCTGGGCCCTGGGGGTGTCAGGATTATTCAATCCTGCTCCCTCCCACCCTTCTCCTAAGCCAAGAATGTTGGTCACTGGCTGACAGAGTGGGACAGTCCTGGAGACTTCCTGGAAGAGGTGATGTTTCCGTTGAGGTGAACAGTGACAAGTGTGGCCACCAAGGAGCCCACTGTACAGAGAATACGACAGTAATGGGCTCTTTGAGATGGGGCAGGTCAGTTTCTAGTCCTGCCAAACATGCCATACTGGCCCCAGTCACCCAGACACAGTCTCTATGTGTCAGAGACCAGGCAAGGCTCAGCCAGGTCCTCTGTTCAGCAGAAGAAACATTACAGGTCACTCATAACAGCTCTCAGTAGGGTAGGAAGCCGCCTCCAGGCTGGTGCAGCCAGAACCAGGTGCCTGTCCTTGCAGCTACAAAAGAGGACTGGAGACCTATCTCTCTTGTTGGACAGCCCCACAGCTTCTTGGGCTGTCCCCAAACAGGGAAGCCACCTCTCAATGCCAGTACAGTCTGTTTGCAGGAGGTCTCTCAGAACACCAGTGAACCTGGCGGTCACACAACACAATGGTTCCACACTCTATGGTTTAGGGGTGGGCACCCTGCGTGATGTAAGCTCTGAGAGGCTAGACCGTGGGGACCCTTGAGATGTATCTGCTGCAAGGGGTTGGCCCAAAGTCACACAGCCCAGCCCAGCTGGCTTTGCAAGCCTCCAACTGTGTTTTCTGCTTCCTGGTCAGAGACAAAGAGAGACACCCACCCAGGTCCTGAAAGGCCTAGGAAGTAGCCAGGGATGTATATATCCCGCCCTACACAGGCCTACTACCACAGTCTTATGGAAGTCCAGGGTTGCCCAGGGTGAGCCCTATCCATGCTTGAAGTCCAGGAAGACGGTGTCCCATCACAGGGCCTGTAACAAATTTGTGTCATGTTTTCTCACCTCACAGGGTAATCTAGAGTGAAGGCGGAGGCTGAAGTTGACTTAGAGATTTTAAAAGTGGAGAGAGTTAGAGACATGACTAGGGGTAGAGCCCCTGCCTAGAATCCCCCAGTGAGGGGCTGGGGTGTGGCTCAGTGGTAGAGCCCCTGCCTAGAATCCCCTAGTGAGGGGCTGGTGTGTGGCTCAGTGGTAGAGCCCCTGCCTAGAATCCCTCAGTGAGGGGCTGGGGTGTGGCTCAGTGGTAGAGCATCTGCCTAGAATCCCCCAGTGAGGGGCTGGGGTGTGGCTCAGTGGGAGAGCCCCTGCCTAGAATCCCCCAGTGAGGGGCTGGGGTGTGGCTCAGTGATAGAGCCCCTGCCTAGAATCCCCCAGTGAGGGGCTGGGGTGTGTCTCAGTGGTAGAGCCCCTGCCTAGAATCCCCCAGTGAGGGGCTGGGGTGTGGCTCAGTGGTAGAGCACTTGCCTAGAATCCCCCAGAGAGGGGCTGGGGTGTGGCTCAGTGGTAGAGCACCTGTCTAGAATCCCCCAGTGAGGGGCTCGTGTGTGTCTCAGTGGTAGAGCCCCTGCCTAGAATCCCCCAGTGAGGCCTGGGGTGTGGCTCAGTGGTACAGCACCTGCCTAGAATCCCCCAGTGAGGGCCTGGGGTGTGATTCAGTGGTAGAGCCCCTGCCTAGAATCCCCCAGTGAGGACCTGGGGCGTGGCTCAGTGGGAGAGCCCCTGCCTAGAATCCTCCAGTGAGGGGCTGAAGTGTGGCTCAGTGGTACAGCCCCTGCCTAGAATCCCCCAGTGAGGGCCTGGGGTGTGGTTCAGTGGTAGAGCCCCTGCCTAGAATCCCCCAGTGAGGGGCTGAGGATGTGGCCATGCAAGACTGAATAAAAGAAAACCAGCTGGTGTGGTGGTGAGTTGAACTTGTGACCTCTGAGAGAGAAGTAAGCACTCTTAACTGCTGAACCACCTCCCCATCACACCTGTAATCCCAGCCCTTGGAAGGCTAAAGTAGGTGAATGTTGTAACCGACGCTACATAGTAAGACCTTGTCTCAAATTATCCATGACGCAAAGCAAATCAGCGTCTGCTTCAGTGATGGCCTGTGAGGCTCAGGGCATTTTTTCATTCGGTAGGTCTGACCTTCATGACCCAGATCCCGGGTTCCCATCTGTCACCTTGAGGGTAGGCCATGGCCAGCTCCACCATTCTGGTTCCTGGCCACCCCAGCCTGTCTTGGACACAGTGGAGGCAGTTGCTGAAGCCCTTTGGGCTGACAGATCCCGGCTCATCCTCTGTCTTTGTATCCATGTCATATATGCTCCCCTCCCATTAGTTAACTCAGTTTGGGTGCACAGCTGTGTGCACAGCAGGTTCAAGCAGCATCAGCCCAGCAGATAGCTAAAAAAGATATAAAATTTTTTAAAATTAAAAAAAAAAAAAAACAAAAAAACAGGCTGTATCCTGGGACAGACTAACAGACATTGACTGAGCCCTAGCTGTATGCTTGGAACTGGGTGAGGGCCCAGAACTTGACCATACACAAACATCTCTTTAACCCACAAGGGCCCGTCCAGGAATCACCTCCTCCATGAAGGCTACCCTGCCTGAACTCCTTGAGAAGAGTAGCCAGCTCACCACCCTGCTTAACCTGGTCTCTTGAGTGTCATTTGTCACCTCAGGGGCCCTGATGAGGAAGGGACACAGAAATGGGAGACCTACCCTGGAAAGCTCCTGAGAACCTGTTAACCTATACACCTGAGTCTCACAATGTAGCCCAGGATAGCCCCAAACTCCAGCTCAGGCTAGTGTTGGGATTGTAAGAGTCATCTCTTCCTTCTGCTTTCAGTAGGAACCAGAAAGGCCAGGGTGTGGGTGGCAGGACCTCTTGGGGTCCCTCTCACCACCACCTCAGCATGCACCTGGGACTCAGATGAATGACACCCAACTTCCCCTATAACCTAGAGCACCACCATACCAGTCCCCGAGCCTCAGTTTCCCCAGATGCTTAACACACCTTCCCAACGTCCCTCAGGTAGGTCTGGACCTCACTCCCCAGCCTCTGTCACCCCTGGAGCTGACCTTGACTCTGGCTTAGCAGGGAACCTCTCCCCCCCATCCCCCCCCGCCCGAGAGCACAGGGGAGCAGGCCAGGGTGGGGTGCAGCCTGGCACTGGCTCCTGGTAGACAGGTCTGTTTGTTTATATAAGCAATTCAATATTTAAGAGCCGGCCAGCCGCAAGCTCTCTGCTTCCCCCTTTCTTTGTCTCTGCTCCCTCCGCCTGCCTTGCACCCCCTCTGCCACACTGGGAGATCCTGATGGAAAATTCATTAGTGGCCCCGTCCCCCTCCCCTCCCTTCCTGCCTTCCCAAGCAGCTCAGCGCGTCAGCCTCTCCATCCCCATTATCTGGAGACGCCAATTTCAAAGAGACATCTTAATAGTGATGTCAACGAATTAATTAGATGTGTTAATGAGCTAAAAGCAACCCAAATTAAATTAATGCAGTAATAAGCGCAGACAGCAAAATTAGCTCCAATTTCTCTAAATGGTTCTGAACTGTACACAACACCTCATCTCGCTAGAACATTACCACCCCCAAGCTAATCAAGAACCGGCACAATTAGCTGCTTAATTACAAACAGGCGCGTGCGCAGGCAGGCGCACGCGCGTGCACACACACACACACACACACACACACACACACACACTAGCTCATACTCAATAAGATAAGAGGGTGAGAGGGTAAGACGGTGGAGAAGGCTTGACCAGGGGCGGGGGAGAGGGGGAGTGGGAGGGGCCGGGAGGGGGTAGAAAGCTGGGGTTGCAGACCCCCTGAAAATAGTGTGGTCCTTGTCACCTCCTCCTGAGTTCTCACTACTATGCATAGCAGAGAGCAAGGCCTGCAGAGGATGGCCACGGTCCAAGTACAGTCCTGTTTGCTGTGGACCATGGTTGGTGCTCTCTGCATCAGGCCCTGGAGGATGAAAGAGGGAGGATGGAGGACTGGAGGAGGGCTGGCTGGCATCTGGGTGGGGTTGGTCCAGGTGGAGGAGAAGGAGGAGGAGGGAAGGTACTGGAGAGAGGTGGGGGCAGGGAGCACTCGAGTTGTTTACGCATCAGAATCCGACTTGGAACTAAAAAGCTAATTGTCCGGCCCGGTTGATTTCCCACTGGACAGGGAGAGCCGCTAATAGCTTCGTGAGCAGCTCAGGTATCTGATTAGCTGTAATTGCAGAGCCTGAGACAGAGGGGGAGGGGAGGGGGAGCGGAGGAGTAGGGGGAGTGGAGGAAGGAGGAAGGGAGAGTGGAGAATGGAGGGATGGGGAGGGGAGGAAGGAGGGGCTTTGGAGGGATAAGGAGGGGAGGAGGGATGGGAGGAGGGAGTGCACAAACATCAGTCAGGTCCCCCTCAGAAGCTGGGGGGTGGGGGTGGGGTGGAGAGAGCAGGTACCAAGCAGCAATAAAGAAGAGGATCATTGACCACAGAGGATGTAGGGGCAGGCAACCCAGCCACCAGCAGTCCTCCCTAGGAGTCTACACTCCCTAGATTTATCTGGACTTAGGAACCCGATCTCTTGTCAGGAGCCAGCCAGAGGTGCTCCACCATCAGGGATAAGAGCGGACACAGGGCTCAGCAGCTGCCCCAGCAGGGAGTGAGGACCAGGAGATTTCAAGGGTGGAGCACTCTCAGGGCACACAAACTGTCCAGTCTCCTAAGTCGAGGATGAGTCTGTCCCTTTCGGGTGTAAGTTATCAGTGCTGGAGGGAAGGGAAGAGAGGACTGGCTTTCCCCTCCTGCACAGCCCCCAGGACCCCAACTTCAAAGATGGAGCCCAGGGTGGCGAGGCACCAGCTGTCCTGCATCACTACAGGAGCACCTGCACCGCAAGGCCTCCCGCAACCTTCCTCGCACCTTTCCTTGTCTCTCTTTTCTGCGTTTTCTGTTCACACACATGTCCCCCCATCTTCTGTTGAACTTAGGACTCTGTGAGCACAGATTGTTTCTTGTTCCAAGTTGGCTCCCACATGAGGCACCCCCTCAAGATCTCTGGCCAAAGTTGCTCCTGGTGGGAGAGCTGCCTCCCACCCTGGTGCCCCAAAATGACTGGCAATGTTTTCTGCCTTGCGGAGAAGGCTCCTGCATGTTATGAGAGCCCGCCTCCCCGCCCCCGTGACACTGTACCAATGGTGGGGACCTTGTGAGATTCAAGCAATATAAGAGGGTCCAGTGAGAGTCCATGTGGAAATGTCCTTGCGGTGCCTGGATAGGCAGGTGGAGGTGGGGTGCAGGGATATCGTGAGGTGGGGGGCCCTGGAATGACCCAGAAACTTCTAGATTGGGGTTCTCCGAGTTTCTCCACTGCAGTCTAGGCTTGGTAGCCTTTTACTCTTGTGAGCACTGGAAGGCTGGGTGAGGTCACAGGATCCTGCATGGAAGAGCTTGGGACTCGAGGCCTACTCTACCCTACCCTCATGCCACGGCTAGCTGTGGACTGTGGGACCGGCAGGATCACACCTACCAAATGGGGAAGTCACCATCCCTGATGCCACCTAAGGCCACCCAGGTCACTTGGACAGAGTCTCACACAGCATCCATCATGGGTTAGAAGGGGCGGCCTGTGTATGGGTCTGAATGAATCCATTTCCCAGAGGCAAACAGTGAGGCTGGCGTGATTCAGACTGTCCACCCCAGTGCAGGCCTCTCTCATGCTCTCTTGAATGCCAGGCTGGGGTGCCCTGATATGGCACACACACACACACACACACAGTCTTAGTCTCTGAGAATGGAAGGATTGTTTTGCTCAGGGGAAGGCCCTAGGGAGCAGAGCCCTGGGGACAAACCCAGGGCTCTGAAGCTAGGAGTGGGCTCACAGCCTCTCTCTGTCACCCTCTTGCCTCCAGCCCTGACACACGGGTGCTTGGTTCATGGAAAGAATCCAGGCCCTTCACCTATAGTCAAGCTGTGTGATGCCTATAGGCAGGTCCATGTGTAAGGTCACAGGGCACAGCCAAAGGGAGCTCCAGGCTGTGGGGAGCCAGGGAGCCGTTGCCCCGTCAGGCACACACCTGGAGATCTTCAGACTCCCATGGCCCATGCCAATTACAAACTCACTTTGCAGTACTTTAATTTGTCTCTGGGGCTTTGGAAGGAAAATCATACGATTATCATTATTATTATTATTTTGGCTGCAAACTCCAGCGGCTATTATATAAATTACATGTAATTGAATACATCGGAGGCAGTTCCCTCTAAATGTGTCTTCTCCTTCCCACCATGGGGGCCAACCCCATTTGACAACTCTATCAGCGCTTCCTCTGAGAAGAACATCCTGGCACCTGAGAGGAAGACAGAGGCGTCTGGGCTGCCCAGGCCACTCCACCCAAGGAAGGAACCAAGAGGCTTTGAGAACAATTCATTGTGGTGCCATGGTTGTGCTGTGTGACCTCGAGCAAGCTGCGCAACCTCTCTGAACTTTGCTTTTCTCATCTCATCACTTTTTTTCACTTTTGTAGCCCCTCTCTCAGACAACCTGACAAGGCCTCTCAGCCTGACTGCTTTCAAGCTGTCCTGTGCCTGCTAGGAACAATGCACAAGGTGCTAACTGTGTCAGGTCCTTCACACACCAAAAATGCACTCCAAGGGATTCCTTGGCTCCAGGATGCAGCCAGGCCAGTTTCAGGTGTCAGACATGAAACAGCTGGTATGACCAGAACCCAGAAGGCACCTGCCCTGTGGACACCCGGATCTCTCAGACAGTAGCAAGATTGACAACCACCATCCCCTGAGGGGCCAAGAAGAGTGGGTAGTGGGTGGAAAAAGAGGACACCTCGGCTCAGAGAGGGAGACCACATGGCCTGAGGTCACACAGGAAATAGAATGGGACTAGTATGCAGCCCACATATGGCATGAACTGCGTCAGAGGCTGCAAGTATCAGAGGACAAGAGAAGGAATCAGTGAGCTAGTTATGGAGGAGAGTGCTGAGGACATTGGGGGGGCTGTATCGGGGTCAAAGAAGGTTGCATGTGGGGAGCATATTCCCCACACGGTAGCCAGAAAGTGTCACTTTCTGTGTGAGCTTAGACAAAGCTCCACAGCCTCTCCTGGCCTCAGTTTCCCTTTCTGTACTTGGAGGGGGTGCCCCGGTAACTTTGTTTAGGGGTACCTCCCCCACTCCCACCCTCAAGTGTATGTCCAAAGCCTTCTGCCAACACTAAGAGACAGCAAATGCCTACAGGCTTTCTCTAGTCTGTGGTGCTAGCTTGTAGTGGGGGTGTGGGGGTTCCCCTGAGGCTGGTCATAACAGGAAGATTTCCTCCCCTGCAGGCTGGCAGGTTCTGAGACTAACGCAGCCAGGTGTTCTGCGGGCACTGTGAAGGGACGCTAAGAGGGGACCCCCCTAGGCCTCATGCCACCATGGGCCCCTCTCCAACATTAGCAGCTACAGGCCCCAGACCGATAGCTGCTAATATCCAACGGGAAGAAAGAGACTTTTCAGGTTAACCCCCACCCTCACTTCTGAAACAGTGTCTCACTATGTAGCCCTGGCTGGCCTGAGATTCTCTATGTAGGTCAGGCTGGTCTTGAACTCACAGAGATGCTCCTGCCTCTACCTACTGGTAGCTGAGATTATAGGTATGTGCCATCACATCCTGAAACTCATCCCTTTGGTACTGCCTAACAATAACAGGATTTTTTTCTTTCTTTCTTTCTTTCTTTCTTTTCAAAAATTGGTGTCACAGGCCTCTCATAACATCATTTGCGAGACAGGGCTGGGGGCTTAGGAGTTCCATACCAGCCTGGGCTGCAGACCAAGACTTGGTCTCAAGAAGACACAAATCGGGCTGTAGTTGTGGCGCCGGCAGTAGAGTTCTCGCTTTGCATACCTGGAGCGCTGGGTTCCATGCCCAGCTAAGTATAACCCAGGCATGATGGTGCACACCAGAACCTGAGCATTCAGAAGGAGAAGGCAGCAAGACTGATCAGGAGTCAAGGTCATCCTTGGCTCCATAGCCAGTTTGAGGCCAGCCTGGGCTGTCTGAGGTCCTATCTCAAAAAGAAAAATAAGTAGACTGAAATATAAGGTCATATTCCCTGGTTGTTAGGCTTTGGATCTTACTGCAGTTACTGTGAATTGATTAGCTATATAGCCCCTCCTTGAGTTGCCCAGGCCTCTGTGGCACCAGCCGGGGACGGGGGGAGGGGGGGGGAGGGAGGGAGGGAGGGGGGCGGGGAGAGGGGCTAGCACCTAGCACTGCCTTGTATGCTACCCTCCTCCCCAGTCTCAGCCCCAGCCTCCTTATCCCTCTCAGAATAGCTGCAGTCGGGCCTGCCACGCGCTCTCCACCCCCAACTTGTAAAGTAACAACCTGTCACGCTACAACCTCTTTGCGCCCAAACCACTCTCTGATCTGTGTAAACTGCAATTGATGCGGCGCCGCTTGATATTAATATCTTTTGTTTGTGTGTCTGGTTCCCAGAATCTAATTAAGGAGCGTCGCTGCGGAGCCGGGTGCTCCAACAGTCCCCTGCACACACCCAGCTGCTGCGCGCACACGCGGCTCTTTTCCCGGCCTGCGGCCCCTCTGCGCGCTTGGGGTGCGCTCAGACTGCAATCTGCAAGTCCAGGCCAGTGCCTGTGGGCCTTGCAAGTCCAGGCTGACCTCACAGCACGGGGAGGGGCTGTCCTGTGCGGTGGGCGGGGTTTCCTGTGCAGTGGGTTGGGCAGTTCTTGTAGTGGGCGGGGTTGTCCTGTTAGGTGCGCAAGGGCTGTTAGGGTGCTGAGGGAGGGTCCTCCCCTTGGAGGGAGTTGAGTAGAGGCTGCCTGTGAGATAAGAAGGCCTAGGCTGGGCTCAGTCCAATCAGATAACCATACTGGGACAGAGCCTGCCATCTGTCCTTGGGGTAAACCAAGGTAATCTGCCATCCCGGTGGACAGACAAAGACAATGAGGCCGAGGGATGCTGGCCTCCCTATATGCAATGGGGCGGCTCTGGGCTCTTCCCTGGCCCTCCAGGCCCCACCTATACCCCTTAGGAAGAAATCACTTATTCCCAGAGAGACTAAGGAGGACCAAGATCCAGAGTTCTTCTGTCTGAGGCCACCGGCTGTCCAGCTCCCACCCCTCTGACTTAGTTACAGGAAGTAATGGCACTGTGCACCTTTTGAAGCCACCCCTTGAGCCAGCGGTCTCATAGCCAGTGCCCTCGGGCCAGGCCTCAAGGCAAGCATGCAACTCTCTCCTAATGCCTCCCGGAGCGCAGGGCGCCAGATGAGGCATGCCAGGCCTCGGGGCAGGGGCACAACAGACTAAAGCCGGTCCTCATGGTGGCTCAGGGTAGTATGCCACTCGCACTGCCTCTGAGTCGCCCGCAAGGCCACCACCCCACAGAGGCCCGCGCGCTTAGAAACGCCGCAGCGCCACCTACCGGTCGCGCTAGGAAGTGCTCAGCTGGCTGGACTTTGGGGGGGCTATCGCGGAAGCCTAAGGAAGGCTGCCAGCCTAATGCCACTCAGTGTGTCGCTTAGCCATTCATTCTTTGACTCCGTTTTACCGATGGAAAAAAATCAAGGTGAGAAAAAAGTAGCTTAAAATGACCTCAGTTGAAAGCAACCAAATGGGCTCACCCAGTTGCAGAGTCTGACCTGCCACCCTCCAGTTAATTAATAATCATTTACAATGTTAAACCCATGCCAACCTCATATTCTGTATGAGAATCCAGGAAGTGTCACAGGATCCTGAGCTGTCCCAAGTCCCTTCCAAGTCCTGGCATTCTGGGGAGGGCTGTAAGAACCTGAGTCAAGAGACGGAAGGACAACGTATACAGGGGATGACCCCAGGGCACCAGCTTGGGCCTGCAACCTTGCTGAGCGGCGTTCTAAACGTTCTAGAGACCCATGCCTCAGTTTCCCCGCCTGCACCGTATATGGGGAAGAAGCTACAATGTCTATTTTCCTCCACCTTGGATGTGTTAGCAAAAGCCTCTACAGGGCCAATCTGGGGGCATAGCTGAGATTGAGGTGGCCCTGTCCCTTGTGGGGTGCCCCAGCACCCATGGCTGTCACTGGCAAGAAGTCTAGTGCTCCCATCTACCGCTGCCCAGAGCCCTCCTACACCCCCCAGCCTCACTTGGGGGTGGGCATCTCGGATGAACGGTAAGGGACAGATGGTGCCGGCCGGGGTGCCAACCCAGCTGGATCCGGGTAGAGCCTGCTGCTGGTGAGGGCAACTGCCAAGAACTGTGGCAGGATTGAACTCCAGCTGCACCTGGGGGTGGGGGCAGAGGACGATGATCTGGGTTGGTGCTGCAAATGACAAGTATGACCTTGGACGGACCTCCTCTCCCCCCCATCTCCTCTTCGGCACACACACACACACACACACACACACACACACACACACACCTGCCGCCAGGTCTCTGCAGTCATGACTCTCCCATTCGCCTTCTACCACATCACCTCAGGATTTTATTACGCACAGCTCCCTTCACACCCAGGCAGTGCCACCAACACTCTGTGAGCTTAGGCAGTCGCATAACCTCTCTGAACCTTGTAATCTTCATCTAGAAAACCTAGGTCTTGGGGGGGGGGGCACGGAAGACGGTGGAGGGCAGAGCCTCTGGGCCTGTTCCCAGCAAAGCCTCCAAGGCCTACAGGATTGCAGGCACTGTGTTCATCATGCTGTCCTGTTCCGTCCTCACAGCCAGCCTTCTTCGCCAACCCATTTTAAAGATAGGAAAATGGAGGCTTATATGATGGCAGTCGGGAAGTGGCTTCCAACCCATGAGTCAGGATAGGCGGGGCTTTCCACATGGATCAGCCACACCTCCCACTCAGGTCCAGGACACTGGTCACACGCTGGGGAGGAAGGAAGAACATACACACCACAGAGGGTTAACACTTGGCTGGGCTACCCCTAGCAAGCAGTTCATATGGCCTCCTCCTCGGTGCATGTGTAGGTCAACAGCTGAGGCTGCAATGAATCTGGGGGAGCCCTGTGCACCCCCGAAGTTCCCAGCAGCCTGTACACACCATGGTAGATGGACCACAGCCACACCCCAACACCACATGGGTGTGCTGGGATTATGTCACAGCAAAATCGGGGGAGGGGGGCCTGCTCTTCTCCTGTTCTGGGTGGGTGTGGTCGGCTCTGTCCACAATTGAGTGTAATGGCCCTTCAGGCTGTAGCCGTTTGCCTGACACTGTACATACACACAAAGAGATGTGTGGGTTGCCTGCCTTGCTATGCTGGGTGCAGGTGTGTCTGCCGACTGAGCGCAGTCACACACCTGCACTTTGTGGGTTCAAATGCCAAGTGACCTATAAACAGCTAGTGGTGACTGGGTAGGCAGATGTGGGAGACACGGAGGATGGAGGACCAGTGGATGATTGGGTAGATGGATGGGTATTGGTGAATAGACTGGTGAGCAGATGGGTAAGTAAGTGTGGGGTGGGTGGATGGATAGCGGGAAGATGAGCAAGTGGGTGGGTGGGTGGGTGGATGGATGAAAGGATAATGGATAGGTGATGGATGAATGGATGGTTGGATAGGTAGATGGATAGACAATAAATGATAGATGCATAGATGATGGACAGGTGGTGGGTAGATGGATGGGTGAATGGATGGATGGATGGATGAATGGATGGATGGATGGATGGTTGACATCTGGGTAAGAGGGTAATGAAATCGAATTCTTGACATCATATGGCTGCACTCACAGCCATTTTTTGCTAGTGAAAATGGGCTCCTCTCTATCTTACTAAGCCCCATCATGCAGACAGGGGAAACCGAGGCAGGAGGTAGGAAGAAACTGGTGTTGAACCTCTGGAGGGTCCCAGGACCCTGCCCCCAGAGAAGCACCTGCCTGGACCAGGTCAAAGGTCCGCAGCCATACAGACCCTGAACTTCAGACATACAAGCGGAGTCCTCGCGGGGAAGGCTGTTGGAGCCACCCCTCTCCCAAAGTCCACCCCCATCTCTAGCTGCCCCCTCTGTCAGCCCTCCATCTCTGTCCTTTAGCGTCTTAGGGAGCCAACTGTTTCACCCAATTTACTTCAACCCCTCCTAACTCAGTGGGGTCAGAGTCTGCTCACTGTGGACTGCGTAGCATTGACTCGGGCTGTGGAGAACTTGTAATTAAAAGGGGACCCCCTTAGACGTTCCAGCAGGGGGCCTGATGACTTCAGACCCAAACCCCGGGTGGTGGCACAAGGAGGTGGAGCTGTAGGATACCAGTCCCTAGGATTGGCCTGTTCCTGGTGATGTCACAGGGGCGGAGCCACAGAAAGCCCCTTTACAGCCTGGGTGGGCTTCTCGAGATATCAGAGAAACTAGGGCGCCGGGATGAGGGGCGGGGGAGGGGTGTCACATGCCTGGTGTGTGTGTGGTGTGTGACTGCAGGATGGATTATATGACCCGAGGCTGAAGGGTACCAGGGGCCTAGCCTGCTCGCTTCTGAACAGTGAAACTTTTCAACCCCAGAGAAGTGAGGAGGCGCAACAGCATTTTGATCACGTGCCTCCAAGATGGAACGCGAGATCTTTGCCACGTTTTTATTGGACTGGCTGATTTTGGAACCTGGGCCTTGCCACGTAGCCCAGGCTGGTCTTGAAATCCTGATCCTCCCGCCTCCATCCTCCAAGTCCTGGGCTCACATGTGGAGGGGGCCACTATGCTGTGTGTTTGAGGCACGGGGCTGGAAACCAAGTCTTTGCAAGTGCTAAGCAAGCTCTCTATCAACTGAGCCACAGCCACAACCTGCCTGTGCTGCATGCTCAGGCCAGAGATCAATTCTAAGTGTCCGTCCTCAGGCGCTGTCTACCTCGTATTTTGAAAGAGGGTCTCTCACTGACCCACATCTTGCCACGTACTCTAGCCCAGCTGGGCATCCTCACCTAGGAAAATACATCTCCTGCGGCCTTGCTCTTTTACATGGGTGCTTGGGGTTTGAACTCGGGCCATCGGGCTTGCACAGCAAGCATTTTACCCACTGAGCCATCTCCTCCGCTGAACTTTGGCAGCCTTGCGGAACCCAGGTGCCGTGTCTTCTAAGATGGCCTGACTTGGTTCTTCCAAGGCAGTAGTTCTCAAGCGGTGCGTCATGACGCCTTGTGGGGAGCTGGTGAGGACCCTTTGACTGCGGTCTCCGATCAGACATTTACTTCACTATTCATAACAATAGTGAAATTACAGCTAGGAAGCAGCAAGGACAATGGGTTTATGCTTGGGGGTCACCACGTGAGGCACTGTATTGAAGGGCCACTGGGTTAGGGAGGGCGAGAACCACTGGTGTTAGAACTCTGTCATGGATAGACCAAGAGTCTCGATGGAGGGGACCCAAGAGATAAAGTCACCTTGTGGCCTCCACTAGGGCTCTGAGATGAACCTGGTCACCCCGAGTGGTGACTGTGGAGCAGCAGGAACTGGGGAATGGGGCAGGAGTTATGGGCCCATGCCAGCATTCTAAGGAGAGGGTGTACGGGGCGGGTGAGGAAGGCCTACTGAAGCAAGAGGCGATCCAAGGGTCGGAGAGGAGCGGATGTGAGGGGTAAGTGTGAGGTGCGGGTGGCCCGTCTCAGGTCTCGCTGGTTGTAATCTGGAGCTGTCGGGGTTGATGGCAGATGTGAAGAGGGACAAGGAGACCTTCCGTTTCTGGTCTGTGTTGCCAGAGCTGCCTAGAAGAAAGGGGAAGACGACAGCAGGCACGAGTGGCGAGGCACTGTATCTGCTCCTTCTCCTGGTGTGGCTCCCTGGCATGGCACTGGGTAAGGACACAGACCTGAAAGTCACTCCTGAATTCTGAACATTACCCCTCCCCCGAGACAAGGGCCTGGGGACCCTCTGTGGGGAGCTAGGGGCTCTGTGTATATATATATATATATATATATATATATATATATATATATATATATATATATATGCTACATGTTCTTGTATGTGGGCTTTATGGATGAGAACGTGTGTGTGTGTGTGTGTGTGTGTCTGTGTGTCTGTGTGTCTGTGTCTGTGTCTGTGTCTGTCTGTCTGTGTATCCTTCCAGGAGATACTGAGACTAATGTTGTCTCTGAGGCCCTGGGCATGTGTGTGCACACACCTACTCATGACTGTGCACACATTAGGACTGAAGAGTTCCAGGCTCCTGTCTGGTCTCTGTTGCTTGTGACACACAGGCATATGTGGTGTGGCAAACAGGTGACATGCCCTGTGGATATCCTGTGTCTGTCACAGAAAATGCATGGTAATGCACATAGGTGACACGCCCTTTCCTGCACGGTGTATGATGGCAGGGCATGCTCATGTGTATGTCTATGTGTGGCTGCTGAGACATGGTTTGCTGTGCCCAGGAACCAGGCACCACGGCAGGTCTACCGGGCTTGGAACACGGAAGGCATCATGTTAATCCATGAGTTTGCTGAGATGTACTGAGTACCAAGCCTTCCAAACACAGCAACAGATAGAAGGTATGGACTGCAGTGCTCCTGAGACTCACTCATATTCCGGGGAAGGTTGCTGTCAACCAACAGCCAAATGTCTGAGGTGACTGAGGGGAGGCAAATGTGAGGAAAGGGAGCAGGCAGGACTCCAGGGCCGAGCAGGGCCCCTGGAAAACTGACAGGGAGAGTAACATGGGAGCTGATTGGCAGCCCCAGGCAGCACAAGAAGCCAGTGCAAAGACATCCGTGTTGCTGAATCCAGGGAGGGGGACAAGAGAGAGTCCTCGGGCCCTTATGGCTCCAAATGCCCTGACTCAACATGGGCCTCCAGGTTGCAAGTTTCCCAGTTAGACACCCATGGTCCCAGGTCACAGGAAGCCGGGTTTCTGGAATAGAGGGAGGGGTGTGGGGGTTTGAATAGGAAGGGGCCCCATAGACTCCTGTGTCACCGGGGCGTGGCACTTTTAGATGCTGTGCCCTGTTGGGAGAAGTGTGTCACTGGGGGCAGGGGAGGGACAGGGGAGGCTTTGGATGCACAAGCCAAGCCCAGAGTCACTCTCTTCCTGTTGCCTGCCCAGCCCATCAGGATCTAGAACTCTCAGCTCCTCCTTCAGTGCCGTGCTTTCCCGCCACGATGATAATGTACTAAAGCTCTGAACTGTAAGCCAGCCACAATTAAATGTGTTTCCTTTATAGGAGTTGCTGTTGTCATGGCATCTCTTCACAGCAATAGAAACCCTAACTAAGACAGGGGACACTAACCTGGACTCCAAGAGCCCTGGAAACCCCCACTGCAGGTGTCCGGCCCACCAATTTCTAAGGTGCCTATGGTTGGCAATGTCCCCACAGAACTGGCTGGCACCTATGAGGAGGTGCGGGAGTGGGGCCGGGGGGCCGGGGAGGGGAGATAACCAACTATCTTCAAAGTCCAAGCTCACTGTACCTGAGGGAAACAGACCCAGAATGGAGAAGCCCCACCTCAGACCCTTCAGGGATGAAGGGGTGAAACTATTGGGGAGCTTGCTGCCCCAATCAGAGGCACATCCAGAGCATTCACAGGGAGGGGCTGATCAAAGTCAGGCCACCCTGGCAGAGACACTTGAATCTTTTGCGGTTGGATAAGAGGCAGAACTTATTGAGTCGATTGGAAGCCAGAACAGACAATCTTAGACTCCTACGTAGCCAAGAGGGTCAGAGCGGAAGGCACTAGGAGAGCCGGGCAGACTTCAAGAGAGGGAAACTAAGGCACAGAGCTGAGTACTTCCAGTGAATCCTGCCCAACTGAGGTCTCGTCTCTTTCCTCCAGCAACTTCTGCGACAGCGGGAAATGTGTGTCCCTGGCTGGGCCAGATCGCCACCTGGCCTCACCTGCCCCATCCCCACAGGAGCCATTTACCTTGCAAAGCTGATCCAAGATATTAATTAAGATAAATCTCCTTCCATTCTGAGATTCCTTTATCATGTAATTTATCAAAATTATGTTAATTATTTCTTTAAGGCACCAAAATTATTACCTCTTTTGTGTCTGATTTGTGTTAATATTCATAATTTAATAATTCAATATCCCGGCCATCTGGCCAAGGAGCAGGGTACGATCTCTCCCTTCTGCTGGAGCCAAGACTTTGCCTCCGCCCCATGAGCTCTCGGGGACCTGGTTGCCCTGTTCCTCAGGCTTGAACCCCTCGCTCAGGCCCCCAGGACCCTGGCAGGGCCCCTGTTCCTCAGCCCCCAGTCGCAGCACACAGGTACCGGGGCGGCTGCCACTGCATTTGGCAGGTGAGGCTAGCTGAGTTGACGTTTTCCACACTTTGTGAGTTTTACGCTGTAATTTGACATAATTAATGCCTACATTACTGCTGATAATTTAGCTAGTTAATTAAACTCGGAGGAGATAATTAAGGAAAGGCTACTGCTTGAGTTGCTAATTGTTTCTGTCATTATTTCTAGGGGGCCGACAGCTGCCGGCTGAGTCATCCTATTCCGTCAGCTGACGGGGGTCACATGATGCAAGGGGGGGGCCTCCCCTGGGACACCCCTCCCCGCCCAGCTTCCAGGGGAGGGAGCTCACAGCCAGCTACCTGGCTGTTACCTGGAGCCTTGCCAAGCCCAGCGAGGCCTCAGGGCAAAGTTGGCACCGTCCCCTTTCCCAGTGGCCTGAGAGTGCAGGGTCCCTGCCTGACAGCTCACCCACTGTGAGGGTTACAAAAAGGTAAGCAGAGAAAGCTAAGATAGGCAGGGAAGCACCCCCACACCTCCACCACAGGCCAGCGTTCAAGTCTAAAAGAGTATAGCATGGCCCTTACCAGGAACACTTCAGTCTACTGTACTGGTCAGATAAGAGGTAGGACTTGCTAAGCCTTCCTCATCCTTCTGGAAGCCATAAAGAATAAGAAGAATGACAAAAGATCGTAAGAGGAAGAGACTGGCTGAGCCTAGTCACTCTGTCCTAGAAAGCATGGCTGTGACCAATGTGTTCCCAAACTGTAGCTTCCCTGCTTCATGGGATGACCCCTGGACAGCCTAGAGGGGAACCCAGAAACAGCCCCAAGTGGCCATGGAATAGCAAGGCCAGAGTCTGGGGAGCTCACAGTCTATGAGGACAGAGGATGGGACAGTGTGGATGGACCCCAGCAGGAAGCCTAACCAGGCCATCAGAATTCTCTTGGCCTGGAGAGATGACTCAGAGGTTAAGGACTGCTCTTCCAGAGCCCCTGAGTTCAATTCCCAGAAACCATATATTGGCTCACAACCATCTATAATGTAATCTGATGCCCTCTTCTGGCCTGCAGGTGTACATGCAGGCAGAACACTGCATACACAATAATAAATAAATCTTTAAAAAATAATAATTCTCCTGCCAAGTACCTCAAAGAATTCTGGATCCATTCCCCCCCCTCCCCAAACCAGATGTCCATATGGCAGAAAGTTCCAGATCACCTCATTCATGACTCAGGGACATGCACAAGGTAACAACTAAGAACAGCCTTCCCTGTTTCTGCCCCACCGGTCTCTACTTAGCGACCCTCCCATACCTCGTAGTACCAAACTGCCTGCTGAGGCTTCTGGGGTCCCATACCCCATCATGGCACTCCACATCCCAGGTGGCCTCCAGCTAAGACAGCAGGGTTTTTTTTTAGAAAGAACTCGAGCCTCCAGGCCTCTTCCCTTTAAACTGTGGACTTCCAGCCTCCGTTGGCATCAGCTTTCGACCAACTCACCAAGTCATTGGTCAGCATAGGTGGAGGTTCAGTGTTCTCATCTGCGGGAACCTAATTCCTCGTGTGCTCAGAGTGGCTGCCATTGACCAGCTCTCATCCCTTTCTCCCCCAACCACCGTCCTCTCCTAAAGCCGTAAGAGGCAGCCAATGTGGGCTAGCATGGGAAGATTTTTCAGTCTCACCAGCCTTGATGAAAGCCAGTGTAGGTTTAGACAGGTAATTCCTGTAATTCCACAGGAGATGCAGGAAGCTGTACCCGCCCCCCCCCCAAAGCTTCTGGAAACAGGTTTTTGCAGGTAAAAGTAAGAATATTAGGAACTTCGTACCACTGTTATCCTCAAGACCAAAATACCAAACAGAAATTCCACACAAGAGGGAAACTCGGACACACTGGGGCAGCGGGAGACACCCAGGGGGACCGATGGAAAGAAAACTGGGGAGGCACAGTCACAGCCAAGAATTCTGGCAGCCACCCCACACTGACAGAGGCAGAAAGAACCTTCCGCAGTGCCCTCCCAGAGCTCCTGGCCCGGACTCCTACACCTCAGACTTCAGGCCTCTGGAACTCTCCATTCTGAAAAACATGTCTTGGCTATTTTAAACCCCCAAAGAATACTTTTATTTCTTTAGTTATGGGGCACATGTCTGTCCTGTATGTCTATACCTGGCCTTCATTTAGAATCAAGCTATCCACGCGGTAAAGGCCACAGGTGGATCACCCTCAAGCACAGTAACTCAGGACTAAAAAAGAGCAGTCTACGTGGGTGGGCACTAAGGCTGTTTGATTGTCACCGTTAGGAGTCTGTTCCCTCCACAGGGCAGCAGGGCCAGTGTGCGATGAGACGAGAGCTCAGACACAATCTGGACTGAGTTGGCTCTCCTATGGCTGCTTCCATGACCCCTACCCCATGGAAATGGAGAAGCTGTTCTCTGTGTGTCTTGGGGCCTTTGCACCAGCTCACTTGCCAGTGTGTTTATTCACCATGCTGCTCCTCCTCAGGGCTCCCAGGCCCCATGATTCCCTCATAGAGTCCCTGAGCCCCCAAGATTGCATGCTGTTTGGGGGGAGGTTCCAGACAGGGTTTCTCTGTGTAGCCTTAGCTGTCCTGGACCAGGCTGGCCTCCAACTCACAGCGATCTGCCCGCCTCTGTCTCCCCGAGTGCTGGGATTACAGGCATATGCCACCACAGCCAGCTCCGAGGGGTCTCTTGTTCGCCAGCAGTTATAGATAAACCCTTTGGAGTCAAGCATGGCCCAGACCTGTTATTGTAGCACTTGAGAGACTGAAGTAGGAGACTTGTGAGTTTGGGGCCAGCCTGTGTTCCATAGTGAAACCCTACCTCAGAAACAAAAGTACCAAAGTCTGAGAGTTTTTGCTGCTGGAAAAAAGACATCATGGCCACGAGCAACTCTTTTTATTTTTAAGATTTGTTATTTTATTTATTATTATGTATACAATACTCTGCCTGCATATACACCCGCAGGCCAGAAGAGGGCATCAGATCACATTATAGATGGTTGTGAGCCACCATGTGGTTGCTGGGAATTGAACTGAGGACCTCTGGAAAAGCAGTCAGTGCTCTTAACCACTGAGTCATCTCTCCAGCCCCCACGGGCAACTCTTAATTGGAGTTGTCTTACAGTTCAGAGGGTTAGTTCATTATTATCATGGCAAGAAGCATGGCGGCATGCAAGCACACATGGTCCTGGAGAAGGAGCTGAGAATTCTATATCCCGATCCACAGGCAGCAGGAGACTGTGTGCCACACTGAGCATAGCTTGAGCATAGGAGACCTCAAAGCCCACCCCCAAAGTGACACACTTCCTTCAACAAGGCCACACCCCTTAAGGGTGTCTCTCCCTATGGACCAGACATTCAAACACATGAGTCTAGGAGGGGGGCATAGCCATTCAAACCAACCACAACAAAATAAAAGGACCTACTGGGTGGACAGCCAGTGAATGGTGGCTTTCAGTGACATCAATGAGATAGGCAGCTACAGGTCACACTCTTCCTGTGACAAGCGCCCAGGTGACACAATGGCCTGGAGGGACAAGCAGCTGTGCTGATTCATGTAACTGCCTTAACACAAGTGCAGATCAGGAGACACCCAGAAGCCCAACCCAGGTCATAGGCAGTGGGGTAGGCACACAGAATAGCTTAGCATGTAGAGGCACCCCATAGGGGATTGACCCCACACCCTAAGAGTGTGTGAGGGAATACCAGGCAGACACCGACCCCAGAAAAGATCTTCTCCAGTGACTCAGTGAAGTCACACATCTTAAAGATTTATAACACTGGCCACAAGGGAAGAGCCTTGCGCAGGATCTGAAATTCTCTAAAAGCCACATTTAAAAAACCAGTAAAGTGAGCCAGGTGGTAGTGGCGCACAGCTTTAAATCCCAGCACTGGGGAGGCAGAGGCAGGAGGATCTCTATGAGTTTGAAGACAGCCTGGTCTACAGAGTGAATTCCAGGAGAGCCAGGGTTACACAGAGAAACCCTGTCTTTAAAAAACCAAAGACAGACAAACAAAAAAGGGTGAAAGTGCTTGCCAAGGAGCTGTGGATGTGAGTATGTTCCTTGAGACCAAGATGGTAGAAGGGGAGCACTGACTTCCCAAGTGGTCCTCTGATGTCACAGGAATGCTGAGGCACTTACACACACACACACACACACACACACACACACACACACACACACACACGACACATGTAATTCTAAAAGTCCCTCTATTTAACCAACTCTACGTAAAATATCACCAAGTAATTGCAATGCAGGATCTGAAATTCTAGTGAAGTGATATGTTATCTATTTTTCTCTTTTTCTTTCTTTTTTCCTTCCTTCCTTCTTTCCTTCCTTTCTTTCTTTTTTAAGACAGGATCTCACTGTCCTGGCTGTTCTAGAAATCCACTTTGTAGACTAGGTCGACCTCAAGCTCACACCAATCTACCTGCCTCTTGCTTCCTAGTGCTAGGATTAAAGGTGTGCACCACCACAATTCCCAGATGCACTTTCTATTGAATGTTTTCAAAATCTCTCAAATAAGGGTGGGAGTGTGTCTCAGTGGTAGAGCACCTGCCTAGAATCCCCCAGTGAGGGGCTGGGGTGTGGCTCAGTGGTAGAGCACCTGCCTGGAATCCCCCAGTGAGAGGCTGAGGTGTGGCTCAGTGGTAGAGCACCTGCCTAGAATCCCCCAGTGAGGGGCCGGGGTGTGGCTCAGTGGTAGAGCCCCTGCCTAGAATCCCCCAGTGAGGGGCTTGGGTGTGGCTCAGTGGTAGAGCACCTGCCTAGAATCCCCCAGTGAGGGGCCGGGGTGTGGCTCAGTGGTAGAGCCCCTGCCTAGAATCCCCCAGTGAGAGGCTGAGGTGTGGCTCAGTGGTAGAGCACCTGCCTGGAATCCCCCAGTGAGAGGCTGAGGTGTGGCTCAGTGGTAGAGCCCCTGCCTAGAATCCCCCAGTGAGGGGCTGGAGTGTGGCTCAGTGTGCCAGCGGCTTTGGATACAATCCCCAGCATCACAGAAAAGGAGGCAGTTCTTCACATTTAATGCTCCTGGCATAGCTTTATTCTTCTGGCTATGATTCAGGTCTCAACAGCAACCTGTGGCCCATGGCCACTATACCATGCCACTGGGCACTGAGGATTCTGTTTCCCCATCAGCAGTGGTTAACCTACATGTCCCTTGTCATCCGTCACATGTCAAAAGATAGCCAAGTGCCCTCAGCTGCCAGGACTGGGGACTGGGGACTGGGGATATAAAAGCTAAGGCGATTTTTACTTTATGTGCTGTAGTTGGAATACAGGGTACCACCCAAGATAGACAAGTGCTCTACCTCTGAGTCACACCCCAGCTGCTCACTGGGGGATTCTAAGTAGGGGCTCTACCACTTAGCCACACCCCAGCCCCTCACGGGGGATTCTAGGCAGGTGTTCTACCACTGAGCCACACCCCAGCCCCTCACTGGGGGATTCTAGGCAGGTGTTCTACCACTGAGCCACACCCCCAATGCTCTACCACTGAGCCACACCCCCAATGCTCTACCACTGAGCTATATACAGCCCCAGCTTGGTTTTCTTTTACTTTCTGTTGTTGTTGTTGTTGTTTTGGTTTTTGGTTTTTTGAAGACAGGGTTTCTCTGTGTAGCCTTGGCTGTCCTGGACTCACTTTGTAGACCAGGCTGGCCTTGAACACACAGTGATCCACCTGCCTCTGCCTCCCGAGTGCTGGGATTAAAGGCATGTGCCACCACCGCCTGGCTCTTTTACATTTTTTAACGTTAGAGTTAATTACATTTATATATTTATTTGTGAGCTTGTGTGTGTCCAATTCTGTGTGCCATGGCACATGTGTAGAAGTCAGAAAACAACCTGGAGGAGTCGAGTTTCTCCTTCCATCATGTGGGTCCTGGGTTTTGAACTCAGGTCTTCTGGCTTGCTAGCAAGCGCCTTTGCTCACTGAGCCTTGCCAGCCCTATTGATTCTGAGACAAGGTCTTACTTAGTTGCCTAAGTATACTTTAAGATCTCTGTCATATTTCCTCAGCATCCCTAGTAGCCAGGATGAAAGGCCGGCACCACAAGCCCCTACTTGCAGGACAGTTATTAAAACATCAGAACACCAATCCCAAAGTGGTCCCCTGGCCTCAGCCACCTGATGATATTGACATAGGCACATCCATTTCACCCAGCATCAGCCCGGAACCCAACATCTCCATCGACAAACGCACTGCTCCTTTCCAGAAAGTTCTTCCCCATAAATAACAAGGCTAGAAATGGTCCATATTGGGTGTCTAATGTTTGAAAACCATTATTTAAGTTTTACAGGACCATGTGAAAGCAAACACAAAGATTCTTTTTTATTTAAAAAGAGAATATGATGTCATTTCTTTATTTCTTTTTTTGGCTTTTTTGAGACAAGGTTTCTCTGTGTAGCCTTGACTATCCTGGACTCGCTTTGTAGTATGATGTCATTTCAATCTGAAGAGTTAGAGGTGTCCTCCAGGCCGCACCTTCAATTGGATTGTATCTGGTGCATTTTTATCAAGTGCCAGCGACCTCAGACAAAGGCATGGGAGTTTTCTTTATTTGGAAGCTTAATGGCCACACTTGGGCTATCCATCTCCATCAACAGCTCCACTCACCTGGGAGATTAGTTAATGCAGAACCCCAGAACTCCAACCTGGGAGCAGAGGGCTGTGCCTCCCCGATGCAGCGCAGCCCACAAGGAGAAGACACCTCAGTTGACCAGCAACCGTTTCCTGGCACATGCTGAAGGCACCTGGTCAGAGATCTCTGGCGAGATATGGTGTGGATGGCCAGAGAGGGATGTCCTGAGGCAGGCTAGGTGAGCTGGGCTCCAAACAAGTGAGGCAAGCGGGACCCAAAGAAGTCACCGCAGGGAGGAGCACCTGTAAGGTGGGGAGCACTAAAGGATCTTGCTGGCAAGTATCAGGCAAGACTGGACTCCTGTCTCTTGGCTGCCGACATCCTGGAAGGTTGAAGCGTGTCCAGGAAGATGGAACGTGGCCATAGGGTTCATGTCCACCTCCCACTGCACACAGAATGTCCCAGGGCTCTGAAGTCCTGAGCACATTTCAGCGACTCTTGTATGTCTCCCATGGTGGGGTAGCCACACACAGCTGTGGCTGAGCATCCATGCAGGCAGGACTGAGTCACTGGAGACGGGGACACGGATAAGCAAGCCCACAGTACACTCCAGCCACGGGCTCCAGGTATGGTCCCCAGCTCTGAGATGCTCTTAAGGAGTCCTCGAGGGACCCCAAGTCACTTTCTTTTACCCTCCATCCACTCTAGTTTGGTGCCAGGGTGCAGCTTCAAGGTCCCACAGCAAGATGGTGCGTGGCGGAGCTCAGCCAGGGTCTGTCTCTGTGCTTGAGAACACTGGCTGCATTGACGTCCCCTCAGGCTTGAAAGGGAGTTGATGGTTCACGACACAGGTCTTTCTCATTTATTCGCGCATTAAGAAAATACCAGAGGAGCCAGGCGTGGTGGCGCATGCCTTTAATCCCAGCACTCGGGAGGCAGAGGCAGGTGAATCGCTGTGAGTTCAAGGCTGGCCTGGTCTATAAAGCAAGTCTAGGACAGCCAAGGTTACACAGAAAAACCCTATCTCGAAAAACCAAAAATAAAGAAAAGAAAAAGAAAGAAAGAAAGAAACCAGAGGAGCCCCCATTGTGTGTGAGACATTCTGTTGGCACATGGAGTCCACAGTAGGAAAGAAATGACTGAGTCCCCTTGCCCCCACCTCAGTGTCATCCACCTTAGACATCAGAAAACAGGGCAACACCCAAACACGCTGCTCAGGACCTTCTGTGAGAACAGGAAGGCAAAGTTACCCAGAGACCTGGAAGTAGGGAGCCAGTTGTGAGGCAGCAAGCGTGTGTGAAGCCCTCCCCCCATGCCCTCCCCCCCAGCCCCCAACCCCTGACCCCAGGCACAGGAACCTGGCAGCGAGGGGGGAGGACAAGAGGTACTGCAAGGAGGTGAAGCTCTGTGAACACAGGGTCATGCCCCTATGCCCAGTCATGGTGTGCCACTCCCTACCCTCAGCTTGACTTCCTCACCTCTTTTTACACAGCCACTAGAGCCCAGAGGCAGGCCCTATCCCGCCTGCTGCCCAAAGCTCAGAATGTCTTCCAGAAGCTTCTGACTCTCATAGCTGAAAACCAATGTGGACATAAAACAAACAAAGAAAGAAAGAAACAAATAAACCCATGCCCAACTCCATACGCACACAGGAATATTAGGATCTGGATTAACTCTGGGAACAGAAAGTGCACACATATTAAGCCCTGACTGTATGCACAGGCAACAAAAGAGCACCTAGCTGGGAAACCTTGGTTCCCTCAAGGTTCTGGCTCCACAAAGGCCCACTCCCATCCTTGTGCGCTATCCCAACGGCTTTGGACAATGGAGTCTGCAGATTCCAAGCTGGGGGTGGCGGGTGAAGACAGCTCCACCTGTCTCCGGAGGCCACCTCATTGTTCCACAGGCCCTTCATGCTCTGCCTCCTGGCTGAAGGGGCTTGGCCTTCAGCATCTGTGCTCTAAGGATGACTTCCTGGACCCCTCTGTCATCATGCCCTGTGGGGCAGCAGGCACCAAGCCCCTGGAAAATAGCAGGGATGCCATACAAGCCTGGGTCTGTTCTGGGGCCATCCTATAGGTTACCAACCACCAAGCTGGCAGCCCCAAGGCTACATCTGAGGTCTATGGAGAGCAGCCTGTATAACAAGCAGGGGGCCAGTGTCCTGACCCCTCTTCCATATACATAATCTGCAAGGTAGCCATCCCATGGGAATGAGCATCCCCGTGCCCCACCCAACCAGGACACAGCACAGGAGCTCAGAGAGCCCTCTACCCCTGAGTTCCAGCCTCCAACTTGCAGCTGACCTGCACTGTGACTTCTTGGAGCTACAGAGCCTCCCTGAGCCTCAGAGACCACCCTATCTGTGAAATTGCTCCTGGCACCTCCCAGCAGCCCCAAGCCTGTTGTGTGCCAGACTGCCTCCCCTGGTGGTCAAGAGGCTGAACTGCAGTGAGTCACTGCATGTTGTTTTGTTGTTGTTTCATTTTGGTTGGTTGGTTTGGTTTTTCCAGACAAGATTTCTCTGTGTAGCCTTGGCTGTCCTGGACCCGCTTTGTACACCAGGCTAGCCTCGAACTCACAGCGATCCGCCGGCCTCTGCCTGCACACCTTTAATCCCAGCACTGAGAGGCAGAGGCAAGAGGATCTCTGTGAGTTCGAAGCCAGCCTGGTCTGCAAAGTGAGTCCAAGACAGGCAGTGCTGCACAGAAAAACCCTGTCTTGAAAAAAAAAGCAAACAAAACCAAACAAACAAACAAAAAACCTATAATTTGCCAGGGGCAGTGGTGCAGGACTGTAATTCCAGTACTCAGGAGGCAGAGGCAGGTGGATCTCTGTGAGTTCGAAGCCAGCCTGGTCTACAAATTGAGTCCAGGACAGCTAAGGCTACACAGAGAGACCCTGTCTCACAAACAAACAAACAAAACAAAACAAAACAAAAAACTGGGTGACCAGGTGGGATCAAGAGAAGTCAAGGGCCAGGTACATATGCCCAGACCCATCTAAGCCTTGTGCCCTTAATACAAAAAGGATCCTGGAGCTCCAAGCTGCCCATGGAGCCCAAGACTCAAAGAATAAGGTGATGAAACACCACAACTGTAGCAGCTTCTGCATCCACGATCCATCACTGAAGGAAGTCAGGACAGGAACTCAAAAAGGGCAGGGACCTGGAGGCAGGAGCTGATGCAGAGGCCATGGAGGGGTGCTGCTTACTGGCTTGCTCCTCATGGCTCGCTCAGCCTGCTTTCCTATAGAACCCAGGACCACAAGGCCAGGAATGACACCACCTATAATGGGCTGGGCTCTCCCCACCCCCCATCAATCACTAATTAAGAAAATGCCCACTGGCTTGCCTACAGTCAAAGCTTATGGAGGCATTTTCTTTTTTCTTTTTTTTCTTTTTTTTTTTTTTTTTTTTTTTTTTTTTGGTGGGGGCAGCTGTGGGAAGGGGTGTTTCGAGACACTTTTTCTGTATAGCACTAGCTGTCCTGGAACTTGCTCTATAGACCAGGCTGGCCTCAAACTCAGAGATCTACCACCTGCTTGGTCTCCCACATCCTGGGATTAAAGGCGTGCATCACCACACTCAGCAAGGAGGTTCCCTCTTCTCAGATGACTTTAGCTTGCGTTAAATTTGGGCCATAAAACTAGCCAGCACAACTGACCAACTTGACATGCAAAACACATCACCGTAAAGCCACAACTTTTGCTCTCTTGTTCATCTCCCAAGACCACCCATTTTAATATAAACATCACAATATCAAACATTTTACAAACAAGAAAGTCATTCAAATTCAAGCACTCTAAAAATTCAGTCTTTAAAAAAACATATATAACCCAGTTTCTTTTAAAGTCCAAAGTCTCTTTTAAAATTGAAAGTCTTTCAATTGTGGGCTTCTATAAAATAAAATAAGTTAAATACTTTATTTCAAAAGGGAAGAACCGGGCCACAATCCCAATCAGATAAAAGTAAAACCAAACTCCAACAGTGTAAATAACTCAATGTCCAATATCTGGGATCCACTCACGATCTTCTGGGCTCCTCCAAAGGCTGAGGTCACTTCTCTGACTCCACCCTCTACAGCACACCCAACTTTTCTCCTAGATTCAGGCTAGCTCCACACCACTGCTGGCTGCTGACCTTGGTCCTGGGGTCTGCTGCAACTGGCCTCCACTTTAACCAACAGCCTCGCAAAGGCTTTCTTCATGATGCCAAGCCTCAACATGACCCCGTCAGTCCTGGCCCTTCCACTGCCACTGAGGTTCTTCCTTCACCAATGGCCTCTCTCGGGTGACCAAGCCTCAGCTGTTCTCCATGACCCCTTCATGCCCTCAAAACCCATAGCACCAGGGTGACTCTCACATAGGACCGAGTTCAGCTGCCAGCACCAGGTATAACCATCGGCCGCCTCTGGAACACAGCTTCGGTGTGCTGACCATGAGGAAACGCTTCCCAAAAGACTTCACTTCAGGGATGCTGGGCTCTTTTTAATCAGAGCTGATTCTTCAGCCCCGGCTGACCAGCATCCATTGCCCCAGTGAAACAAAGACGTTACTTCAGTGGTTCTCTTACCATGTTAGCTGCACGTGATCCTTCAGGCCAAGCTAACCAGAGCCACAGATTCTTAACCCCAAAGAGCAAACGGCTCTAATCAGAGTCACTGAGGGACTCTCAGAATTCCCTGTCTGCACTGCTCTCAGCATTTTTATCTTCCAAGCTCCCACGATACAGCTCACTGAAATCTCAACACTCAATGGCTTTTCTAGCGCAAAGTTCCAAAGTCTTTCCACAATCCTTCCCAGAATACACGGTCAGGTCTGTCACAGCAATACCCCACGCCTACTACCAATTTCTGTCCTAGTTAGGGTTATCATTTCTGTGATGAAACACCAGGACCATTTGGGGAGGAAAGGACTTACGTTTTAACATGCATAGTCCATCACCGAAGGAAGTCAGGACAGGAACTCAGTGCAGGAACCTGAAGGCAGGAACCAGCGCAGAGGGTATAGGAGGGTGCTGCTTCTTGGCTTGCTCCTCATGGCTTGCTAAGCCTCCTTTCCTATAGAACCTAGGACTGCCAGCCAGGGGATGGCACCACCCACAAAGGGATGGGCCCTGGCCCCATCAACCACTAATTAAGCTAATGTCTTTCAGTTAGGCAGTGGTGGTACACACCTTTAATTGGGAGGCTGACGCAAGTGGATCTCTGAGTTCCAGCCCAGCCTAGTTTACAGAACAAGTTCCAGGACAGCCACGGCACTCTGTGAAAGAAAGAAAGAAAGAAAGAAAGAAAGAAAGAAAGAAAGAAAGAAAGAAAGAAAGAAAGAAAGAGAAAAGCCAGGTGTGGTAGTACATGCCTTTAATCCCAGCACTCAGGGAGGCAGAGGCAGGCAGATCTCTGAGTTCAAGGCTAACCTGCTCTATGAAGCGAGTCCAGGGCAGCAAGGGCTACACAGAAAAACCCTGTCTCAAAAAGAAGAAGAAGAATGATACAAGACAGAGAACAAATGGTTTTTCTAGAAGCTTCACTTTTAAGTATATTTTCATTCCCATCATTAAAACTTTTTTAAAAAGAAAAATGAGGAGGAGGAGAAAAGGAAAAAATAAAACACCCTACAGGCTTGCCTACAGCCCAACCTTATGGAGGCATTTTCTTTTTCTTTTCTTTTTTTTTTTTAAGATATATTTATTTATTATTATGTATACAATGTTCTGCCTGCATGTACCCCTGCAGGCCAGAAGAGGGCATCAGATCACGTTATAGATGGTTGTGAGCCACCATGTAGTTTCTGGGAATTGAACTCAGGACCTCTGGAAGAACAGTCAATGCTCTTAACCACTGAGCCATCTCTCCAGCCCGGCATTTTCTTTAATTGAGGTTCCCTCCTCTCAAATGACTTTAGCTGATATAAAACTAGCCGGCACACTGCCACGCCCAGCGCCATTACTGCTGGGCCAGCCCTGCCTATCCGTGGCCTGACTCCCCCAAGCCTCTCACCCTACTGTTCTTCCTCAAGCCTGCAGAGCAATCCCAGCTTTGAGAAGACACACCTTGCAGCCGCCCAGGGACTCTATGATCAACCCCAGGCATCTTCCGTCCACATGTCAATGGTGTCCAGGGCAGAGACCCCAGACCATGGGGACCTAATGGTTATAGTATCCCACTCTGCCCTTCCCATATATACAGCCAGGAAGCAACTAACATGTCCAGAGAGGATGCTGGGTAGCTTCAACTGTCAACTAGATACAGTAGAGTCACCTGGGAGGCATCTCAATGTGGGACTGCCTCAATCAGGTTAGTCTGTAGGCTTATCCTGATTGCTTCAATTGAAGTTAAAAAAAAAAAAAAAAAAAAAAAAAAAAAAAAAAAAGACCCAGCCTGGAAGTGAGCAGCACCATTCCCTGGGGTTGGGACCTGAATTAGCTAAAAGTATAAAAGCAAACTGAGTCAGGAGGTGGTGGCACGCGCCTTTAATCCCAGCACTTGGGAGGCAGAAGCAGGCATATCTCTAAGTTTGAGACCAGCCTGGTCTACAGAGTGAGTTCCAGGACAGCCAGGGCTACACAGAGAAACCGTGTCTCGACCCTCCCCAGCCCCCACCCCCTCCACCCACACAAAAGAAAACTGAGCTCCAAGGGTGTACATAGCCATTCTGTTTTTTGACTCTGAATGTGATGCGGCCGGCTGCTCAAAGCCCGGTCACGTGACTTCCCTGCACTAACAGACTGTAACCTGGAAGTGGGTGCTAAAAACAACTCTTTCCCACTTTAATTGCTCTGTTAGAATATTTTTATCATGGCAACAGAGAAGAAAACTAGCACAGAGAAGAGCTCCACCCAAAGCATCTGGCACAGCCCAGGGCTGGGACACAGGCACTCAGCCCCTGGCACAGTGACATACACAGGCAAATGTGGGAGGGTCAATGTCTTTATTGAGGTTACAAGGACCCAGAGCAGGGCCCTGGTACCCCCAAGCACCCCATCTGGGACCACAGCACCGGTCTCTTCCTGAGAAAGGCCAGGACCCTGGTGCTAGCGATGTGCAGCTCACATCTGGCCACCTTTGCTCTTCGAGGGCCAGATCTTGGAAAAGCGGAACTTGGACTTCTTCCTCTGGAGATCTGAGGGGAGGACAAAGCCACGGAGCTTCCGGTGAGGCTCGGGGAGTTTCCTTCCTGCCACCTGTGGGGGGCCGCCACGCCCACCGGAGGCCCCGCCCCTACCCAAGCTGGGAAGACCATCCTCCCAGGCTCCTGCTGGGCCCCATAATTACCCAGGTTCTGGATCATACTCTCCAGCATTTCATCCTCCTCTTGTTCCCTAGAATGGGGAAAAGGGTGACTGACTGTAAGGGATGTGGGTCCTGGAGAGCTTTAGAGAACAGATGCTTTCTCCCTAACACCTCATCTGTTTGTTTTCTCAAGACAGGGTTTCTCTGTGTAGCCTTGTAGACCTCTGTGTAGCTTTGTAGACCAGGCTGGCCTCGAACTCACTGAGATGCCTCTGCCTCCCTTTGAGTGCTGGGATTTCAGGTGTGTACCACCTCTCCTAGCTGTCTGGTTAAAATTAAGTGCTAAATTGGGCTTGCTGGTGTAGGCACATCACAACAGCTACTTGGAAGTCCTGGGCAGGAGGATTGAGTTTGAAGCCTGCCTGAGCCAAAGAGTAAGTTCAAGGCCAGCCTGGGCAACTTAGGAAGACCATGCCTCAAATTAAAGTAACAGTGCTGGGCTATAGCACAACATTGGCAGCCCCCACTGAGGGGCTGGGGTATGGCTGTGTTAGAGTCCTCATATAAAGTACTTCAGTGAGGGGCTGGGGTGTGGCTCAGTGGTAGAGCCCCTGCCTAGAATCCCCCAGTGAGGGGCTGGGGTGTGGCTCAGTGGTAGAGCCCCTGCCTAGAATCCCCCAGTGAGGGGCTGGGGTGTGGCTCAGTGGTAGAGCCCCTGCCTAGAATCCCCCAGTGAGGGGCTGGGGTGTGGCTCAGTGGGAGAGCACCTGCCCAGAATCCCCCAGTGAGGGGCTGGGGTGTGGCTCAGTGGGAGAGCACCTGCCCAGAATCCTCCAGTGAGGGGCTGGGGTGTGGCTCAGTGGTAGAGCACCTGCCTAGAATCCCCCAGTGAGGGGTTAGGGGTGTGGCTCAGTGGGAGAGCACCTGCCCAGAATCCCCCAGTGAGGGGTTAGGGGTACAGTGGCAGAACACTTGCCTAGTATTCATGAGGCTAAGTTTATTTCCAGCAAAACACACACACACACACACACACACACACACACACACACACACGATAATCTGTCACTACAACCACTACTATGCACAGAGAAAGTAATGCTCAGCAGAGGGGACATAAGGCCAGAAGAACCCATCTAAGAGGGAGCGCCACAGGGCTGGGCCACTTTGGAACACTCTGGCCAGCCACTGTCCTCACTCTCCAGAAGGTGGCCTACATAAAAACGAAGTTTTAGGGGCTGGGTAAATGGCTCAGCACTCAACTCCCTTTGCAGAGGACCCAGCTTCAGTCCCAGCACCCACAGAGTAGTTCACGACCACCTATAACTAGAGTTCCAGGGGATTTGATGCCCTCTTCTGGCTTTTATAGGCTCTTGTATACATGTGGCGTACACATATTCTTGCAGGAATACAGGCACACATATAAAAATAGCGAATAAACAAATACTTTTTTTAAAGCCATTTTAGGCTTAGCTGTTCGGTTTCACAGTCCAAAGACCGTTGGTCTATTAGCCACCCATGGCTGCCACATGGATGACAGGCCATTTCCTTCCTGAGCTGTATGAGGCAGTAATACTGGAAGGAGCCCTAACGGAGGGCTAGCCTCCCAACCCCAAGTGCTCTTATGTAATGCAACCTGGCTTCCACTGACTAAAAGGCAGCCTGCCTGCCAGCTGGGTCTCCCATCCCTCACCGGAGCCGGTCCTCATCCAGGAAGTCAACGATGTCACTGCGGTCATTCACGGTGTCCACATATTGCTTCAGCAGCTCCTGCTCCCGCTGGCGGTCCTGGGGGGACTTCAGACGCTCTGTGGAGACAGCCTGCCGTAAGTAGGAGCCCCACTCCTCTCAGGCACACTGCCTACTATGGTTGGACTCCTCCCCCCCACCACCCCCGCCGCCCGCCCCGTTGGAAGGGAGTGCTTGACGGAAGAGCTTACAGTGTGGGCCAGATCAAAGAACAAGCCATATAGCCCGAGTGTGGGGCCACCGGCCTCTCTGGCTTTGCTATGGCTGAGGCAGAGGTCCTACAGCTAGGATATGGTGGGCAGGCCGTTCTCATCGCTAAACAGGCCCCTCCCACATCATCCCCTTGAACTCCACACTAGATGTCGGGGTCCGGGGAACAGGGGGAGCACACTGTGAGGCCCTTACTTTGCAAAGCATCAGACTCAGGCACAGACCAGCTAAGGCATTTCTCGGAGGTCACACAGCCAGAAGCATAGGAGCAAAAGCCTCATGGCTTAGCCACAACCGTATCACCATTAGACTCTCACGGGTCAAAGTAGAGCAAACGGGGAAGTTGGCACATGGGGCTACGGCTCTCAGGCCAGCTTTCCCGGGGACAGACGCGCACCTGGCTTGTCCATCAGCCTGCGCAGCTCGCCCTGGAGGTCCATTTGCCGCTCCTCCAGGTGCTGGTCCTTGGACCTGCAGGACACATATGGCTGAGACTCAACCTGACCAGGCTGTCCCCAGCCCCATCCACCGGCTGGTCCCCACAGGGCACCGCAAGGCTTGGGGGTTCGCACTTGTACATGAGTTCCGATTCGAGCCTCAGCAGCAGCTGCTTCTCATGAATAAGCCGGAACCAGTCCACCATGAGGCCATCCTCGGCGGCGTCTGTGGAGAGACATAGCTGGAGCAGGGAGACCACAGAGTGCCGACACCCACCCTGGTGCAGAAGGGCAGACCTGGGACAGGGAGAAAGCTAGCTAGAGGTACTACAGGAGGAGGGCCTGCAGCCAGCTTGGGCATAGCCAGTCTGCAACTAGCATGGGATGGAGCCGGCCTGTACAAGGAGGGGGCGTGGCCAGTAAGGGATGGCCAGCCGTATGGGGGCGTGGCCAACTCATGGGCGTGCCCAGCGGTAGGGTAGTGGTAGGCCACATTTAGGAGCATGGAAAGATAAGAGTGTGGCCCCCAGTGGGTCTATGGTCAGTAATGGGGCATGGCCACTGGTAGGGGCACTCTCCAAGCTGCTCACCTCCCTCGGCTGCCCGCAGCCGCTTCTCCAGCTCCACACCCCTGAGCTCCAGGGCATCCAGCTGATGCTCAATTTCCTGCAGCTGCCTCTGCAGCTCCTCCTGGGAGATGTAACTGGGGTGTAGCTGAGGGACCAATGGATAATGAGCACAGGCACAGGACCAAGGCCTAGCCGCCCCCTGATGCCCAGCTTACTCACCCTGACTGGGGAGGTCACAGCCTCGCCGGGGGGAACAAGGACACTGTTGTGGATGGCAGGCCTCTCTGGAAAACAGACAGACTGAGGCCCAGAGTCTTGAGGGCACCAAGCCCAACAGAACCTGGACATGGCCTGACCACTCTACTCTAGGCTGTGAGCCCCAGCAGGCATTGCCCCTTTCATCACATTCCAAACAGAATGGCATCTCTAGGACCGACCTCTTGTCCCCCAGGTGGCCGTCTCCTTCTCCTTCCAGCTCCTGGACCGGTCTTCTGGCTTCCTGAGCTCTGACTGGAGCCAATCAGCGGAAACATCAAGGCTGGGAGGGACAGCTAGTTTCTTGCGGTGTGATGGAGAAGGCGAGGGGGCTGCAGGCACAAAGGTTGAGGGAGGGGGCAGAGACACGTGTCAAGCCTGCTGGCCAGAGCTCTAAGCCGCTACTCTGCCCCAGGCCAGCCAGTGTTGCACTGCCATGCGCCTCCCAAGAGGGCACTCTGTCCTGTCCAGACTGGCCATGTCCACCCAGGGAGGCAGCATCCAACAGACCCAGAATGCCAGTGCTGCTGACATCACAGATGTGACCCACAGATGTTACAACTGGACTAAAAGCAAGCATGACCCAACACATATGTGTTTACAGGCACACCTAAACATGCATGAGCATCCATGCCTGACACATACATGCACATATATTCAGACTATTGTCTGAACATGCCTCACACACATACATACATACATGAATCCACATGTACACATATGCAGGCCATGTCTCACCCATGTATATCTGATGCCTGAACACACATGTGCACACATATAGGCTATGCTTGAACATGCCTCATACATCCCAGGTAAAAACACATGTGCACACATTTATCCAGTGTGCAAACACATACATTCACATATATTTTCTATATCTATGCATGCATGTACATATTGATACCTTATATCCAAAAATATATGCATACATAAGTCCTGTGTCTGAACATGCATGTACACACCCCCACATATACGTGTCATACATCACCATATATACATAAACACATATCTTGTGCCTGAATACATGAATGCACACTAAACCCATGCAGGAACACATACGTACATACATTCCTACCATATGTAAGCACCCCCTCTGGCTAAGCAGGGCCTCTGTCTGACCTCAGTAAGTATGCATACCCCACACAAGGACACACCTGGATTTCCCACAAGTATTACCTGCAAGGCTGGGCCCGGAACCAGCCGGGCATGGTGTCCCCTTGAGCTGAACGTGAGCCACGGTGATGTGGTTGCTAGAGTCAGAGCTGCTGGTGGCTTTCCTGGGAGTGTCCCCTGTCCTAGGCTCTTTTTGCTCCAGAGCCCTGGGTAGAAAATAAAGTGAGTCCCAGTCCAAACAGGGACAGTTAGGAGTCTGTCTCAAGGCCATATGCCTGTGTCCAAGGTCCATATGCTCTTAAGGAAGCCACCTAGCCAGGCCTGCATCATCCCGGCCTCTAAGTCTAGGACCTGTCTGCTTTCAACCCCAGGGCACAGGGCTGTGGGCCGCTCCATGCTCCCTGTGGGGGCCGGGGGCCTCAGGCTTGCAGGGACAAGATGCACTGGCACCCTAAACCAGGCGAATTGCTTGGCATGGCACACCAGGTGCCCTGCATTCGCCACATCCCTTAAGTCATCCCACCAAAATGAGGTGTCCCTGTCCCCCTGTCCCCATCACCTGGCAGGTAAAGAGTCCCAGAACACTCAGGCTGGTATGAGGCAACTTTATCTACAAATACTGAAAGGTCCAAGTGCATGTATGTCTTCTGGCCAGAACTGGGTCAGTCCCCGGATGGGCACTGCCATGGTCTCATGTACAGCACTTGCTGTGTGCTGGCCAAGCTCAGACTGCAGACCCACGAGCACAGGTGTTGCCCTGCCAAGTGAGCCCCACACAGCCACCCCTGCTCACCTCCCAGCAGGGTTTTTCTTATCCACAGGCTTCAGGCGGGCCCTCCATCCTTCTGGTCCCTCCTCCTGGCCTTCCTGACAGGTGGAACCTGGACCTGAGTGTAAGGAACAGATCAGGTAGGTAAGACAGGTTGGAATGTCTCCTTATAATTACCTGCACCCTTTGACAACGCCCAGAGCCAATCCATCACACAGGACACAGGTGGGGCTTCTAGCCTGGCCGCTGTGTTGTATACTCCTGAGGGCATCGCTGCCCCTTTCTGAGCCTCAATTTCCAATCTGTCAAATGGATGTTGACATGGAAAGAAAGCCCTGTGGACTGACTCTCCATGTGTGACATCATGAGGAATGACTGGGCATGGCTACTTGTCCATAGTCATCCTTAGCTCACACCTAACCGTGGCTCAACAGGGAAGTCAAAGAGAAAGTTGCAGAACTCGGGAGGCAGAGGCAGACAGATTGCTGTGAGTTCAAGGCCAGCCTTGTCTACAGAGTGAGTTCCAGGACAGCCAGGACTATACAGAGAAACCCTGTCTTGAAAAATCAAAGAGAGAGAGAGAGAGAGAGAGAGAGAGAGAGAGAAAGTTGCAGAAAGATACCTCTGCTGTGCATCCTGAACCCCACTCTTCCCAGACACTCACAGATAAGGCAGGGGCATGCTAACCCAGAGTGTCTGGGAAGAGCTGCCGGGGGTACAACAGGACCCCAATCCTAGACAGGCCCATTGTGAAGGTGTATGGGGCCCTCTTTCTGCACCCTGGGGATACAGCTCAGGACAGAACGCACAGTGGCCTGGGTTTAGATATGAATCTGGGACAATGGTCATGATGTAACCCTGGGAATCCTGGCCACATAGCTACATAGGGATGGCAGATGAAGACCCATAGAGGACTATGGGTGCTGAGAGCTGAGACACAGAACAGCCAACACCCAGAACACCCTTCAGAGAGAAAGGCAGCCAGGACATATAACAACGCATGTAGAGTGACAGAGCCCAGGGACCCCTCTCCATCCCATAGAAGGGAGTCTTACCCTTTACTGCGGCCACCGCTGCTTGTGACCTGGAGCCAGCGCTGGTCTTGCCAAGCCCTGCAGATATACCCTGGCTCTTTTTGCCATCTTGGAGGGTTACAGATGCCCAGCGGGTATTGCCTACACTTGGGGGGACTGTAGGTTCCGTCTTCGAAGTGCGGTTAAGGGCCTGGGGGGTAGCTGAATGTGACAGCTTGGCTGAAGGGACGGTTTGTGGCACTTCATTCTTCGGAAGGGTGGTTGGGACAGAGGAAGAGGCTGGGGAGGGCCTGCGGGGAAGAGAGTGGGCATCATATATGGGTGAATCAAGGAGTCACACACTCCCCAAAAGCTAGTTGCCAGAGTGACCCCAATGAAACGGCGGGCAGTCAACCCCAGGCCAGATGGCCCATGGCATATGCTTGGGGCCCTTACATGCATTGGTAGCTCTTTTGCACTATTCAACCTGGTATCCTTTGCGATTAAAATGTCCCCCAAATACATCACACATAGTGTGCCAGAGCTGAAGCACCATAGAAGGTCCAGGCTGGTCTGCACTTGCCCGGCTCAGTATCAACTTACTCAGGGGCTTGAACAGTCCTGCCCAGGTTCTAGCCCCAACCTGGGCTGTATGGCGATAGCTTACCTGCATTGTCTTAAGCAACACACATGCAGGTACACAGAACCCAAGCAACATGTGGCACCGTGCCAAGCTCTGCCAAGCCTACCCTGCAGAGGCCTTCAATATATTAATCTCCTGCTGATCCCAGGACCAGCCCAGGAGCCTCTAGGCACCAAACGGGGGTGTGTTCAGGCAGTTACAAGCCAGGAATGTCCCACTCGGAATACATGGACCAACCCAGGATAGAACCTCTTGACTCACTAGACAGCTGTACTGGGTTGAATGGGGGTCTCCTAAATTCACTGGGGAGTCCCTGAGGAGCTTGGGGTATGGGCTCATTTTTAAAAGGTGGTAGTGTGCACCTGCTCTACAAAACAGGACGGCCAGGGCTACATGCAGAGAAGGCTTGTGAAAGAAAGAAAGAAAGAAAGAAAGAAAGAAAGAAAGAAAGAAAGAAAGAAAGAAAGAAAGGGGCCTCAGTAGATGTGACCACTTTAAAATGCAGTCACACTAGAATACATCGGTCCTCTTTCAAAAGCTCTAACGTTATAGGAGACAGACAACACAGGTGTGGTGTTGCACACCTGTAATCCCAGCACTGCGGAAGCTCAGACAAGAGGATTTGGAATTGAAGGTCAGCTTGTAAATCAGAGGACTGGGATACATACATGAAACCTTGTCGCAAAACCACAAGGACTGAGCAGACAAAATGGCTCACTGGATAAAAGTACTTGCCACGAAAGCCTGACAGCCTAAATTCAACCCCTTACATAAACATGGGAAGAAAAAAACAACTCCATAAAATTGTTCTATGACCTCCACACAGACATTGTGACATGTGCACTCCTCCCCACAAACACATCACATATAATGAAAAAATTAAAAAAAAAAAAAAAAAAAAAAGAGAGAGAGAGAGACTTAGGGTGTGGCTCAGTGGTAGAGCACCTACCACCTGGGATACCATAGTGAGAGGCTGGGGTGTGGCTCAGTGGTAGAGCACCTGCCTAGAATCCCCCAGTGAGGGGCTGGGGTGTGGCTCAGTGGTAGAGCACCTGCCTAGAATCCCCCAGTGAGGGGCTGGGGTGTGGCTCAGTGGTAGAGCACCTGCCTAGAATCCCCCAGTGAGGGGCTGGGGTGTGGCTCAGTGGTAGAGCACCTGCCTAGAATCCCCCAGTGAGGGGCTGGGGTGTGGCTCAGTGGTAGAGCACCTGCCTAGAATCCCCCAGTGAGGGGCTGGGGTGTGGCTCAGTGGTAGAGCACCTGCCTAGAATCCCCCAGTGAGGGGCTGGGGTGTGGCTCAGTGGTAGAGCACCTGCCTAGAATCCCCCAGTGAGGGGCTGGGGTGTGGCTCAGTGGTAGAGCACTTGCTTAGAATCCCCCAGTGAGGGGCTGGGGTGTGGCTCAGTGGTAGAGCCCCTGCCTAGAATCCCCCAGTGAGGGGCTGGGGTGTGGCTCAGTGGTAGAGCACCTGCCTAGCATATAAGATACCCTCAATTCCATCTCCAGCACTCTACAAAAGAATATAAAAAAGAAGAGACAGAGAAAGAGAAAGCAGAGTCCATGCAACAATGGAATTAGAGATGGAGTGAGGCAGCCACCAACCAGAGGATGCCAGGAAACTCTAGATGGGAGAGTGAAACTCCTCTGGAGCCTTGATGGAGTATGTGGCCCACCACAGGACACACTTCTACCACTGAAGCTGTCCTGCAAGGGGTGACTCTCCCCACTCTGTCCACACCACATGGTCAGTGCCCAGTGGAAGAAACTATAGATGCCAGACACAAAGGGATGCTCAGAACCCCACTCCACTCATGCAAGCCATCCAAGGCATGGAGCCAGTGTGGCTCCCAGTCAACACCTGTTTCCCTGCTCATAAGGGTCCTGGAGCACCAGTCTAGAGTGTGCCACCAGCAGTCACCAATGCCTGTAAGACCACCATGCCCTGAATTCCTGCCTCTATCATGTTGCCGACCTCCACTTCCCAGATAAGGAGGCTAAGGCCACACAGTCATGGAGGGACAGACTTCTCCATGTCCTGGTGGGCAGGTCAGAGCCACATCCCACATCTCTCCCACCTACCTGCTTGGAGCCTGGGTACCAGCTCCTGTCAGCCCCGGCAGGGCCTTCCTAAGAACACTTAGTGCTTGCTCCCGGCTGCTCTCCTGGGCAGAGGTATTCACAACAGCCGAGACCTTGCTGGCAGAGGCATTCACCACAGTGGTGAGCTTGCTGGTGGAGGCAGTTACCACAGCGGTGACCCTGCCGGCAGGAGCACTCACCACTGTGGACACCTTGCCATCAGTGGTACTCGCCACAATAGGGGCTTTGCTGGTGGGGGTATTCACCCCAGGGGGGGCCCTGCCATTGGGAGCATTTACCACAGTGGGGGCCTTGCTGGCAGGACTGCTTCTGGCTGGGGCTGGGGCCGGAGAAGGGTTCTGGAAAAATTTCTCTCGGGCCTGCTGGGTCCTAGAGGCTGAAGGGGTCCAGGCTGGGGTGGCTGCTGTGCTTGGAGAGTCCGTGCTCAAGATGAGGGGAGTCTTAACACCTTTTGAAGCTTCCTGGACTTGGGGTACAGATGGGTGAGAGTCTGGAGCACTTGGGGACACAACAGGACGGGAACCGACGGTCACTGTGCTGCTCTGAGCAGGTGATGACCATCTTGTCGGGGAGCTGTTAGTCACATGGGTGATAGCTTTGCTATTCACAGAATTAGTGGCCACTGGGCTCATGTGTAGCCTGGGCCCCACAGGGCTCCCCACATGGACGCGGGAGGTAGCTGGCTGGTTAAGTTCAGTCTGGACGAAACCTTTGGCCGTCGTGTTGCCTACAGCAGGTTCCCAGGCCCTCAGCGGTACCCTGGCCTTTAGCGGTGTCACCTCTCCATTTGTCTCCTGAACCTTCCGTGAGGTGCTGACTGGCTTGGTGTCTGCAGCAGCACCCTTTGGCTGCCTGGAGGCCAGGCTTGACAACTTGGGACTCACAGGGGTGACTTCTTGGCTGTGATGAGTACAGACAAAGACCCCTGGCTCTCCCGTGGCACGGTAGGCCCCTGAATGCAGGGTGTTGGAACACTGTTTACACCTGTGGGAGGAAGCCATAGAGACTGAGGGCCGGTGCTATCGCTCAGTCATTCATTCTCCCCCTCCCTTATTCATGGCACTCTCCCAGAGGCATGCACTGCCGTACTCCTCCATCCACGCATGCGGTCGCCGATCCATTCATCAAGTGTCCATTAATGATTTCAATCATTGTGAGTTGCAGCCTCCGCTGGTACCCCTGTCATGAGTGTGGACACCACAGGAAGTGCTCAAACATGTCACCAGATGCACACATAAAGACTGCATAGTATACCCCACTACCAGGAGTCCAACTACCCCAAGCTTGCAAAAGAGGGACATGGGATTCACTTCTTGTCTCCCAAATCTAGAGGCTCTGGGAGGCAAGAAGGAGATGACTAAGGGTCACAGAGTTAAAAACAAAACAAAACAAACCCACAAAGAGCTGAGAAGACAAGGGAGAATGAGTCAGTGTGTCCAGAGGAGGACATTAAAGGAGGCTATTAGGGTTCAGCAGTACTGTCGCCATGGAAGACAGCTGGGAAGACCATGGGAGCCACGAGAGGTGTGTGAGCAGGAAAGGTATGTCCTGCCATGCAGCAGAGAGTCATACCTGAAGCAGCTTCGGTGGTATAGTCGCCCATCAGCCAGGTGCCGCTGCACAAGGTGAACGTGTTTGCCACAGACCCCACAGCTGTTGCTAACAGAGCTGCCCGCAGTCCCCAGAACCTGCAATGGGGGTGGGGGGGATCATGGATCACCGTGGGGCAGCTGGCATCTTCAAACCCCCCCACCTCAGCCCAGAGGTGGCCAACAGACCCCCACCTTTATAGGCTGGAAAACTGAAGCCCTGAAGAGCCACTAGCCAGGGCATAGGCACAGCTACACACTCCGAGGCTTCAAACTGGCCCTGTCGGGGAGCAGGAGACTGGACTTTGGGAATCCTGGGACCCAGTGTGGGGCTAGAGACAAACCTAGTACCTTGTGCTACCTCTCCAAGCTCTGGGATCAGGCCAATCCCCCTCGCCCCACCTCTTAGGATCCAGGCCTACCTTGCTCCTGGCTTCATGGAACCTAGAGTAACCACTGAAGGACAGCAGGGGGCGCTCACGCCCAACACTGCATGGCTGGCCAGGGAAGAAAGGTCCAACCCAGTGCCCCTTCCCACACAGGAAAGAGGACAGCAACCTAACCAGCCTGGAAAGGTCTATGGTTCCAGTTCCATTCCACCTGGAGGACCTCTCGTGCCTCAGTTTACCCATTTGTACTATGGGAAATCACAACTCTTGCCATGCCTAGGAAAGCCACCTCAGTGGGCACACTGGATACAAAGCAATGGGAAAGGGTGCAGTACCCTAAGAGAAAAACCCCACAGCCCTTCAATGCCCACTCAACCAAGCTATGCTTACAGCCTTTGGAGATGGCCTCTCTAAGCCACCTTCACTCCTCTGGACCACAGGGTTTGTCCTAGCTGGAGACAGTGGTGATCTCTGAGTTGGAGCAGCTGAGGGCAACTTGGCAGGCTGGGCCAGGACCTTCTTTGCAGAAAGTTCTTCAGTTGAGTCTGATGAGGGTCTCTTTATACCAGCCATGCCCCCAACTGGCATGAGACACAGAAAACAGGAGTCAGGGAGGGAGGTTCTCACCCAGAGCTTGGACCCTCTAAGAGGTCCTTGTGCCCACAGTGAAAGGCACAGGGCCCCATAGAACAGCTGGTGGGATGCAGAGCTGAGGAAGGGCAGCCCGAGGGCACATTCTTCCCAGAAAATCCTGGCCTGGCCTTCACCCCCCTTCTCCTAGCCCACAGCCCCATGTAGGGTCACGGAAAGGGACTTTTCTGTTTCCAAACCACCAGTGGGGCTGGCCCTTGGCCCAGGGGGATTCCGGAGATTTCTAAAGCAATAAGAGGAATGTGGTGCAGGGAGCCAAGCAGCTCCCCACTCACAGGGCCGGGAGAAGACCCGGTCTGTCTGCTCTGCCCTGCCCAGCCCTGCCTGAGCCACACAGCTTCCATCACCACAGTCAACCCAGCATTACTCAGGATCTGCCAAATGATTCCAGGAGACCGCTGAGACCCCGGGGGTCGAGGTGGACAAAGAGGGTAGAAAGACGGGGACAAGAGTATATCTGTATGTAGGAACACAGGGTGGACAAAAGCCTGGATGAGCATTCCCTGGCAGGACTAGGTTGGGGAATAAGGGAGCCCGGAGCACTCACTCTACACTTGCACAAAGGCCCTTGGTCTCCTTGGTAACAGGCATGGCTACAGGTATCCACATGTGTAGTCTCAAAAAGGTACCCTCCCCGCATCACTACCCATCAGTACGGGATCATGAGAACTGAAAATGGGCAAGGGGCCAAGATGGGCCACTGAGGCATGGGCTGGTGACCCTGACGACATCAGCAGTCTTCTTGGGTATGCCTTTGGCAAGGGAGGGCCCTTCTGGACAGATACTCACTTGGCGACCGGCCATGGAAGTAATTGTAATACTGTGACACATAGGTGAGGATACTCAGCCGGTCTGGAACCTTCAAGGCCACCATGTCCTCGGCATCCAGCAGGGCAGGGATGCCCAGCTGTTTCTCAGCCACTTGAAAGGCCTGGAGAGGGGTTTAAGTCAGTGGGACAGACAGTAGGAAAAATGATGGTTGGGCCACCAGGCCAGCTAAAAGAGGGACGCAATGAAACCTGGGCTCCAAGTCCAAGAGCTCCTGCCTGAGTGACCTCCCAGGCTCAGCCTGTCCATGTGTATAAAGCTCAAAGTCCCAACAGATGCTTCTAAGGAGACCAGACACAGGGCAAGTTGTATGCTGGGGGCAGGTGCTATGAATTGAACCCAGGACTTCCAACATGCTAGGCAGGTACTCTACCACTGACCTATGCCCCAGCCCCTCACTGGGGGATTCTAGGCAGGTGTTCTACCACTGAGCCACGCCCCAACCCCTCACTGGGGGATTCTAGGCATGTGCTCTACCACTGAGCCACACCCCAGCCCCTCACTGGGGGATTCTAGGCAGGAGCTCTACCACTGAGCCACACCCCAGCCCCTCACTGGGGGATTCTAGGCAGGTGCTCTACCACTGAGCCACACCCCAGCCCCTCACTGGGGGATTCTAGGCAGGGGCTCTACCACTGAGCCACACCCCAGCCCCTCACTGGGGGATTCTAGGCAGGTGCTCTAAGGCTGGGTCACATTCTCAGTCCTTCTTTACTATTTATTACTAAGTAGGCCTGGCCCAGGTCTTGAACTCACTCCATAGGCCAGCATACTCTTGAACTCATAATCATCCTCCTCAACCTCCCAAGTAGCTGAGATGATAGGCCTGCAGCCACAGTTGGCAGTTTGACAAGGGCTTTGAGTGGGTGGAAGTATCAACAACCACAGGTGGGTATCTCAGTGAAGCCAAGAGTCAAATGAAGAGAGAGAGAGAGAGAGAGAGAGAGAGAGAGAGAGAATAGGGCGGAGTCCGAGGGTTACTTGGCAAGGGAAGAAAGCGGGCGGCGGGGGGGCGGGGCAACTAAAGCCATATATAGGTCAGTATGTATGGTGCTGGAGATAGGCAGCAGACAGTGGATGTGGGAGAGGCACTGAGCTGGTAATGCAATGGTCTGGTATGCAGTAGGTGCCCTGTATATGTAGGTTCCTGGCCTTCCCAGCCCATTGTCTCCTGTCTCCGGCTCAGGGTGTCAGCCACATCATAACAAGCTGCTCTAAGTAGATGAGGTTTGGCTCGGTAAGGCTGTGGAGGCTCAGAGTTGGTTCCAAAGTGATGAGCTCCAGGGGTGGGGTGAGGACATGCACCCTCCCAAAGACTCCTAGAGCCAAGCCTGGCAGTACAAGCCTGTAGTACTAGCTACTCAGCAGGCTGAGGCAGGAGGATTACAAGTCCAGGGCGAGTGCTGGTACTGGGAGTGTGGCTCAGCGGTAGAGCACCTGCCTAGAATCCCCTAGTGAGGGGCTGGAGTGTGGCTCAGCGGTAGAGCCCCTGCCTAGAATCCCCCAGTGAGGGGCTGGGGTGTGGCTCAGCAGTAGAGCACCTGCCTAGAATCCCCCAGTGAGGGGCTGGGGTGTGGCTCAGAGGTAGAGCACCTGCCTAGAGTCCCCCAGTGAGGAGCTGGGGTGTGGCTCAGTGGTAGAGCACCTGCCTAGAATCCCCCAGTGAGGGGCTGGGGTGTGGCTCAGAGGTAGAGCACCTGCCTAGAATCCCCCAGTGAGGGGCTGGGGTGTGGCTCAGAGGTAGAGCACCTGCCTAGAGTCCCCCAGTGAGGGGCTGGGGTGTGGCTCAGTGGTAGAGCACCTGCCTAGAATCCCCCAGTGAGGGGCTGGGGTGTGGCTCAGAGGTAGAGCACCTGCCTAGAATCCCCCAGTGAGGGGCTGGGGTGTGGCTCAGAGGTAGAGCACCTGCCTAGTATGTGTGAAGCTCTGCTCTGAGTACTGTAAAACCTAAAAACCTAAAAAACAAAACAAAACAAAAAAAAAGTAAAGCTCCTAGAGCTCCCTTTAGCTTAGGGCAGAGGCACTGATGTCATGGGCCTTGTTCCTTTTGACTACCCACATCCTGGTGGCTCCCAGAGCTCTCCTGTAGTTCCCTTCACTAAGGCTCCTCTTCCAGATGCCTGTGTGGCCTCCACGTAGACGTCAAGTCGGGGTTCCTATGCTCCCCCCACATGTGCATCCCCCGAAGGCCCCCATACACATTCATACCAAGCCTTAGATCTCCCCTGACCCACAGAGCAGGCCCAGGACCTGGTCAGTCTCATTGGTGGCCCTCTGTGTGCACCTCTCTCCTGCAGAGCCCGGGGAATGAGAGCCTCCAGGTTCGCACTTCCCAGGAGGGAAAGACCAAAGTTTTTTCTCTGCCATGTATTGTGCCTGCCTAAAGACCCCACGCCACCCAGCTAGGACCCTCAAGTGCGTGTCCTGCCTGGCACCCTATAGCCCCAGGGCCTTTGCCCAAGCTGACCTGCCAGCAAGACACCCGTGCACCCATTCTTGCGGCCTCATCTCTTTAGCATATATGCCCATCTCACACCCAGTGCCATTAGAATAGTGTTCCAGCCACCTTGACCTCGGCCACACATGGCTGTAAGCTTCTGCAATGCAGCCAACACCTGAGGAACTGCCTCTATTGTGCACATGTATGTGTGTATGTGTGTGCATGTGTGTGCACATACATGTACACATGCACGTGGAAGGCAGAGATGAAGGTCAGATATTTCCCTCAATTGTTCTCTACCTTATGTTTATTTTTCTATATGCATCTGGTGGGGGGTGTGCACACATGTTCAAGTGTGTGTGTGTGTGTGTGTGTGTGTGTGTGTGTGTGTGTGTGTGTACGTGTCATGCAGTGCATGTGTCCTGTGTGGCCATGAGTGTAGAAGGCCAGAGGCTAACACTGATGTCTTCCTTGATTCAAGATTTCTCGGTTGAATCCAAAGTTAAGCAATTGGGCTAGCCGGCTTGCTTTTGGAGGTCCCCCGTCTCTATCCCCCATGCACTGGCATTGCAGGCCAGCTATGGTACCCATCTGGCATTCACATGGATGCTGGAGATTTGAACTCAGGTCATCATGCTTGCTCTACAAGCAGTTTACTCATTGAGCCGTATGCCCAGCCCAAGGGGTTGGGATTAAAGGCCTGTGCTACCATGCTCAGCCCGGAACTGAACCTTTAATTGTATTTCAAGACAATTAAGTTGCAGAGGCTGCCCTGCCTAGATGGGTAAACCATCTCATGTCCACTGTCTCGGCCGTCCTCAGAGATATCAGTGTCAGGGGCCCATGTGGACCTTGCTTGGCCTGGAGTAAGAACAGATGTGTTCAAGGAACAGTGGGGCTTATTTTGTAGCAGGGAGAGTTAGGCTGGTACAGGGAAGGGTCTCATGATGGGAGTACAGAATAGGTCTGGAACCAAGGGGCCAAGGAACACTGGGTGATGGTGCACGCCTTTAATCCCATCACTTGAGAGGTAGAGGCAGGTGGATCACTGTGAGTTCGAGGCCAGCCTGGTCTTCAAAGCAAGTCCAAGACAGCCAAGGCTACACAAGAGAAACCCTGTCTCCAAACAAACAAACAAAACAAAGGGCCAGGGAAGGTAGTCTCCAAGGACTAGGTCCAGTCCACCCCCAGGACTACCAGGACTCACCCTCCCACAGCCTCCAGGGGCCTTGCTCTGCCCTGTGTGGATCAGCCCCTCCATCCTCAGGAAAGGAAGTTGGCTGCCACTCCCTGGGCCCCCAGCAAGGGACAGAGGGTTCTTGGGGCCTAAGATCCAAGATCAGAGGTTGCTCACAGACCACAGCTTGCTCAGCATGGAGCTGGCTGAGGAGATAACAGAGAGACCAAATGTCCAGAATGGGGCCCCTGGATATCTAAGGGGAAGGCTCGCTTCCCTGAGGCGCAGAGGTCCTTCAGACATGAAGCTGGGGGTTTGAGGCATGGGGCTTAGAGGACAAGGCAGTGGGCATCAGCTGGCCAACTCACCAGCTTGTTGTTGTCATAAATGTTTTCTTTCCGGAGAGCACTGAAGTCTCTGAAAGATAAAAACACTTGTGTCAAGCTGGGCGTGGTGGCGCACGCCTTTAATCCCAGCACTCGGGAGGCAGAGGTAGGTGGATCACTGTGAGTTCGAGAGCAGCCTGGTCTACAAAGTGAGTCCAGGACAGCCAAGTCTACACAGAGAAACCCTGTCTCGAAAAAAAAAAAGACAAAACAAACAAACACTTGTGTCAACAACAACAACCTGTCATAGCACACACCTTTAATCCCAGCCCTCAGGAGGCAGAGGCAGGCAAATCTGAGTTCGAGGCCAGGCTAGTCTACAAAGTGAGTCCAGGACAGCCAAGGCTACAGGGAGAAACTGTCTCAGGGGTGGGGGTTGGGTAGGAACACTTGTGTCAAGCCAGGTGTGCTGGTGCACGCCTTTAATCCCAGCACTCAGAAGGTAGAGGCAGGAGGATCTCTTTGAGTTCAAGGCCAGCCTGGTCTACATAGCAAGTATCAGAAGAGGTAGGTCCATATAGGGCAACCTTGTCTCAACAAAGCCACTCAACTCTAAGAAGGAAGTAAGGCCTTGAGGGCCATTTTGCCCAAATGGGGAAACTAAGGCCAGAAATGGGGCTGTAAATTCAACAGGTCTTGAGCGAATGTAAGATGGGTAGGCTGACACCAGGTCTGGCTCGTAGTCTACTCTGACCATAATAATGCCACTGCCTCCTATCACCTCGGGACTGGTGCCCCACAGTGGGTCCTCAGCTCGGTCCTCACTTCTGGCCCCTAAGGAGGCTGAGCCCTTGATGACCATTCCTGGTCCCTTAAGAAGTATCAGGAGGGGCTGGAGAGATGGCTCAGTGGTTATGAGCGCCACTTGCTCTTCCAGAGGTCCTGAGTTCAATTCCCAGCAACCACATGGTGACTCACAACCATCTATAATGAGGTCTGGTGCCCTCTTCTGCAGATAAAGCACTCATATGCAATACATAAAATAAATAAACCTTAAAAAAAAAAAAAGAATATCTTCATTTTGAAAAAAAGAAGAAGAAGAAGAAGTAGCAGGAGCCAAATGCAGAGATGGACAGTCCCCACCCCGGGCCCACAGCTCAGAGTAGGCCTCTTCCAATGGAGAAAGGACAGTGTGGAATAAACACGAGAGACCCTGGGGTAGAGAACAAAGCCAACATATAGACAGATGGGATGACACATGAATAGCAGGCGACTCTCTGTATATCAATCTGGTTACCATTTATATTTCCATGGCACGTAGGGGACCACTGTTCTAACAAGCTCATAAACACATACATCCTAGAAGCTCACAGGTCTTGTGGGCTGGACACTGAGCACAAAGAGGCGTCAGGACACATGCAAGACCCTCAGCAGCAGGAGACAGGGCCAACCATTCAATCTTTCATTCCTGGGAAGGTGAGACTTGGTGTCCACCAGGGACCCTACTTGGTCCCTGGAAATTAACCCAGGGTGGGGCCCCCAAGCAGCTTGGATGGTGGAGCTTTCTTGGAGATGCCAGGGGTGCCACCCACCCAGTACCTAGTGGGTCTCAGACTCCATGAGCATGTCACAACATGCCCTGAAATGCCCTCAACGTGACACACCATGGCCCATCTAGAAGCTGCTTTGTCTAGCCCTGTGCTGACAAGAGAGGTCAGCCAGAGCCTGCTGGCACCCCAGGGGAAGCTGGCTAAAAGGCGACCGTCCATTCATCCACTTGCGGTCTGTGGGTCCCAGGGGCCAGCTGCTGGCACTTGAGTGACCTAAATTGTCCAGGAAGCTTCCTGGCACAGAGGAAGGGTCTCTGACCGAACACCACGTCCTGTTTCTTAGAGTCTGCCTCTGGCAGGCCACTTCCCTTGGGACCCCCAGTTTCCCTGGCTTTAAGGACAACACAGCTTCTAAGACTGAATTCTTAGCCGGGCAGGCATGGTGGCGCACGCCTTTAATCCCAACACTCAGGGAGGCAGAGGTAGGTGTATCTCTGTGAGTTCCAGGCCAGCCTGGTCTACAAAGAGAATTCCAGGACAACCAAAGCTACACAGAAAAATACTGTCTCATGGAAGAAGAAAGAGGAGGAGGAGAAGAAGAAGGACTGAATTCTTTTTTTTGTTCTTGGTTTTACTTTTCTATTTAAAGTATGTATTACATTGTATTTATTTAGTCAGTGTTCTTATGGGTCGGCATTGGCGTACCATGCATGTGTGGGGAGTTTAGGTTCTCTGCTTCCATCATGTAGACACTAATTGAACTCAGGTCATTGGACTTGGCAGCAAGCTCCTTTACCCATTTTTCCAACCCAAACTTCGTGTGTGTGTGTGTGTGTGTGTGTGTGTGTGTGTGTGTGTGTGTGTGCGCGCGCGCGCGCGCGCGCGCGCGCGCGCTGCTTGGAATTGAACTTAGAGCCTCACACATGCTAGGTAAGCACTTTACTGAGCTATACTGTTCAGCTGCCGCCTTCTTCTTCTTCTTCTTCTTCTTCTTCTTCTTCTTCTTCTTCTTCTTCTTCTTCTTCTTCTTCTTCTTCTTCTTTTTTGGTTTTTCGAGACAGGGTCTCTCTGTGTAGCCTTGGCTGTCCTGGACTCGAGACCAAGCTGGCCTTGAACTCACAAGCAATCTGCCTGCCTCTGCCTCCTAGGTCCTGGGATTGAAGGTGTGCACCACCACCACCTGGCTCTTCAGCCTTCTATGCATGTGTGTGCACGTGCATGTTTATTTGTGTGCAGCTGTATATGAAGGCCCATAGGTCAATATCAGGTGTCTTTTTCCATCACTCCTTGACTTACTGACTCTCAGTGAATCTGGGGCTCACTGACTGAGCTAGCAGGGCCAGTCAGGGACTGATCCTTTGGTCCCCAACCACTTGCCACCCCAGCACTGAGATGACAGATGCCTGCCACCTGCCCTCTTCTATGGATGCTGGGCCTCGAACTCAGGGCCTTGTGTCTTCACAGCAAAGGCTTTACCAACTGAGCCATATCCTCAGCCCCTCCTCCCCCTCTCCCCTATCTCCCTTCCTCCCCCCTCCTTCTTTCCTTCCCTAAGGCTCTAGGAACAGACCTTAGGCCCTCACCCACCCTAAAAACACCTTTTACCACTTGGTTCCATCCCAGTCCCAAATTTGAGTCTTGCTCAGGACACCGCTTGGCCAGATGTGACAGTCCTCTTCCCAGTACACAGGAGTGTCTCAAACAACAAAGAGGGAAGGTTCAGATGCCTATAGCCACCCAACCTGGGGCAGCCTGGCTCTGAAGCCACGCCTTGACCAGTTCTATGTCCTAAGGACCCTCAGAAACCTGGGCTACAAGCCCATTTTATAGACTAATTCAAATGAGACCTGTCAGTCCTGCCACATTGTGGGGTTCAGGGCTGTAGTGTGTGTGCTGCCCTCCACCCTAACAAAACCTCCCCTTCAGCTTTCAGCCCAGCCCGCCAGCTGCCAGTTGCCCAGCCCTTCAGGAAGAAACTCCCAGCACTTCCGGCCAGGACCACCTCTGATAACGCACTCCAGATGCCAAGACCACCCGCACAGTGAGAGGTAAAGCCAACACATGACAGGAACAGGGAAGGGCGGGTTTCGGCCCTCAGAATTGTGGGTGGCCTCCATGCACCTATGTGGGCACAATCCACCTGAGCCTGTCCCCAGATGCAGGGTGTCCCTAGACTGTCCTAGGACAGGCATGTGAGTTTCCAGCCTGCACCGACAACCCAGACTCCCTCAGCCACGCTGGTCCCTCCCATCCTCCACCCTTTGAAAGCACAAGCCCTTCTCCGGAGCCCAGGGTCACTGACCTAAATGGCTACTGCTAGGAGGCTGGACAACAAACTGTGTTTTGTCTCTAAACAGAGGAGGAAAAGGCAGCTGCCGGCCTCCTACTTTCACCTCTGTCCACCCAGGGAGGCCAGCGCCTCCCTGCTGCTTGCTCTAGCGCACAGTTCCAGACACTTCAGAGCCCTTCCTGGCCCCAACAGTGCAGCCAGACTCTGCGAAGGGGCATGGTACATAGATCGAGATAGAACCTTCCTTACCAGCTAACTCTCAGAACAAAGTGTAAACTGCTTCCTGGGCCCAAAAGGTCTCCTTGGCCACACGGAACTACCCTGGCCGGTCCCTTCAGTCACCACAGGCCATTGACACCAAGCCCAGCCTCTGGACCTCAAACTAAGTCATTCCCCATCTCTGCCTGACACATTGGCCAGGGTCCCCTGAGGACACTCAGGTCCCCAAGTGGATATGTGTGTGCCTTTGCTTTCCCACGCCCTGAGCTCGTGTCAGCCTAGAGATGGGGTACAGAAGGCAGCACTTCTGCCCTTGAGTTGCTGAGACCTGAACTAGGGTCGTCCTGAGTGCTAGGATTAAAAGCTCCTGACTTTATTTTTTATTTTGTGTGTATGGGTACTTCGCCTGCCCATCCAGCTTTGTACCACACGTGTGAAGTGTCCTCAGAGGACAGGCGAAAGCACTGGATCCTCTGGAACTGGAGTATAGTCAGTTGTTAGCTGCCACGGGGGCGCTGGGCTTTGAACCCCTGGTTGAACAACCAGTGCTTTTTTTAACTGATGAGCCATGTTATCAGCTCCTATTTAGTCATTTTTGAAATGGGATCTCACATAGCCCAGGATAGCCTCAAACTCACTTTGTAGCCAAGAACAACTCTGAACTCCAGATCCTGTTGTCTCTACCTCCCAAGTGCTAGGATTACAGGTGTAAGCCATGCCTTGGCGTTCTGACTGAGCCTATCAAGCAGGGACTAACCATCTTTGCAGGGAGGCCTTCCTGGCTAGCTTCCCAGAAAGCATCAAGGGTCCACCAGGGATCCAACAACAGACTCCAAACTGAATACTTACGGCAGGTAAGCTATCATCTGAGACAGGGTCTCAGGTAGCCCAGGCTAGGCCCCCTAGGTAGCTGTGCTAGCTAATTTTGATGTCAACTTGACCCAGGTAAGAGTCATCTTGGAAGAAGGTACTCAATTGAGGAAAAGCCTAGCAGACTGCCTGGGGCAAGCCTGTGGGGTGTTTTCTTGATTAATGATTGATGTGGTAGGGTATCGCCCATCATGGGCTGTGCTCCCGGATGCAACACACACACCTTGAGCAGGTGGTCCTGGGTGATACAAGAAAGCAGGGCCTAGAGCCGGCCGTGGTGGCGCACGCCTTTAATCCCAGCACTCGGGAGGCAGAGGCAGACAAATCGCTGTGAGTTCCAGGCCAACCTGATCTAAAGAGTGTGTCCAGGACAGGCAAGGCTACACAGAGAAACCCTGTCTTGAAAAACCAGAGAAAGAAGCTGGGCGTGGTGGCACACGCCTTTAATCCCAGCACCTGGGAGGCAGAGGCAGGCGGATCCCTGTGAGTTCGAGGCCAGCCTGGTCTACAAAGTGAGTCCAGGATGGCCAAGGCTACACAGAGAGACCCTATCTCGAAAAACAAAAAAAAAAAAAAAAAAGAAAAGAAAAAAGAAAAACCAGAGAAAGTGGTTGGGGGGGTGGGGGGTGGGGTAGAGGGAGGAAGCAGGCTGAGTTAAGTTATGAGAGCAAGGCAGTCAGCTACATTCCTCCACGGTTTCGGCTTCAGTTTCTATCTCCTGCATTAAGTTCCTGCCTTGACTTCCCCCAAAGACACAGTGTAAACGTAAAGTGTAAGACAAATAAACCCTTTCCTCCTGTGGTCATTTGAACAGGAATGTCTCCTATAGGCCATATAGTTGAATGCTTGGACATTGGGGAGGGAGAGACGCTACTTGACAGGGATTAGGAGGCATGCCCTTATTGGAGGAAGGGCGTCACTGGGGGAGGGGGGGCTTTGGGGTTTCAAATGGGCAGTGTCTCTCTCTCTCTCTCTCTCCCAGTGCCTGTGGATCCAGATGGAGAACTCTCAGTTCCTCCAGCACTATGTCTGCCTGCAGGCCGCCACGCTTCCCCCATGGACTAAATCCCTAAGCTGGAAGCCAGCCCCAATTAAATGCTTTCCTTTATAAAAGATGCTGTGGTCCACGGTGTCTCCTCACAGCAAAAGAGCACTGACTAAGACACCGCCTCAAACTGGTCATGGTGGGATTTTTATGGGGGTTTTGGTTGTTGGTTGGTTGAGGATTTTTTTTGTTTTTGTTTTTGGGGGGTTTCTTGGGGGGTTATTTTTTCAAGACAAGGTCTCTCTGTGTTAGCCTTGGCTGTCCTGGACTTGCTCTGTAGACCAGGTTAGCCTCAAACTCACAGCGACCCGCCTGCCTCTGCCTCTTGAATTACAGGCCTGCACCGCCATGGCTGGCTTGGTTACGGTGTTTTTAATCACAGCAACAGAAACCCTAATTAAGACAGTAGCCAAGGATGGCCTTACACTTCAGATCCTCCCACCCCTACCTCCTCAGTGCTGGGATTACCAGCATATGCCACCATGCCACACCCTGGAAGCTGCTTTTGCCAAAAAGCACTGATTCCTCCCTCAGGCCCGTGAGGTGAGCAGAAGCACGAGACCCGGCACCTCCACCTTCCCTCTTTGTCATCTCCTTTCCTCTGGGCCATAACTCCAGACGGCTCGGTCTAACATCTGAGGATAATTATCTCTTCTCCATACCATGCCGAAGACACAAAATCCAAGGCATCTACTGTCAACTTCCAGACCCCGAAAGCCACCTGAAGGTCTACATCAATGATTCTCAACATGTGGGTCACCAACCCCTTTGGGAGTTGCAAATCAGAAATCCTGCATACCGGATATTTACATTACAATCCATAACAGTAGCAAAATTACGGTTATGAGGTGGCAACAAAATAATTTTATGATTGGGCTGGAGAGATGGCTCAGCGGTTAAGAGTACTGACTGCTCTTCCAGAGGTCATGAGTTCAATTCCCAGCAACCACATGGTGGCTCACAACCATCCACAGTGAGATCTGGTGCCCTCTTCTGGCGTGCAGTGCATACAGGCATAATACTGTATACATAATAAATAAATATTTTAAAAAATTTATGATTGGGGCTCACCGCAACATGAGGAGCTGTATTAAGGCGCCGCGGCCTTAGAAAGGCTGAGAGCCATTGGACTACAACCATTGCCTGAAACCTACAGTCTTCTTCTTGCATTCTGGAAACAGCTGAGTGTCACAGGATAGACACTGCCCCCCGCCCCCACCCATGAGAAGAGTTGCCCATGATAGCGATGGCTAAGCTGCACCCTGGAGTGGGAGCAATCACACTGACGCCGTCCCAGGAACCAGTACGGCCCCAGAGCAATGAGAACGTCAGATCATCCTGCAGAACCAGAGCTGAAGTGACTAACCAGACTCCACCTTGGCCGGGACTGCTTAGCTACAGGCCTCTCACCCCTGCCCTAATTCTTCCTCTAAGGAAACCAAAGCTCAAGTCAGCACCTGGAAGACAGACTGATCAACTCCTCTTTCTCTGTCATCCATCTCTATATACCATATTTTTTGGACTATATGTCACATTTCCCCCCCCCCAAAAGTGAGGGGGGTTAGGGTGTGTCTTATGGTCCGGTTGTTGTTTTTATTGTTTTTCTTGTCTTACTGCTCTAAAAACTGGGTGCGTCTTATGGTCAGGTGCGTCTTATAGTCCAAAAAATACGTTACTGAGACAGGCAAAGAAGCCTTGTGTGGTGGAGTTCCTGAAGCGGGCTGCTAAATTGCCGTGTTGCTCTCCCCAAAGTTACACTCGGGGAGGCGGGGACGGGGGTCTCCAGAGATGGCACAGCTGTGAATGCCTTTGCTTGCAGAGCATGTGGACCTGAGTTCAAGTGGCAGCGCCCGTGTAGAGAGCCAGACGTGGTGGTGCAAACTCCAGTGCCAGGCAGATGGAGACAGGAAGATTTCTGGGGCTTTCTGGTCGACCAGTCTAGCTTATTTGCTGGGCTCCAGGCCAGTGAGAGACTCTGTCTTGGAAAGAAGGCAGGGTTGGACAGATGGCTCAGTGGTTGAGAGCACTCATTGCTCTAACAAAGAATCTGTTCGGTTCTCGGCACCCACATGGTGGCTCACAATCATCTGCAAGTTCAGTTCCGGGGCAATCCCATGCCCTCTTCTGACTTCCAGGGGCACCAGGCATGCACACAGTGCACAGACATCCATGCATCCAAAACACTCATACACATAAAATAAAAATTCTTTTTATGAATTTCAAAAAAAAAAGAATGAAAACAAGGTAGATGGCAGCCAAGGAGCAATGCCTGCCTTGTACATGCACTTGCGCACACACATATAAAGCACACACACGTGCAGAGGCATACACACAGTTACTTAGTACCTCCCAGTATAACTGAACTTGGAGACAGGGACATCACAGATGTGGTCAAGTGAACATGGGGTCATTAGGGTAGCCTGACCTGACGTGCTGGTGCCCCCACTCTGAGGGACTTGGACAGAGATACACACAGAGGCAGGAGGGTGTGAGGACATGAGAGACCACAGCGTGCTATACACAAGCCAGCAGAGATGAGCAGGCCCTGTCTCCACAACCTCTGAAGAATAGGCCCTGCCCATGTGTGCATGTTTTTTGTTGTTGGTTTTTATTTTCTTTTTTGTTTTTGTTTGTTTGTTTGGTTTGGTTTTGGTTTTTCGAGACAGGGTCTCTCTGTGTAGCCTTGGCTGTTTGGACTTGCTTTGTAGACCAGACTGGCCTCAAACTCACAGTGATCCGCCTGCATCTACCTCCCGAGTGCTGGGATTAAAGGCATGCTTTTTGTTTTAAAGGCTTTGTTTTTGTTTTTCAAGACAGGCTTTCTCTGTGTAAGGGCTATCCTGGACTCACTTTGTAGACCAGGCTGGCCTTGAACACACAGAGATCCGCCTGCCTCTGCCTCCCTGAGTGCTGGGGTTAAAGGTATGCACCACTACGGCCAGCTCCATATGTCTATCTTAAACTTCCAACTTAATTTTTTCCCCCAGTACTAGGGATTGAACCTAGGGCCTTACAGAGTGCTGACATCTATCACAAAGCTACATCCTCCAGCTGTCAGCCTCACATTCACTGAGACTGGGTCTCCTGGAACACACAGCTCAGGCCAGCTTGGAACTTACTATGCCACCCAAACCAACCTGGAACTTGAAATCATCCTGCCTCAGCCTGGGGCCACAGGTGTGCAACGCCATGTTTGTTACATTCCTTTGCTCAGGACATTTGTTGTTGTTGTTTTGTTTTGTTTTTCGAGACAGGGTTTCTCTGTGTAGCTTTGACTGTCCTGGGTTCACTCTGTAGACCAGGCTGGCCTCGAACTCATAAAGATACACCTCCCTCTGCCTCCTGAGTGCTGGGATTAAAGGCATGTGCCACCATGCCCAGCTTGCTCAGGACATCTTAAGTAAGGTTTTGCTGGCATTCTCTTACCTCTCTTTTGTTTTCTTTCTTTCCTTTATTTCGTGTTTGTTGGGGGTGGGGAGCAGGTGTTCATGTGAGTGCATAAATGAATGTTAAGGCCAGACCTTAACCTTGGGTGTCATGTTGATCCCATTTTTTTGAGACAGGGTATCTCACTGGGGCCTGGAATTTACCAATTAGAATAGGCTGGTTAGCCAGCAAGTCCTAGGATGCTCCCATCTCCACCTCCCCTGACACTGGATTAGAAGTGCACACCCCTGTCCCTGGCTTCCGTGTATGGATGCTGGAGATTGAACTGGGTCCTTGTGTTTACAAGGCAAGCACTTTGGTGACTATGCCACCTCCCCAGCCCCTAGGGTATTCCATTCCATCACAGAGTAAATGACAACATGGAGGAAAGAGACACCCACCAGTATACGGATGACTGAATAGCCTGAGTCTAACCCCGCCACCACCCATCAAACACAATGACCCTCCTAGTCCTGTGAGCTTTGGCTGTGAAGGAAGCCAGCCTCCATTCGCCCTCCCCACCCCACCACACACACACACCCGGCACCTCAGGGGACCCCTTGGGAATAGCCCCACCCCCCCCTAAATTCCCCTATGGCTGACTTCATGTTCTTGAATTTCCTGGAGGAAAACTCAACTATGCAGAGGTAGGCACCAGGCTGGGAAGGGAATTCCTAGGCCTGCATTATCTCTAGGCAAACTCAGCACATCTGGGGTTAATTCCACTGGCAAGAAGGCAGAGAAAAGAGACAGCTTTCTTAGAGAGAGGCCTGCAGCTCCAAAGTGGAGAGAGGGGCTCAGGGCTTAAGGGGAGCATGCAGGATAATGGTGGGGGTGTGGAGAGACCAGGCGGTAGATCTGGGGAGCAGGCACAGGGAACAAGGCCTCTGGAAGGCCAGCGCCAGCCTGAGTTGTCTCCTGGGAGGACAGCAGCCCCCTCCCACTGTCCTGGACCGTTTTTTTAGACGGAAGGCAGTGGCAGGGGTCTGGGCAGCCGGCCTCAGGCTGGAGAACAGAAGGCCTCTGTGCCCAAGAAGCTTCCTGCTGGCCACAGCCCGTGTGGGAGGGAAGCTCAGCTGGCCTTGCCTGGTCCACTCTCAGCTCTGGCCAAGGGAACTTGGGGACAGAGCACACCCTGTGAAACTCCTGACCAGGAGAGTCTGTAGTCTTGACAGAGTCAGAGGCACCCACCCAAGGGAGTTCCTACAAAAGCTGCTTCAGCCACCTGCTGTTTCCAGAGGTGGCCTTGACACTAGCCTTCAGAGCTGTAGGAGCCTCGGGGACCTTCAGGTCACCCCACCAATGACCAAGAGCTAGAAGTGTCCCAAGCACTCATTGTCTAAGGCAGGGGGACTGTCTCAAATTTGAGCCACTCTGGGCTATATGTAGTGAGTTCTAGACCAGCCTGGACTATGTAATAAGATCCAAGTAAAGAATAGAACCCCAATACCCTGGGGCTTGGCGTGACATGGGGCTCGGTTGGCAGCAGGGTACTTGCTTGGAATGCACAAAGCCCTGGGTTCTGTCCACCCCAGCAACTGCCTAAATTGTGCATTGTGGTGCACACCTGTAATCCCACCACTCAGGAGTTGGAGCCAGGAGGATCACGAGTTCAAGGCCATCCTTGGCAACATAATGAGTTCAAGGCCAGCCTGGTCAACAGTGAGTTCCTGCTTCAGAGATATATAATGAGTCTCTCTGTCTCAAAAAGAAAGAAGGAGGGATGAAGGGAGGGAAAGGGAGGGGGGAGGCTGGTTATGCTGGGCATGATACCACATGTCTTTAGTCCTAGCATTTGGGAATCAGGTAAAGGCACCACCCCCCTTGGCTCATACCCACAGGATACTATGCCTCTGGCCCCATGGCCCAACTAGAGCCCTATGGCTGCTCATGTTAAGGCCCAAAGGGAAGCCGGCCACATTGCGGCTTCCTACTTTGGGCAGGGCTGCTAGCCAGAGGTGAGGTGGGCCAGGCTGCTGTGCTGGGTGGCAGCCAGCTCTCACCTGGTGGCTTCAAGGTGGCCTCATTGCGGAAATTGTCCTTGTGGGCAGGCACCTATAAACTCTGGAAAATCCGGGCTCTGAGGCAGAGCACGTGGTATGAGGCAGGGGGCTGGCTCAGGTGGCATCACTGGTTAAGTCTATTTCCTCAGTCCCGTGGGCCTAGCGATGTGGGAGGGACAGGGACACAGAACACGTGAACTCACCGCCTGCGGCCTGGCCCCACCTGGCTGGCTCCATGCCCAGGCTTGCTCCCTCACAGCTGCGCTCTACCAAGAGCCACAGGAAGCACACTCAGCAGGCAGGAGGAACCTCTGAGGTCAGACAAAGGGAAGGACTTCCTGGTGGCAAAGCTAAGGACAAGGAGACCGGATGTCTACCTTCCTGCTGCCAAAGGGTCTTCAGGGGAGGGAGAAGTGGAGCAGAGCGCTGGGGTGCCAGGACCTGCCCTCCCAAACCTGCCAAGATCTGACCTCTGGGCTTCTCAGAGAGGACACCCCTGTGTACCTGTGGTCCATCAAACTTTTCCTCCACAGCTTTGTAGTGAGACACCCACCCCGACCCCCACCTCCGCCCACCACCTAGGCCAGAGCATGGCAGGACACAAGCTGGGGGCATAAAACACTGCATAAGACACTGTGCACATGTGCAGGTAAAATGACAACTTTTGGGAGCCGCCGCTCTCCTCCCATCACGTGAGTCCTGCAGATCCAAGGCAGGTCATCGGACTTGGTGGCAAAGCCTCTGGACCCACCAAGCCATCTCTCACCAGCCCACGCTGGGGGATTTTAATGCTTAGCTTCAGATGGTGTAAGCCCTTCCTCCAGCACTCAGCCACACTTCAGCGCACTGGTTCTCAACTTTCCTGATGCCACGACCCTTTAATACAGTTTCTCATGTTGTGGTGACCCTCAACCATAACATTATTTTCGTTGCTACTTCATAACTGTAATTTTGCTACTCTTACAAATCATAATGTAAATAGCTGTTTTTTTTTTTTTTTATGGTTTTAGGCGACCCCTGTGAAAGGGTCATTTGACCCCAAAGGGGTGACACAATCCACAGGCTGAGAGAACCACTGCTTTATAAACACATCAGCCGCTGCAGGTCCTGCCAAAATCTCCACTGCTTCTCCAACGATGCTGTTGCACATGGCCACACCTAGGAATATGTGTCCTCACATTCCCAGAGGCCAGATATCCAGTGTCAAGGCGGAGCAGGGTCATACTCCCTCCAGGGGAGGATCCTAATCTTTCCCAGCTTCTGGAAGCTCTAGGTTGTCGCTTGTCTCATGTCTCCATCCCTGAACTCCTTAGCTCTGTCACCTCCAAACCCTTTCCAAATGCACAGAGGTGCCTGCCAAGCTTCTACCACAACCGCTGAACTCCAGCAGCATGGTCTTATCTGGAGGACTCTAGACAAGCCACCTTCAGGTTTTGTTTGGTTTTTCTTTTTCTTTTCTTTCTTTTTTGTTTTTGTTTTTGTTTGTTTGTTTGTTTTGGTTTTTTGTTTTTGTTTTGTTTTGTTTTGGTTTTCCAGACAAGGTTTCTCTGTGTAGCCTTGGCTATCCTGGACTCACTTGTAGACCAGAGTGGCCTTGAACTCACAGAACTCAGAAAGATCCACCTGCCTCTGCCTCCCAAGTGCTGGGATTAAAGGCTGGTTTGGAGCCAGGCGTGGTAGCGTACACCTTTAAGCGCATTGCCTTTAATCCCAGCATTGGGGAGGCAGAGGCAGGCGGATCGCTGTGAGTTCCAGGCCAGCCTGGTCTATCAAGTTAGTCCAGGACAGTCAAAGCTACACAGAGAAACCCTGTCTTGAAAACAAACAAACAAACAAAAAAAGAAGCTGGTCTGGTTTATCGAGACACAGTTTCTCTGTGTAATAATAGCCCTAGCTGTCCTGAACTCACTCTATACACCAGACTGGCCTTGAACTCCTGCCTCTGCCTCCGCAATGCTAGGGTTAAAGGCCTGAACACAGTATTCTGTCTGTATGTGAGCATGCACCACAGAAGAGAGCCCCAGATCTCATTACAGATGGTTGTGAGCCACCATGTGGTTGCTGAGAATTGAACTCAGGACCTTTGGAAGAGCAGCCAATGCTCTTAACCACGAAGCCATTTCTCCAGCCCCCACCTCCAGGCTTTTATATGGCATTAACTAAACTAAAGAGACTCCCCATCATCTCCGGCTCTCAGTCCGGCTGGGACAGCCAGCAAGGAAGTCAGCAGTCTGTGAGATAACCCACCCAGAGTGGAGCTGAGCAGGCAGGCGCCTCTTCCTCCAGCCTCCTTCCTGTCACAGCCTCTTGGTTCCCTGTCAGCACCTTGAACTTCTGTCTCTGAGGCCAGGAAGTTGTTCCTTCACTTTGGGGGCTGAGGTGATCTTACACAGTATACAGCAGGCTCTGAGGAACTGTCAGTTATACGAGCAAATATTTGACACTTGCTCATGCCAGCACGTAGATGCACACACAAGCACACATACAAGCATAAACCAACACACCCCTCTGCTTGTACACCTCTCCTCCTCTGTGGGGACTATGTGTCAGGCCAGGGGCACACACATCCCCCTGCCTCAGAGCAGATGGAAACCCTGTGTGTCTGCAAAGGCCCTGTCTAGTTACCAACGGAGGGTGCTATGCCAGCCAAAGCCAAGACCATCATCTCCATTGGAAGACTTGTCACATAGGTCTCATCTAGGCTCTGTGCTCTGGATCAGCATCCTGCCCCCACTCCCTGCACCACCTGGAGAGACCTTGCTACCCACATGCCCATTCCAAGTCTATCTTCTAAGGTCCACATCCCTAGCACAGCATCCATCGGAGCTCAGCTTCCCTCTTTACATATGACTGATGGCCCACTGAGCTCACAGCATCCATCTCCCTGAGAGTGACTGAGGCTCCTGCATGGGACTTCCCCCAAGCAGCTCAGGGAGGTGGGGGGTGGGGGGCGGCATATTTCACAACCACAGGGCAAAACACTACTTCTTGCTCAAGATTCCCACTTCCTGAGCAGAGAAAAGCTGGGCACAAGGGAGCTGGATATACCAGGCCTGACTCTGCCTGATATGCGGTGTAACCTGAACACAAGTGTGTGTGTGTGTGTGTGTGTGTGTGTGTGTGTGTGTGTGTGATTTTCCCTGTCTGCGCAGCAAGAAGCCTAGAGCTTCACTCAGCCTCAAGACTTCCCAGGAAAACACCCCCAGACCAGCCACTCTGGCTCTAGCTGTCATGTCTCAGGACGATCAATGCTTTTCTCAGAAAAGCTTGGGCTGTAGGTGACCTTGTCCCATTCCAGGACTCTGGTCACCAACCTAACTTAGGTCCCTGTTACAGATAGTCTGACAAAGAGTTTGCTAAGTGAATAACTGACTGATAGAGCAGACGGAGCTGTGGGCTAAGGTCCCTCAACAAGACAGAGCCAGTGTGCTTCCCAACTTCCTATGCCAAGACTCTTTTTTTTATAGAGGGCTTTAGACCCCATCCCTTGCCCTCTCCTGCGACTTTCAGGGACTGTGGTCCAGTCTCCATTGTCCCCTGTCACCCTAAGGTGCTAAAAGGCATGGGCCTCCTTCTTTGATTGCTTTCCCAAAGATGCCTGGGCAAGCTGGGGGAGGGGCAGTAATCCCACTAGAAGCCTCAAGTGGTCCTGATTTTGGGGCGAAACCTCAGGACAGTACAGGGTCTCAGAAGGCTCACACACACACACACACTCCCGCCCCCAGGAACTGTTCCTTTGCCCTTTCTCAGGGAGCCAGGGGAAGGCGGACGCTGCCCTGAGTCACCACTGACTAAGCCGGCTGGACAGCCCATGTCCTGGCCCCTGGCCCAACTGCACTTGGTGGCCTGCACAGAAGCCACTTGACTGCCGCAGCTTTGGGGTCCACCGAGTGGGCTGTGCCTACAGGTCTCTGCCCTGCCCTGGTGGCTCATCTGAGAGGGGTGTGTCCCCAACCTCTGACCAGGATCCAGGGCAGGCGTGACCTCAGTTTCCCGTTTGCAGCGGTGCATCAGAGCGGGATAGAAGGGTCAAAGAGCACTCACATAAGGTCAGGCCGGTGTCGGTGCAGGATAGCGCAGAAGGCCAGGCCATCGCGGAACGAGGTGGTCATGTTGGTGATGTTCACGTCCCGGTAGCCCTCGCATTGCTGCCGGCACCATTCTTGCAGGGCTTTGATGGCGGCCATGCAGGCGGCGGGACGGACTGACGGTTCGACGAGCTGGCCACAGGCCCCGCTTGGGGCCCAAGACACGGAGGAGGCCCAGACCCGCCGACCACCAGCCGGGCTGGAAGAAAAGAGCGTAGGGAGACCGGCGCCCTACACTGCAGCAGCCTGTGAGGTCGCCGGACCCGCCTCCTGGAGGTCCCGCCTCCTTGGGGCCGCCCCCATGAGACCACGCCCTCTGGAGGCCTGGTCCACAAGCTCCAAGGTCCACACAGGCTCCTGTTCCTGCAACCCCGCCCCAATTTGGTTAGGCCACACCCACGTCCCACAAAAGACACGCCCATACAAGACCACGCCCCCTCTTTCCTCCGACTGGGAGAATAGAGGCCCGATACTTTGGGCGGCGACTCCCGCCTTGGCCAACAGCCATGACTCCCAGCAGAGGCGTCGGGGGTTTTCTTTTTTTTGTTTTCCTGGAGAGGGGGACGTCTGTAGCTCAGACTGGCCTCTAACTTATTATATAATCAAAGATGACCTTGCGCTCTGGTTTCCCCTGCCTCCACCTCCAAGCCTGCTTGGATTATAGGCTTGTGCACCACACCACGCCTGGTTTACGTTGTGCTGGGGACGGAACCCAGGGCTTCCTACATGCCAGGCAAGCACACCACCAGCTGAGTGAGCTACATCCCCAGCCATAGTTTTCTTTCTTTTTCTTTTTAACCTCGAATTCTTTTTTATGTGTATGGGACTTTCCCTGCACGTGTATCTGTGCACCATTTGTGTGCCTGCTACCCCACTTGTGGGTGATGAAAATTAAACCTCAGGTCCTCTGGAAGAGCAGCAAGTGCTCTTAAACCACTGACCCATCTCTCCAGCCAAAACCCACGACAGTTTTCTTTTATTAAAAAAAAAAGAAAGAAAGAAAGAAAGAAAAAGAAGCTGGGTATAGTGGCACACGCCTTTAATCCCGGCAGATGCAGGAGGATCTCTGTGAGTTCGAAGCCAGCCTGGTCTACAAAGTGAGACTGGACAGCCAGGCTGTTACACAGAGAAACCTGTCTTTAAAAAGAGAGAGAGAAGCTGGGCGTGGTGGCACACGCCTTTAATCCCAGCACTCGGGAGGCAGAGGCAGGCGGATCGCTGTGAGTTCGAGGCCAGCCTGGTCTACAGAGCGAATCCAGGACAGCCAAGGCTACATAGAGAAACCCTGTCTCGAAGAGAGAGAGAGAGAGAGAGAGAGAGAGAGAGAGAGAGAGAAGCCGTGGTAGTGGTGGCACACACCTTTAGTCCTAGCACTTAGGAGGTAGATGCAGACAGATGAGTTCAAAGCCAGCCTGGTCTACAAAGTGAGTTCCAGGACAGCTAAGGATACCCAGAGAAACCCTGTCTCACAAATCGAATAAATAAACAAATAAATAGGCGGGGCGGGGGGGGCAGGGGGAGGAAAAGGATTCTATTAATCCTTGAAGCTGCCACAGCTGGTCTTGAACTAACTGTTGAACTGCCATCCCCTTGGTTCAGCCTCTGGACTTAACAAGTGGGAAGGCAGAGACTAGAAACCTCGAACAAGGAGAGTCCTTGTCCCAGGGTGTACACAGCTGTCTGATTTGAGGCTGGGGTTCAGCTTGGTGCACAGAGTGCTTTCCCACCATACACACATGCATACAACTGTGCATGGCAGCACATGCCTGGAACCCCAGCACTCAGCAGGGGAGAGGCAGAAGATCTAAACTGCAAGCTCATCCTTGGATACATACCAAGTTCAAGGCTGACGTGGGCCACCTGAGATCCTGACTCACACATTAATAAACTGTCTGGTTTCCCTCCATCCTCAGGGGTGCCAAGCCGACCAGAAGAACTCCTCTACATCCACAGAGGAGGAAACTGAGGCTGTGGGAGACTCTCTAAAGCTCTGGTGTGGAGAGACAGGAGAGTCTTAGCTTCCTGCCTCTGTGTGTGTGTGTGTGTGTTGCCTACATGTACGTATGTATGTGCAATAGTGTCAGATTTCAACATTACAGACAGTAGTAAGATGCCATGTGGTTGCTGGGAATTGAACCCAGGACCTCTGGAAGAGCAGTCAGTGCTCTTAACCTCTGAGCCATCTCTCTAGCCCCAGATTTCTGCTTTTTTGTTGGGGGTCTGTTTTCTTCTTCAAGCCTCTGTGGAAGCCAGGGGTGATTAAGAAAAGTATGTCTCCCAGGTCCTCAGTTAGAGCCAGGTGGCTGCCCTCTATGTTTTGGTTGTTGCTTTATTTGTTTCTGAGACAGGGTTTCTCTGTGTAGCCTTGGCTGCCCCGGACTCGCTATATAGACCAGGCTGGCCTCGAACTCACAGAGATCCACCTGCCTCTGCCTCCCAAGTGCTGAGATTAAAAGCGTGCGCTGGCACCACCACCACTACCTGGCTATGGTTCCCCTCATCAGGAATCTGTATGTCACCAGACAAGCAGCTATAATGCCAGCAGTGTGAGATGACACCCCCGAGCTGGGCCCCAGGGCTTGCCTAGGAAGGACCTTTAGGAAGGTAGGTGTTTTCCCAAAAGTGGCATCTGGCTTGGAGCCAGGTGGCTTCCTTATACCCTCCACAAGGAATGAAAACAGGTTTTCCATGCCCGAGCTGTGGGCTGGCCTCAAGGAGGCACCTGGGTGCAGGCAGCAGGTAGGGGCCTGTGAGTGGGCAGCAAGCGCTTTGTCTGAAAGAGAACCCAAGCCTGTGGCCCGGGGTTATAGGCCCAATCCTTCCCCAGTGGAAGCAGCTGTCCTGCCTGAGGGTTCTCATCAAAGGGACAAAGTGCAACATCACACCCAGTTCAATCAGAGCCTGCTCCCGGAACCAGGTTTTCCTGACCCTTGGGGCAGCAGTTACAAGAACCAGCAAAGCTGGTAAGTAAGGCAACTGCCAAGAAGTGGAGAGAAAGGGTGATCAGAAGGCAGAGAGGCCATGCCAGGGTCTGAGTTCTAAGATCATCTCCAGGGTCACCACGTGACCAGCCTCTGTACACTCCCTATCCCCAGCTCCGGCCACCACAGTAGCTTGAGGACAGCATTTGTGACAGTCTCATGGGGCCACCAATGGTGCCACCACCGGAACCTCACAGAACCTGCCTTTCCAGAGTCCCCCGAGCCAGAACACCCCCATCTCTCCACCACTGTCAGCCTTCCCATGTCTCCCCCCAAAATGGCACCAGTGCTTTAGTCCACCCTAGTTCACCTTGCAGAACCCCTTAAACGTCCCAGAAGCCTCTCCTGCCAACTTTCCTCTAAGTAAAGTCCAGGAAGCTTATCAGCCAGGAGAACCTGCCAGCCCTGCTTATCTCGCCTCTGCAAGCCACACCCTGCCGTGTTCCCTTTAGCCCTTGGTCCCCAGCTGACCACACAGAGCATTCTCCAAGAACCCACTGTGCAGCTCCCCGGGGCCACCGAAGTCATTGGCTGTTCCTTTCTGCTCCCCCCTGCCTCTTCAGCCCTCATTCTCCCACTATTGCTTGTGATTCTCCCCTCCTGCCTCCCCCAATCTAACTGGAAGCCTCCACCATCAGTGCAAATTCTGGCCCAGTCTGAAAATCCTTTCCCCACCCTGTCACCTCTGCCCTGGTGGTACCCAGCCCTAGAGTTCACCAAGATAGCGTTCATCAGTGATGGCCACCATCTTGGGTAACAGACTATTGACCTGCCCTGGGAGGCCAGGAAAATGGGTATCAAACCCACTTCCTTCCCAACCACCTTCAGCCTCAGTTTCTCCTACTGCAAAGGAAAGCATCGCTTTTCCCCACAAGGGAGCATGCACACAGTAGACTCTCAATGAATGCAGAGTCATGGGCTCACACTGGTCCCCTGGGTGGTAGTGGGGTATCTGGACCCTTTAGGATACTTGCTGATTCCAATCTGAGAAGGACAGAGAGGGACACAGAGAGGCAGAAACAGTGAGAGAGAGAAAGGCAGAGACACAGGAAAGAGAGTGATACAGAGACCAGAGAGACAGGGACAAAGTGCAGAGGGCTGATCAATTTCCGGGAAAAAGTTAAGAACTTCCACAGGACAGCGATTAAAGCTAAGAGCACTGGGTGTTCCTGCAGAGGACCCAGGTTATGTGTGCAACATCCACATGGTGGCTCACAGCTGCCTGTAACTCCAGTTTCAGGGGATTTGACTTTTTAAGTGTGTAAACTAACAGGAGCTAGACGGATGGCTCAGTGGTTAAGAGCACTTCCAGAACACTTGGGTTTGTTTCCCAGCACCCACGTGGTGGCTCACAATTATCTGTAACTCCAGGCCCAGAGGAGCCAATGTCCTCTTCCGGCATCAGTGTGCATTTGTTGTGTGACAAGATTTCATGGGTAGACATAACACATGTGCAGGGAGCCCACAACAGACCAAAGTATGGATACCACCAAAGTCCAATTTGGTAAACAGATGAGGTTTATTGGGGTTAGTTGCAGGATATGAGTGAGGAGTTACAGGAGCAGAAATGACTCAAAGATAGTCGCATCACCAAAGCACACTTTGGCGTGGGGCATGGGTCACCAACTCTGAGGACCTGCAGCACAGTGCACAACCAGCAGGCAGCCCAACGGGCTGAAGAGTGTCCTTTTCAAGTTGACTCAGTTGGCCAACACCTCTTCTAGACAGCTGGTCTAATCTGAGAATCATCTTTGCAGTTGAGCTTGTCTCAGGAAGATGGAGGTGGGAGGGGGGCAGGGGGGGGTGCCTGAGTGAATCTGATCAGTTTCAGGAACTTCTGGAAGCTGCTTAGAGTGCTTTCACCTTCTGTCTTAAGGAATTTCCTTGCAGGATGGGATGTTTCAGTCTTGGAAGAAACAACTACACAGCAACACTGTATGTACACATACATACATGTAGGAAAAACACACAAACACTTCCTTTAAAGGGATAGAAGTGTCCTCCAATGCCACTGCATCAATGTCCAAGGTGAGTGCCCCACATCCTCGGGGACTCTTGGACCCTGTGCTCATGTTACCATTTTTGCAGGATTTATATCTTGGTGGCCTTTTTCTAAGGATTGGGAGAATGGGCAGGCACACCTGTGAGTGAGTAGGCTGAGTCCGGAGAGCCTTGGGGAAGCAGTCAGAGATGAGTCATGGGAACATGTTTGGAGGTGCACATAGGATCAGCCACATGGCTGTCTCTGGAGATATGCAGTGTACAGCCTCTGTGTGTGTGTGTGTGTGTGCATGCGTGTGCATGTGCGTGTGTGCGTGTGCGTGTGTGTGTGCGCGTGCGTGCGCGCGTGCGTGCGCGTGTGCGTGTGTGTGCGCGTGTGTGCGCGTGTGTGTGTGTGTGTGTGCGTGTGTGTGTCATACCACTACATTGTAGGTGTCATTACACTCAGAAATTGGGAATCTCTGGAGGACCCCTCAGGGACTTCCTGCCTTGTCCTCTTGTCCCAGCACAAATCTATGGGCTCTGCTTGTCACCTGCGACCACCTTGGGCTCTGAGGCCTCCTCTCTAACCAGGCCCTTCTAAGTAGCTCACTCCCTTCACCCTCACAGATCTGCGGCTTCTCTCATCTCCACACAGTAGGTAAGCTCCCTCCCCTCCTTGCTCCCTCCATAGCAAGACAAAGAGCATTGGACCACACTGTCCCTGTCCCTGCTCCGTGTGCCCAGGGACCTGCTACCTGAGGTTACCGTCCCACCACTTCCACAGTCACTCAGGTGAGGCCATCCTGCTACAGAGGACAGGCTACAGCCAGATCCTGAGGCCATTGGTTGCACCCTGGAGTCCTTTCTATCCCAACCCTGGTTGCCTTCCCTCTCTCGCTCTTGGTGAAATTCACGACACGTCTTTTCGTTGGTTTTTGTATGTTTGAGTCAAGGTCTCGCTGGGTAGCCCATGCTAGTCTCAAACTCCTGGCTCAGCCTCCTCAGTACTAGAAAGACAGGTGTGCACCCACCAGCAGCTCTAGTTGGACACTTTGGTTTTGTTATTTTTGCTGCTGGGTTGTTGTTGTTGTTGGTTTTGACATTTTTGTTGTTGTTGTTTTGACATTTTGTTGTTGCTGTTTTGTTTTGTTTTTCCGAGACAGGGTTTCTCTGTGTAGCCTTGGTTGTCCTGGACTCACTTTGTAGACCAGGCTGGCCTCGAACTCACAGGGATCCACCTGCCTCTGCCTCCCAAATGCTGGGATTAAAGACATGCACCACCACGCCCAGCTTGACACTTATTTTTTACAGCTGGGCATAATGGCACACACCTTGGGAGGCAGAGGCAAGCAGATCTTGGTGAGTTTGAGGCCAGCCTGGCCGACAAAAGTGAGTCCAAGATAGCCAGGGTTGCACATAGAAACCCTGTCTCAAAAAACAAAACAAAACAAAAAAACAAAAAGAAAACAAATTACGTGTTTGTCCATGTGTGAGTTTGTGCACACAGATGCTAGGGGCAGTGCAGCCCCTGGAGCAGTGGTCACGAACCTTGGTTGTGAGCCGCCTGACTTGATGTTGGGGACCAAACTGCAGTCCTCCACAAGAGCAGGAAGTGCTCCTCTGTTTGTTTGTTTTGTTTTGTTTTTCAAGACAGGGTTCCTCTGTGTAGCCTTGGCTGCCCTGGACTCGCTTTGTAGACCAGGCTGGCCTCAAACTCACAGCAATCTGCCTGCCTCTGCCTCCTGAGTGCTTGGATCAAAGGATGTCCGCCACCACATCCGGCACTTAGGAAGTGCTCATAACTACCAAGCAGTCTTCTCTGGCTCCCTAAACTCACATTCTTGCTGATGAATCCCAGGCATCTGCCTCTGGCCTGAGCCCAACATCCCAGATGGCTCTAGGCCCCCCCAAGTTCAGTGTTGCTCAAACTCAAAGCCTAATTCTCTGGTCCAGAAACACCCATACATAGCTGAGGCCACCACTCTGGTCAGCTGCTTGAATGACAGACAGGCTGGCTCTTGGCCTCTTCTCCTCTTCACCTCTTTGAGTTTGGCCTTCAGCACTGGCCCTAATCTCCCTGCTGCATGCCCTCCCACCATGGCTCCCCTAGTCCTCACCTGGGTTTCTATGGAAACTGCAGAGTGAAGGAGGCTTTTTGTGCCTCTCTCTCTTGGGACACACCATCTCTGGTCCCATCCCTGTTCCCGGGAGTCCCCACCCACCTCACTCACATCAGAGCACTGGGGCTCTGTCCCAGTCCCTTCACCATCCCCACACCCCCTCTGCAGCTGAGCCTGGGATGCAGCCCCGCTTTCCTGCCTCAGGACCTTCAGGACCTTTGCCCTGGATGTCCGGCTTGATTTGGCCCCGCCTCCTGTTGGCTGTTTGTTCAAATAGTACCTTCTTTCTGAGAGCCCACCACCACCCCTGCTTAGCACTGAACCCCAAGTGCCCCTCACTGTTTTCCATCCAGTCTGTTGTAACAGCAGCCCCTTGTGGCCGGGGAAAGCTGTCTGTGGGTTCCCTGCTGTGTCGCCAACCGCCAGGCTAGTGACTGAATCCTCACCAAGAGAATGGGTGGGCTTTGGTGAAACCACCCCCTCTGCTTGGCTCCCTTAGGAAAAGTTAAGCCCTTGCTACTAGCACACGTCAATAACACAGTGGCACCATCCATGCATGTGTGTGTGTGAGCATGTGTGTATGAGATGTACTGTGGTGTAGGGTGTATGTGTGTGTGTGTGGTGTATGTGTGGTGTGGTGTGTTTGTATGTGTATGTATGTGTGTGTGGTGTGTGTGTATGTGTGTATAGTGTGTGGTATGCAAGTGTGTGTGTGTGTGTGTGTGTGTGTGTGTGTGTGTGTGTTATGTGTGTGAGTGGGTATGGAATGATTCCACAGGGCCAGATAGCAAAGGCTTCTGGGGACAAAGTGGCTGGGACTGCAGCCGGACCTGTGTCACAAGAGGCACACGAGCGGACGTGTAATCAGGACAAGGGTCCAGAATGCTGGAAGACGTCTCCAGGGAGAGGATATCAGCACTGAGCCCTGAAGGATGTGTGCATCAGCCTCACTTCAGGAGGAGGAAGAGCCAGAGAGCCAGACATGCAAAGGCCCTGGGGAGGGAAGCAGAGGGCCATTTGGGAGAGTGCTAGGGAGGACAGCAGGCCTGCCCTGGCTATCCAGCCATCCTCACACCCCATTTTTTTTTCCCACTCTGGCTGAAGAAAACAAGGTTCCAAGACCAACCCTGCCTCATTCTCAGTGTGAGAAAGGGTTTGGAGATCTGGTCAGTCTAGCCGGTGCCTTGTTTTGAGTGGCCTCCCTGGCCTGAGGCAGAACTTCCAGGTCAGCCCTCAGTTTCCCTGCTTCCTGCTTCCACCTGTGTTACATGGGTTTGTTGTTGATTTTTGTTTTTTGTTTTTGTTTTGTTTATGTTTTTGTTTTTGAAGACAAGGTTTCTCTGGGTAACCTTGGCTGTCCTGGACTCGCTCTGTAGACCAGGCTGGCCTCGAACTCACAGCGATCCACCTGCCTCTGCCTCCCAAGTGCTGAGATTAAAGGCTTGCGCCACCACACCCAGCATGTTACATTTTTACATTCTCTTAAGGGAGCAGAGGCAGAGCTGGGGACCCAAGAGGGACAGAGAAGGAAGTATCTTTCACGTGACTTCAAAAGCAAGCAGGAAGGTTGGAGAGAAGACTCCACTGCGGAGTGCCTGTTACTCTCACAGAGGACCCACGTTTGGTGGCTTACAACCACCTGGGACTCCCACTCCAGAGTGTCTGGCGCCCTCTTCTGGCCTCTGAGGGTAACCTCACATGGTGGGGCCTGTAGACCTAAAACAGGCAGCTGTGCCCCTAAAATGGTAGTGGTTGGCACGGCGCTCGTGGGGGCAGGGCTGGGGGTGGGGTTACACCAGGATGGTAGAAACTGAGCAGCTCCGAGGGAAACAGACCCGCAAGGCTCAGAGCTGGCTCCTGCAGGAAACTGTCCCAACCCTTAACACCAGGATGCTGCCCAGAGGCTCCCAATGTGACTCTGCTGAATCTGTGTCACAAGAGGCACACCAACTAGCACGTGCGTGCGTTCTCAGGATGAGGGTCCGGAATGCTGGAAGACTTCCTCAGGGAGAGGATATGGGGAGGGAGGTATCACACTTGATCTCATGCAGAGTGTCCACAGGGCATCTTCTTTCCCAACCCCCAAGGCCACTGTCCCTATGGCTGCAGGATGGAGAGGAGAACAGGCTGTGTGAATCCTGTTTGAAGTCCCACTAGCTAATTAATTAGGTCCTATGGAAGAGTGCTGGCCACTGTAGGTCCATTAATAGCTTTGAGTGGCCTTATGGACATTCCTTGTCACTTTTTTTTTTTTTTTTTGCCTCCGGGAGATAGGAGACAACTGGCCACAGCCTAAGCTTTGGCCATGGGCTGCTTCCAACAGCCAAATTTTACATTTCATTATAAATGGCTTTGCCGGGCATGCCGTAACTTTTACATTTCCATTCACTTTATTATTAATGGTTTTCCTGAACTGTTGCAGGCCAGCGTCGTACACGATGCGTTATAAATATTTGATCCCGCATCTAGAGTCAGCCCATTTATCATTTATAACGGGTTACAAAAACATTATAAAACATTTACCGCACATTTATAGATCATTCTCAGCTACCACAACGATGCGCTATAAATACATTATTAATCCTCTTCATACCATTGATATGGAACCCCTTGTAATTGGGCCCGGCCCTCCACACTCCCAGCAAACAGTACTTCGGTGCTGAGGGCACCGTGGATGGAGGGAACCGGCCCGTGCTGTTGGCTGTGTGGCCCAATCATTTCATATTCCCTCTCTGGTCACACAGCACCAGGAGCTGGTGTCCAACACACGGGCTCCCCGCAGCTCAAAAATGAGCCCGAGGGCCCAGCCGGGGGGAGAGCAAAGCCAACCTGGCCAACAACCACCAAGGTCACCCACCCTCCTAGGTGACTCTTCAGCTCCCAGAGGGGCACACACCAGGAGTCTTCGCAAAAGCCCTCCAGTCTCATGCTGGACCGCCACCAGGGATGAAAAGACCAGAGACCCAAACACTGTTTCCCCAGAACCTCCCAGGATTTGTGGCCCATGTGGGAGCTGAGTGCAGAGCTGCTGATGACAGCTAGAGGCCCCTCTACTGAGGGTTTGGTGCCTTGAGCCAGCCCCACTCTCTGGGGTGGCCATGACTCTGGGTGAGCAGGGCTGAGTCTTGCTGAACGACATCTTTCTATATCAAGAAAGGTGTGTTTCCTAGCTGATCTTCTCCCCTGGGGCCTGGTCTCCCTCCCTGGAACTACAGGAATCAGAATGCTCTGGGTGCAAATGCCCAACAGGGTCAGCGAGAGGCCTATGTTCCCAGCAGAAAATCAATGCATCGGAGAACTTGCCTGGAAAAAAAACTCCTCTTCGCTGGGCAGGCATGGTGGCGCACACCTTTATTCCCAGCACTCGGGAGGCAGAGGCAGGCGGATCTTTGTGAGTTTGAAGCCAGCCTGGTCTATGCAGCAAGTCCAGGACAGCCAAGGCTACATAGAGAAACTGTCTCGAAAAACCAAAAGCCAAAAAACAAAACCAAAAAGCTCGTCTTTGTCCCTTAAGGTCCCTTCCACAGGCTGCTTCCTCGGGCTTTCTGGGAAGCCGCTGAGCCGGTGAGCCTAAGCAGACCCAGAGCTGAGAACTTGATCTTTCCTGTCTATGGCTGGGTCTACAGGGCTGTACAGGGCTGAAAAGAGCTGGGACTTCTCCCTGAGCCTGCCTGTCCTCCTACGCATCTAGCAGATCCTCACGCAGGACAGAAGAGGCCGCAGCTCTGGGAGTCCTCCAGGCATGGCCTCACTTTTAGATACTTGGCATGACTGTAGCCTACCTGGTCAGGCTAACTGGGATAGAGTCTGTGGCTGCCCTCAGGAAGAAATGGGGAGGGGCACGAGTCCCCAGACCCTCCCCAACCTTGAGCTCCCATGGGCCTCCATGCCTCGGTCTAGGGTGCTTATGGGGTGACCCTGAGGGTGAGACTGTAACTCTCTCCCCACGGGAAGGTCACAGCCGTCCAGAGCTGAAAGTGAAACCTGAAGGCTTTTTCTTTTGTGAATAAGGAGGAAGCAGGTGTGTTTATCACCATGACAACACCACACCCCCAAGTCTAGGCACCAGCCAGCAGCCACAGGGAAGCAGATGGGCTTGGAACACTGGCCTCTAACCACCTCCCCTTCCTCCTTAGAATGATAGAGGCTGGGGGGGGGGGCAAGCTTGGGGTCTCCTGGGGGGACCTACTGCTGCTCCAATGCAGGGCACTGACCCAATTCTCCACCCCAGAATAGACCTGTCCTGTAGTCCATCAAGTGCCCTCAAAACACTGGAATTTTGATGGTGGGGAGGAGGCAAAGCCAGGAGCTGGGGCACTGGCCCTGGTGTCTTCTGCATCCGTGTGCACCTGTCCTCGGCTGGCCTGGTTGCCGTCTCATACTATACAGACCCTAATCCCACCAAACATCCCCTCATGGCCAGGGGCTCTGCAGCCACCCCACCACAGACCAGTCCCAGCAAGTCTGTCCTTCCATCTCAGCCAGGTCACACTGTGGCCCCCTTTGAACTGGGGAACACACTGGGCTTTCTGTCCTCCAGGAACTGTGGTCGTCATCAGCCTGGTGCACACAGAGCCAGGTTGGGCCCTGGCCTCAGCAGCCTGGCTACCTGGGACATGGCATCCTTATACACTGGGCATGTCGAGCAGAGCACCCTTCACCTGGCCCCACTCCTCCCCCACTGTGTCATGGATACAGCTGCTCTGCTCAATCCTGTGGCCTTGTGGGAAAGCCTGAGCTTTGTGTCCTTCACAATGGGGGGGGGGAACTGAGGCCAGAGAGGGGCCTAGAGATGACCTTAGCTGAGCATCGGCAGTCCCTCTGGGCTCAGGTTCAAGGCCGCGATGGACTGTTGGACCCCTTCCAGAAGCCAGGTTTACATCCCATCCCCAAGCTGGGTCTCGTTCCCCCTCCTTGGGTTGGGGCTTGCGTAAGCCATCCAGTCGGACACTGGCCATCTCCCAGCCCTGTGCTGAGCAAGGGAGAGCATGGAACCCGAGGCTGCCTGCAAAGGAAGCTGCACTGGAGTGTGCAACACAGACACCTTCCTGGAGGAAAAGTTTGGAGTTTGGAGACACAGCTGAGCGCAGAAGCAATGAACTGGAAACTGGAAAGATTCTGCGAAGGTGGGCCCTTCTAGTACACCCTAGGCATTCTGGGTACCTCTCTTTGGTTTCTAGCCCCAGGTTCAGCCCAGTGGAGACTACAGCGTAGCTTGCTGCGGATTCCAGACTGACATCAAACTAAACTTTCAGGCTTCTCTCCTGAGGCCAAACAAGCCTGGAGACACACCAGCCCCTCTACCCTACCCCCGGCCCCCTGTGGCCTTGGTGACACTGCACACCCACATCCAGGACCTGGAGTTGCCCACGACCCTGTCTGTCTTGTGAGTCGAGTCGCAGCCCTGGGTGGGGACAAACCCCTGCCCTCGGCACAAGCTACCAGGCTGGGAGCCCTGCTGCCTCTAGTTTCTGTCTCCCTACACTAGGAGCACCCTGCACTTGCCCCCTAGCTCTTATGTATGACGGATGGTAGAAGCGAGGATGGGCACCCAGCTATTGGATGCAGCAGAAAACGCTTCCCAGGCACCTATTTCCGGTGAGCTGAACCCACATAGGCCCTTGATGTCCCCGAGACCTGGGTCCCTGCTGCACTAAGAGTGTGCTGTGCAGCCAGGTGGTGGTGGCACACATCTTTAACCCCAGCACTTGGGAAGCAGAGGCAGCCAGATCTCTGAGTTTGAGGCCAGTCCGGATTACAGAACTACAAGTTCCAAGACAGCCAGGGGCTACATGGAGAAACCCTTGTCTCCAGGTGGGAGGATGGGGAAGAGTGCGGCGTGTGTGTTAGGAGCCCAAGCCACAACCCATGACTCAGAAGACCAGGCTGTCAAGCCCAAGGCCTTGGCGGGGTAGGCACATGGGAAGTGCCCAGGATTCCTGCACCTGTCCCCGGTGCCAGCCACTTGCTATTCAGTGGGCATCGCCCTATACACTGTGGCATGCAGAGTGGCAGATGCCAGCACTGGTATGATGACGCAGCCACAAGATCCAGTCTCAACTCTGCCATCATAGAGTTCTCATTATTTTCCCAAGCTTTTGGGGCATAAGGTGTCGCTTGGCCTGCCGGGTCACTTAGGTCTGAGGGGAGGTGACAGTGACCCAAGCCTGGGTTCAAGGATAGTGGGCAAGGAGATCGGATGCAAGTGGTGCCCTGTGCTCCTTCCTGGATGCCCCTAGGCAGGGGAGGAGGTATGCTGTACAGTGGCCCACACTGGGGGGCCAGTGGCCTCCATGCTGTGTGGTTTGGGCAACCTTCCAGACTCTGGTGCTGGGTGGGACTGAAGAACAGTCACCTTGCCCCTGTGGTTCTATTCAAGGGTCCCCCAGGGCAGAGCACAGGTGCCACAGATGGGCCTGGGGCTTCTCAAGAGATGTGTGTACGGGACTCAATTTGAGGGGAGATGGCCCTGGAACAGAAGCCAGAAGGCTGGGGAGCAGTGAAGTGAGTGTTGGGGTTGGAAGCAAGACACACAGGACCCTCCGTGTCTAGGTGTCCCCAGCCACTCAGGAGGGCCATCACTGCCACCCTACCCATCTGCACTGAGACCAACTCCTACACATGGGCCTGCTGCTTTGAAGGAGTGTATGGAGGCCTGGTGAGGACCTGGCTAGCTGAAGTTGGCTCTTGCCCCTCATTCTTTACCTGGTCCAAATCACCCCAAGAACCCTCCCGAGGACAAGGCCAGCCTTGGCCCACTGGGATCCCCAGTCATCAGGTCCACATTGCTGCAGAAGACTCAAGGAAGGGAGGCAAGCACAGCAACAGCAGCCAGAGAGTGCATTTTGGAAAGGCATGTGGGGCAGGCAGACCTAGCTCAGCAGCTGGGACAGGACTGGGGTGGTGGGTCTGGGACTGTGTAGTACAGGTCATCGCCGGAGACAATCAATATGATGGGGGGGGGGGGGGTGCTTACGTGGGGTTGGAGCTGGTTTTCAAGGTAACAGTGCCCCCTGGTGGCTATGAACAGAACAGCCAACACCTGGGATAATCCTGTTGGGACAGTCTAGGGAGGAAGACTGCTGCAGGCAGAGGAAAAGTCCCTGGCCACCCTGATAGTGGCCCCGATCCTACTCTGGATGGCAGGAGCCCATTAGTGACAAATGCCCACCACATAACACTTTGCACCAGCTGCCATCTCCCCTTGGGCACCATGCTGTCCACATGGTGGCTTGGAAACTGGTGGTTCACTTCTGGGTTCACTAGGGCTGTTTCTGCCTGTACCCCGGGACTCTTCCGTCCTGAGAATACTGCCTGCCTGATCGTGGGGTACAGAGGCCAGGGCCAAGCAGGCCAGAGCACTGGAGCCAGCCAGCCAGTGTGACACCATCAGGGATGCCTCAGGTTCTGCTTCCCAATCATCTGCTCAACCCCTTGGAAGTCTTTGCACCAAGAACAGGAAGTCAGGCCACACTGGCCAGGGACAACACAGGACACCAGGCAGCAAACAGGAACTCGAAATTTCATTTAAAGTGGCTTTGCTGGCAGAACAGCCTTTCCTCCTCATCTCTCTGGTGACTCAAAAGGATGCTGAGGATTGAGAGAACTTCCAGCCCCAGTCGAGGGCTGGAGGACGCTGTTCTCAGCCCCCTGCCCAGCTTCAAGGGGCTCAGGGACGAGACGACCACAGAGTAGGCTTGCTAGTGTGGCTTGGGATTCCGGTGACCTCAGTGGTTCACATCACAGCCTCCATGTGCAAGATCTTCAGGGCCTCCGAGATCTGGGCACTGGTGTCCATCTGGCCGTACATGCCCACCAGGAAGGCTCGGTGCAGCAGCACAGGCGCGTGCTCTATGGAAGAGTTGGGGTCAGACAGCTCTGGGCCAGCGGTGCCTCCCGGGGTCAGTGGGTGGGTGCTGGGTGGATAGCTCACCTTGGCAGAGCAGAGTGTACTCTGGCAGGTTCCTGAGGGCTGTCTGTACTACCTCAAAGTCCCGGCTGCCCAGGCAGTACATGAAGGTGGGCAGGAAGTCAGCAGCAATGCTGTTAAGAGACGTGTGCTCAAGTGGGTACCGCCCTATGGCCTAGGTGGTCAGGCCAGGCCAGGCCCCAGGCTCCCCAGTATGCATTGGCCTCCCATTGCCTGGCTCAGCTAGCTGGGGGGGTGGGGGTTGGCAGTGTCCTGGGTTGGGGCTTTACTTACCTCGGGTTGTGCTGGATGGAGCGCAGCGCTAGGCTGAAGGCCAGGTTGCGGCAAGACTCCTCCGCCGAGCTCATCAGCCGCTGCAAGTTGGTCTGGTCAGGTGGGAGAGGAGTACAACCAGGTAACCATGGAGACTCAGCCTAATGGGCAACTGCAGAACCAGTTCCCAAGGTGCCACAGGGCAGCGGGACAGCCTGCTTCAGTTTGGGGCAGTGTGGCACACACAGCAGGATGAGTGCCACCCTCTAGATCCCAACCTCCTCCCCCCAGCCTCACTCACCGAGAAGAAACCCAGGACCTCAGGTCTCCGCCGTGACATCTCATCTATGTCGCTCAGAGTCTCGAGCACATCTGAGGGCAAAGGGCCAAGTTGCGGAGTCTAGGAGGACCTAGGGGGACCTCCTTCCTACCCCAAGCAACCCAGAGACATGAAGGGACCAGGCATCCTGGTCCTCCAGAGCCTCCCCAAGATGCACCGGACACTGTGTGCCAGGCTCACTGGTTATCCTGTCACTGTGTCCTCCTCACCATTTGGCCTCACACTGGTCTCCTGGGAGGACTGGACCAGTGGCTCACCCTGGGAAATGGACACTTGGAGCAAACCCTTCTACTTAAGCCCTAGTCCTTCTTTGAAGACTGACAGTCATACCAGCCAATCCTGTTGGGTCTTCCTTAAGCACCACAATGGTTTTTTTGGGGGGAGGGGTGCAGTCTGTTGTGCTATCCAAGCAAACAGCCCAGTGCAACCAGGGTGGTTGAGGAGCAGCTGGCTCACTCACCCTCAACAGCCTGGCCCCGGGAGAGCCTCTTCACGTGTGGAGCCACATCAGCTACAGTCAGCGGGGTGCAGAGGGAGACACTGACCAGGGGTAGAGAGCCGGCTGAACGGTCATCTGTGAACAGTTAGTCAGGATCAGGTGATGGCTGGACACCACGGGCCCAGCCAGACCTGCAGTTTCCATGGAAAAACTATGCCCATCCCAGAGGCACACTGGCTACTACCCAGAATGCAACACAGTGCTTGGTACGTGTGGTGATCACGAGGTAGCAGAGGTGTCATGTGGAGGGTGACGTTCAGGATGCTGGGCTGCCCTGGGAGGCATGGCACATGTTTTCCTTACACCACTTACAGCCAGCCTAGGAGAGCATTCCCCTGCCTCTGTCCTCAAGGTGCCACTCTACATGACAGACTGGTGTCTGTACACAGTGTGTCCTCTATGGTGTACCTTCTATGTGCATTCAGACAGCCCAAGGCCACAGTCAGCCTGGCCAAGATGGGCAGCAGAGGCTAGCTGTAACCAGCTAGGAGCCTCCAGTCATCCTTGGCTCAATGGGTCATCACCCATCGGCCAGTGACTATGCCAGCAAAGGACAGAGCCCTGCCTGTGGAGCACGTGCCACCATCAGGTATACAAGCTGCAAGACCTTCACCTAAGGACCAGCCTGCCTGGGAGCACACATCAAACATCCAGAAGGGTAATGCCTGGCAGGGAAGCAGAAGCCGACAGTCCCACGGGTCGGTTTCGTTCACTCAGCTTGGACGTGGCACCACCCATGCACATGGGTGAGACGGGTGAAGTGTCAGGGCTGGGCTAGACCCAGCAGGACCCCACCCTGCACTCCACCGGAGAGCTACCTGTCCCCTTTACCTTCGCCTTCCTCATCCAGGCCTTGGTCAGTTCTCCCATCCCGGCTGGGCAGGCTGAGCCCTGCCAGTAAAGACTTCAGCATCACCAGGTCACTGTTGTCAAAGGACAGGTCACTGTGGAGAGAGCACGGGTCCGCTATAGAGGAGGGCAGGCGAGGAAAAGGAAGGGCCTGGGGTGAGGTCAGTGGACAGGGAAGAGGCCGGGAGGACGGGCGAGATACAAAGGGGCCGTGGGCTGCGGTTCAGACCGGACCATTCCCTGTGTGCACCGTCCCTCCTGGCCAGGCTCGGCAGCTGCGGGGACTCACTGCAGGGGTTCTGCGTTCTTCTGTAGGAAGGCCACGGCGGCGGCTGCGCTGCAAGCCACGTACTTGTGGACGAACTGCACGAACTTGCTGATGAAGGGGGCCAGGTGGCGGGAGGACTTTCGGTAGTTCTGTAGAGAAGGCAGAGCCACCAGGGGCTTATTCAGACACCCTATAGGACACGTGATCCCTCCATGATGGCCACGGGCCCAGAGCCAAGCTGATCAGGGCCTGGCGCTTTGGTTTTCATTGCATGAGTGTTTTGTCGGAATGTCTGTCTGTATGTCTGTGCACTGTATGAGCATCTGGTGTTGAGTTCAGAAGAGGGTGTCAGGTCCCCTGGAATTGGAGTTTCAAATGCTTGTGAGCCACTATGTGGGGGTGGGGGAAGCAAACCAGGGTCCCTTGCAAAAGCAGCCAGTGCTCTCTAATCTCTAAGCTCTCCTTCCAGCCCCCGGGCCTTCCTTCCTTTCTTCTTTTGAGATGGCCTGACCTATATTGCCTCCCAATATTACAGACAAGGCTAGTCAAGAACTTGCAATCCTCCTGCCTCAGCTACCCAAGTGCTAGGATTGTAAGTGTGTGCCGTTACAACACCTGGCTGGCTTGGCTTTTGCCTTTGTTATATCACAGCAAAAATGTCGGCATCCGACACCAACAAATAGCACCCAGTGGGGCTTGGCACCAGGTCTAGAATGTGGGGTTCCTCAGGCAGGGGATGCTGGGGCTTAGGAGCCTCAGTAGTAGAGAGCTGGTCTCTCTCCAGATAGTGGAGGCAGAAGCTACTGGAAGGGTGGCCTGGCTTTGGCTCTGGCTCCAGGCTCTCCTGTGGGAGCAGACGGTAGTCAAGCAATGACAGAAGGGGGCATGGGAGGATGTATGGGCTGAGGAATGTGGGGGGACAACCTGCCAGGCACCCACCAGGAGCAGGCCAATAAAGGATCGCAGACAGTCCCACAGCGCCCCCTGGTGTTCGCTCTGGAAGACGCGCGGCTGCAGTAGCTCCAAGATGCCCAGCACATGCAGGAAGAAGGCCAGGTGGTTCTGCTGCCGGAACTCCTGGAAGTTCAGGTGTGTGCGGCCGTGCAGGAGGGCTGCGATCATGGGTAGGTGCCTGGGGGGGTGGACAACAGAAGGATGCCCCTGGTCACATCTTCCCACGGGGCACCCTGACCCCACAGTGTACCCGCTGCTGTGACAGCAAGCACCTCAGCAGCAGGATGGGGTGGGCCACAGCCAGCTTCCGACAGGCCATGTTGGCATCAGCCACTCTGCTCTCGGAAGACCGGGAGTCGCTGGTGTCTGCCAGGAGCGTGATGAAGCGATGGATGAGGCCATCCAGCTGCGGGGAGGGGAGACATGAGGGAGAGCACCTGCCTATATACCATCCCAATCAGGGCCCTGGACACCACACAGCAGCAGTGTGCTCAGCATGGTCGTTCTCGAGATCACACTGCAGGCACGAGCTCATATGGCCAAGCTGATCCACACTGCTGAGGCTCAGTGGAGCTGACCACAATGGGTAGAGGCAGGAAGGCTCGGGAATACTCTGGGATATTCCCTTCTTAATGGAGGCCATAGCCCCAGTGCCCACATGTTATGTAACACATGTGCCAACTCCTGTCTGCCCACTACCTGAGCACACAGTGGCGGGGAGTGACAGTGGAAAGCATCCCTATGCACCCAGGCTGTATCCAGGGGAACAGCCTACCACAGCAAGCCTCAAGGTTCCAAGCGAGGTGAGGTTGGGATGATGGCACAGCCTGCCCTCCCTCCCTCTGCTCAGGGTCTGTGGGTGACAGGGCTACTGCAGGTTGTGTCCCTCACCTTGCAGATACTGCTGGTGGTGGCACCTTCACTTTGTAGCAGGACCTCGGGCACTGGTACCCGGACCTCTGGCCGCTGTAAGTATAGCTGCAACAGCAGGTCTCGGCAGCGCTGGCCTAGCACGCTGGAGAGGGCAGAGGGACTGGGTCACTGGGGTGATGTGGCCAGGGGAGGGCCGTGTGCTGAAGGAGCCGCTCCCAAGTGAGAGCCATCACCTACAGCAAAGGGACATGGTGGGGACTTAGGTACCTGTCCCCCCACTGCTGGATGCAGCTGGTCAAGTGCTCTGTCACTTTCCCAATGCTCTCATCACTGCTACGGCAGCAGCTAAGCAGCAGGGGCAGTCGGGTCTGGATGAGGGTGCGTGCGGCGCTATCCCCATCCTGGCTTCTGGTCTCTGCCTCGGACAGGATCAGTTCCACCAGGCTGAGCAGCTCAGGGCCGTGAACACGAAGCACCAGCTCCTCCCGCCGCTTCTGCAACGGGGAGGCTGAAGGTCAGCCCCAGGAAGTGAGGCCACCACCCACGGGACTGGGCCAACCTCGGGACCTACCTGTGGAGTGCGCTGGTCCCGGCCCTGCCAGATCCGGGGAACATGGATGCAGGCCCAGAGGAAGTCGAGGGAGGCTGAGGGGTCGAGCCTGGGGGGAAGCAAGCAGTCCTCTGAACACTGGAGCCAGGGCCAAAGTCTTAGAAAAGAGGTCTCTCTGTAGAGGGCTACCACTGTCCTTCCGAGGAGTCCAGCCCACTGGCTGGACTGGACTAACTCAGGGGTCTCCCTGACCCACACACTCCCAGGTCCTAGGTTTGTGCGCTGGGCACCTCAGGGTTTCCATGATACTGTGGGCCTGTCACAGCCAAGGGACCACCAGGCTGGATGGGCAGCTTCTCACAGCCCCTCTGCCTCCTGTACCATGGCATCGACAGAAGCCAAATTCTCCACAGATGAAAATGGACCAGGAGGATGAGAGGGGCTAGATTGTCTACCCCTTGGTGAGGGGCCAGGCGCCAAAAGTAGGACACTGCAGTTGAGGGCACGCAGGTGTCCCAAGGCACTAAAGCATATAGGAACACCCTCAGGAGGTGCTTGCTGCCCTGAAGCAAGGTATGGGGACACAATTCATAGCTCACAGAGAGCTGTATCTAGGCCCAGAGTCTCCCATGGGGGTTCGGGTTGGCCTCACCTCTGCTCCCGGCTCTTGGCCAGAAGGACACGGATGCAGCGGTGCAGTGTGGACCAGCTGGCCTGGTGTGTGAGGAGGGCCAGTAGGTAGGGGCGGAAAGACAGCACCTGGGCACTTACATGGCCTTTGCCCTGGAGAGGAAAAAGGCCGAGAGGGTCTCAAGTGGGTCAGGGGACACTCTGTTCTGATGGGTCATGTCAGCTCACCATGTGCTGGTGGTGCCATCTAGGTAATAGCAGCAAAGAGCCCGGCCTGGCACCATCTCATCTCTTCCAGGCAGGGCAGGGCCCCAGGGCTGCCCACTTTCTCTGTCTTCCCCTGGGCCAGTGCTGGGTTTAAATGACACTGTACACCAATACGCTCCCACCTTCTTACTCTCTTCACACCTCTGGGGAGATTTAGGTTCCTCAGACTTTAGGGTCTGGTGGGCCTGGCTAACCCTCACCCCCTTTCCAGCCCCAGTCCCAGAGGTGGCTGCCAATGTTGACCCAAAGAGACATACAATACCACCTGGGACAGGAAGCCCAGGTCTTGCTAACCCCGCCCCCTGGAGGCTAAGAGACACACGGAGGGTACCAGGCCATGTCCCCGTCACCTTTCTTCGTGAGAAGAGCAGCTTCCGCTGAAGATCAGGGCAACTACAGACCACTTCGGGGTCCAGTGTCTCCAGCCAGTCCACAAGCAGCCCAGATGCTGGTCCCAGGCGCGTGGCCTCCTTGCTGCAGGGCGGAAGGGTCAGAGTAGAGCCTGGCTGCAGAGCCACGCCCCCTCTCACCCACTGGCCACACCCTTAGTTACCTGGCACCCTCCGCATCCTGCTTGCTGGGGCCCGGGGGCTCCTCCTTGTCCTGCAGCAGCAAGGAGCTCACCACCACAATGGGCCCAGAGGCTGGGCTCAGGCAGGAGGCCTCTGCAGTGGCTGAGAAAAGCGCCATCAGCAGTTCTTCCAAGTGGGGGGAGCGCACCTCGATGAGGCCCCGGAGGACTGTGGGAGAGGAGGCTGGCTGAGCAGAGTAGGCCAACAACCTGGAGCTCCCCAAAGCAGACACACACAAACATCCTGCCCCCATCCTCAAGAGGCTCCACAGGGGCAGGCACAATGGAGAGGGGACAGTACCTTTGCTGATGAGCTCTGGCTCCACGGTGCACTTCTCCCCGGACCTCAGGGTGGCAATGATGGCCCGTACGGTGGAGTTGGCCACCTCCAGGTCACGGTGGAAGCTTAGGGCCTCAGCCAGGTGCAGGAGCCCACTGCGCACTGCGGGCAGTGGGACGAACCATGTGACCAACATCATGGCTCTGGTTTGCATGCACACACAAAGCCTGTCTTCTCTGGCCAGGATACCTTGTCTTCAGGAGGCCCACATGGTTCTCTGAATGCTTGTCCGCCCCCTCCCTCCAACACCAGCAGTCCCCGCCCACCTGCTGCCCCCAGCATGCTCACCATCGCTGATCCTGCGTCTTGCTGAGTAGCGGGTAGCAAATAGCTTGAGTTGGGCCTGCAAGGGCCCATCCTCCACAGCAGGGCTGTCCAGCCACTGCAGAATCTGCATGAGCACTTTAAGGAAGAGCGAGGAGAAGCCAGTGTCCTGAGGGACAGCACGCTGTGGGGACAGCCAGCCATATGTGAGCATGCTGGCACAGGACTCTAACAGCCCTGCCTGGGGGACAGTCTGCAACCCAGTACTGGAGGCTGAGAGCCAGGGACGGGACCCAACAGCATTCCACTCGCCACTCAAAAGCATGTCTCTTAAATGCCAGGATGACTGTGAAGGGCTTTAAAGACCAGCCCTTTGGGGATGTACCTTCACCAACAACTCATATAGCGGAGAAGAAACACAGGTGCACACACACATACACAGCACACAGATGCACTCAAGTGCACATGCAGTCAGGGCAGATGCAGACCACACAGCCTGCAGACAGAGACAACAAAGGTCTCACTGGTTCACCCTCTACTATGGGGTCCCTGGCCCCACCCTTACCCCAAGGTAGTTGGCATTTTGCACTTAAGGACAGGGAGTCTAGGCCTGCTAAGGGAAGCCTCAGGCATGCTGAGGACAGCATCAGGCCTGAGGGTGAGTTGGGGAAAGACCCAAGGCTTTCTGTACTAGGCGGAGCCATGCATTCTGGGCCACCAGTCTCCCCCTGCCCTTTCCCTCCTGCCAGGGCGCGTGCCAGGGTACCTGGTATTGGTAGAGCTGGCGCATCAGTGGGCAGGAAAGGAAGTGGCTGTGGTGCATAGCCAGAGCTAGGGTACCACCGTGCGGGGAGCTCAGCAGAGTGGCCATGGCCTGCAGCAGGCGAACTGTGATGCCTGGCACCTCAGGGTTCCCCTGGCGGACGCGAGCCAATTCTTGGCCCAGGGCTTGCTGCAGTGCCAGGGCCAGGGGGCGTGGGCTGGAGCTCTGCCACCGTGGATCAGGGGTCAGTGGGAAGATCTGGAAATCAGAAGGCGTGAGAAGTGCAGAAGGCCCGTATCCCTGTGGCTCCCGTGTGTACCCTTCCTCGGGTCCATCTGTTTGGGGCTCAAGTAACGGACTTGAGACCTGTGCTGGAAGAGTGGCAAGGGACCCTAATACCCCAGGAGTTGCTGTCAAGGACAGAGGTACCTAGAGCCCACAGGGACTGGCTGGGAACATAGAACCAGACTTCATACTGAGAGCACGGGGAGCGAGCACAAGATAAGAATGTAGAGGTGGGGGCTGGAGAGATGGCTCAGTGGTTAAGAGCGCCGTCTGCTCCTCCAGAGGTCCTGAGTTCAATTCCCAGCAACCACATGGTGGCTCACAACCATGCATAATGTGATCTGACGCCCTCTTTGGCAGATAAAGCACTTATATACAAATAAAGTTAACAACAACAACAAAAAAGAACATAGAGGTGGCTAGACACACATGCCACGTGTGACAGGGGCAACACACATGTGCAGGGGTGCTGTTGTGGGGCCCCTTACATGGTAGCCCTTGTACCTGTAGGAAGATGCCAGCTAAGTCATCCTCAGGGCTGAGCACCGGGATCTGTGTCCCCGCCCGAGTCCTGCCCTGGCCTGCGGGGGGCTCAGGGCTGCTTTCTGGCTTAGGGACCTCTGTGCTGTCTGCAGAGAAAACAGGAAGCAAGTGACCTCAAAACTTTCTGACCAGCTCCTGGCTCTGTTCTCCCAGCGACTGTGACCAGAAAGCAGAGCTGGACCTTGGGCCCACAAGGAGGGTAGACTCAAAACAGGAGCCCTACTGTCTATAGGCTGGACCAGCCAAGGAACAGCACAGAGGTCTAAAACAGTACAGGCTGGACAGTAACACGAGGGCAGTGAAGGCGGGGAGGGGGAGGGGGAGAGGGCTTGTACCTCGTCGGGGTGGCAGGGAAGCTGTGAGTAGCGAGTGGAACGTCTGGCCTCCAGAAGCGCCTCTCTCGTGCTGGACCTCAACCAGGTGAGCCATGTAATCTGCAAAACAGCAGCCAGCCAGGGAACCACTGGGGGTGGGTGAAGCCAGCCTGTTTTCTCACAGAACACAGGGCTGGGGGCTGGTACACCATGCCCAGCAAGCTCTTCTAAGGCTGCAGGAGCTAGCTGGGCAGCGGTGGCACACGCCCTTAGCTCCAGCACTTGGGAGGCAGAGGCAGGCAGATCTCTGAGTTTGAGGCCGACCTGGCCTACAGAGTGAGTTCCAGCACAGCCAGGGCTACACAGGGAAACCCTGTCTCAACAAAACAAAGACTGCAGGAACTGAGCTACGGAATTCTCAGCAGAGGACCCAGGGTCCCCTCTGGCCTCAAAGTCAGTCACGATGGGGGCAGTACAGAGTCAGAGATCCGGGGGCCTGTCACAGGGATAGGTGTCCACCCCTCAGGGCCTGGGTGGGCCACAGGGGGGCTGCTAGCCTCGTGGCTTACTCTTGTCCATGATGTTTTGCTCCAGGGTCTGGGGATCCTGGGCCACCGCCTGGTCCAGGTACAGCAGCAGCTTGCTCATGCTGGACACGGGGATACCGAAGGACTGCACAAAGAGCAGCAGCTGCTGGGGCTCCAGATCCTGCAGGGCTGCAGGCAAGAGATGCTCAGATGACCACGGGGGCCGGTCCAGGTCTGTCCTCATCCCTAGCCAGCCTTAGCCTGCTGTCAGATGCACCACCACAGGGCCTGGCTCTGCCAACCTCTACTACACGCTGTGCCCCTGTGGCTAGTTGGAAGCAATGATGTCATCAATGCCCCTATGGCCCACTGGAGTTATGTCCTTCACTGGGCTTCCCAAGTCCACCCGGTCACTCATTAAACTTTCCTTTCCTGGCCGGAGCCAGACTGAAAGACCCTGCTGGGACCATCCTCTGCTTAGTGCAGCTTGCCTATGGTCCACATGCCCTCCAAAAACTAACCCACAGGCCCTGACACTATCTCTTGTGCCTCTGAAGGCCGGGTCTTTTATAGCCATTTCTTCCTCAGGCCTGGTTTCTGGGCCCTCAGAGTTCCTGGAAGGAGGAATGGAAGACGGTTCGGGGTCCTCAGAAGGCAGAGGTGTGAGGCCAGGCCCCTCCCCCAGCCCCGCCATACCAGCATCCACTAGCCGGGGAACCTCAGAGCGGATCATGCGCAGCTTCAGCCAGTCGGGCAGCAGCAGGGCTTCCTCAGAGGTGTCCACCAGGAAGGCCGTAGGCAGCGGCTTCTTCTCCGGGAACCAGATGTCCAGCAACTCATGGAACTCGCTGTCACCGGCTTTAGGGAGGACACGGGGGACAGCTCTGTCATTTGAGGAGCCAGGAAGAAGGATCACAGGCTACCAGGGGCTGTACTTCTCGCAGTGGGGAAACTGAGGTTTTAGGGGAAGAGAGAAGGCTCAAATGATGCTGCAGATGAGGACTAATGGGGCAGAGGGCACATTACTCATGTCACCCTGTTTGCTGTATGGTGGCCCATGGCATCCTGGGTTTGGGGGTGAAACATGGCTTCTTGCCCAAGGCTACCATGTGCAGACTTATGTGAGCGCGAGGACCTCAGCACAAGCTGCCTGCTGTCATAGCGCCTTCAGCTTTCAGCTCCATAGAGCCCAGGGGACCCAACAAGATGAGACAACATGACGTCAGCCTTCCCCTGACCTGTTCCCTCAGGGCAACACAGTGGACAAACACCACCCTGTAGATGACCACCTTTCCCTCAGGATGGTAGCGGAGCCCACCTACACGCCTCATAGCCAGGACATCCTGTACTCTCCCATCCCCTACCCCCTACCCTCCCATCCCCCCCACTTTTGGTTTTTCAAGACAAGGCTTCTCTGTGCAGTCTTGGCTGTCCTGGACCTGCTTTGTAGACCAGGCTAGCTTCAAACTCAGAGCAATCCATCTGCCTCTGCCTCCCTGAGTGCTGGGATTAAAGGCCTGTGCCACCATGCCCGGGGTAACTAGGCTCTGGACTTGGCCACTGAGTCCCCAGGTCAACCTACCGGACTATGGGGATGATGGGAGTTCAGCTGTGCACAAGGCACTGAGAGAGTGAGTAGGGAGGGCACACTTACACGACACTCGGCAGCTGTGGTGTGGTGAGCAAAAGCACACCCATGCTACGCCAGAGGGTTCTTCTCAGGCCATCCTGACTGGAAGCTGAGTTGAGAAAAGCGCAGGACAGGTTGCTTACCATGAGGAGGGCCCAGCGTCAGCAGGATGACCATGGCGTGGACCACAAGGATGTGCATGGTGGCCGTCTCCCCACTGGTCCAGCGCAAGAACACTTGGTCCTGAGATTCTGACTGTGAGAAATGGCAGTGAATCGGCACCAGGTGGGATGGACATGGTGCGCCAGTGTCCCCGCCCTGTGTCCTGATGTGGCATCACCCACTACGGAGCTTCTACCCTAGCTAAGGACCGCCTCAGTCCACTTCAGACCTTCCTCACTCCCCAGCTCTGAATGGTCTGTCCACTGGCTGGGTTGCTGACCCACTCGGCCCTCACCCAGCTGTAGACTTCTTCGCCCTCCTTGCTCTTGCGCATGCGCCGCACATAGCGGGAAAACACGGACAGCAGGGCAGTGAGGACGGCGTCCGAGGCAGTGCGGCAGGAGGGCTTGGAGAACAGGTGCGCCATGATGGTGGAGCGCTCCACGACCAGCCGGGCCACATCCTGAGTGGGGACAAGGCCTATCAGAGACTCCAAGAGTTCTGGTCAAGTGTGGCCCAACCCCCCTGCCCCCCGAGACTCCCTGTTCACCAGCCCAACAGCCAGCCATCTGGTGACACAGCCATCTGGCCCCGCTAGATTTCCCTCACCAGGGCCAGGTCGCTGTGTGGTCCCTGCTCCTCAACTGGTGTGTGCTGGGACAGGTAGATCAAGTAGGCGCTGATGGTCTGGGGGTCAGTCTCCATGTGAATGGCCTAGGGAAGGCAGGCAGATGTCTGAGGCAGATCCTGGGGTAGTGTGCAACAACCGCTTCCTCCCAGGATTGGCCTGGCCCATTCCACACACACCTGTTGTAGAGCCAAGGCGGTGGTGGTCCTCACGCTGTCAAACAGGGGCAGCCTGGGCAGGTCCCGCAGCAGCCACTGATAGCCCTGCAGTGCGTCTGCCTCCCCCACATCCTCCTCCATAGGGGGATCTTTCTCCTCCTTGTCACGAAGGCCACCCTCTGACAACACCAGTGACAAGCCCTGCAGGTACACACATATATGGAGCTAAGCCTACCTGCCCTGGTATGCGGTGGGCCCAACTTCCTCTCAAAAGCAAGCCTGTCCCCTTGACCACCCCCAACCCACACAGAACACATCAGCTCCTGGGTGAGGAAATTCTCTGGCTCTTGGCTGTCACTATAACTGACAGGAGACAAGTAACATGAACTGAGTTCTTTAAACTCCTTGCTTGTTTTGAAGATGGGTCTTCCTCTGTAGACCAAGCTGGTCTCAAACTCACTCTGGAGTTGACTGGCCTGGAAACACCTGCCTCAGCACCTTGAATGCTAGAAGTACTAAGCTGCCCACCACACCTGGCTTAAACTATTTCCTCAAAGCTTTGTTGTTTGGTACTAGGGACAGAATGGAGAGCCTGAGCCACAGCCCAGTGTTCTACGCACCCTTTCTAGGTATGGTAAGCGTAGTCTGTCCAACCACTTCTCATAGTGTTGTCACTGCCCAGGGAAGGCACCACAAGAGACAAAGGGCTCCAGTCCTTGGAGACTGGACTAGCGGCATTCACCCCTCTGTCCTTGCAAATTAAAAAAAAAAAAAAGTCTGGGAGAGCTAAGTGACTATCCAACACATACACAGAAGGCCTGGCTGTGGCTCAGCGGTAGAACACCTGCCTAGAATCCCCCAGTGAGGGGCTGAGGTGTGGCTCAGTGGTAGAGCACCTGCCTAGAATCCTCCAGTGAGAGAATGGAGTGTGGCTCAGTGGTAGAGCACCTGCCTAGAATCCCCCAGTGAGAGGCTGGGGTGTGGCTCAGTGGTAGAGCACCTGCCTAGAATCCCCCAGTGAGAGGCTGGGGTGTGGCTCAGTGGTAGAGCACCTGCCTAGAATCCCCCAGTGAGGGACTAGAGGCAAAGCTTAATGGTAAGAGCACTTAACTAGGAAGTGTGAGGTTCTGTTAATCTTCCAGGAAACACACACACACACACCCTCCTCCAGCTACAGCAAGTCTTGACACACACACACACTCCCTCCCTCCTCCAGCCACAGCCTTGCCACACTTACCTTCATGGCCAACACCCGGGAGGCCACCTGTGAGGAGCCCAAACGCCGGAGGAAGTAGTCCAGCACTTCGCACGTGGTCTGCTCATCTGCTTTGGGGCCCAGCAGCAGATCCTGCAGGCGGCCCAGCAGCTGCCGCTGCTTCTGCTGCCTCTGTGGACCAAGAAGAACTGTCAGGGCCACTGCGGGGGTAGACCTGGCAGGGAGGACAGAGGGCATCTCATACCTGTCGCTTCTTGGCCTTCTGCTCCCGGCTTTCGCCCTCATCCTCCTCCTCCCCCGAGGCAGTGGCGTCAGCAGCGTCGTGCAGCAGGAATTCGCACAGGCATTGCACAGGCAGCACATCCAGCGAGCCTTCGCTGGACTGCACCAGATCTGCGAGCCATGGCATGGACTGTGAAGAGGCCTGTGAGGGCAGCAAGGGAGACTGAGCGTGTCCACAGAGGCCCCACACTATGCCCCAAATCCTCTGGGCTGCACATGCTCAAGTGTAGCCTCTGTGGAGCAAGTGGCCACCTGCAACAGTCAGTGCACATCTGAACCCATGGTGTCTATGCACCATTGGTGTGCAAGGACACAGTGCTCGCTCTGCATCCTCTGGAACTTTCCTGGCCTGTGGCCCCCTCCACCATGCCCAGGGCATGACGCACCTGGCGCTGGATGATGTGCAAGAGGAAGTCCGGGTTACGGCTGCGGCATAACAGGTGCCCAAGGCGCAAGGACTGGTTGAGGGCCTTCACCTGGTCCAGGATGTGAGGGGGTGGCCTCCGGGGAGGGCCTCTGTGTGTCATAGGGGACAAGAGAGTCAGGAGGCCACTCATGTAACCCTAAATACAAGTACCAGAAAGCTACACTGTCCCAGCCCTACTGCCAAGGGGCGGACAGCTCAGCTAACCCCAGCACGTTAAGGCCAAATCCCGGAGATCCACACCATGCTGGGGCAGAGTGGACAACTCCAAGTCAGCTCTGTCTGCTCCTCATCTCCCTCCCACCAGCTGGGGCAGGGAGGTGACATACTGAGGGTCCAGGCTGGTGAGCTGGGACAGGAGGAGACTGCTGCTTTCGGTGATGGTCTGTTTGGTGGAGGCAGCAGCCAGGTGACCCTCGAAGGCCAAGATCTCCTGCTTCTCCCGCTGGGAGATCTGGAGCTCGCGGTTAATCATCTCGGTCCGTGTCTCCTCATCCGTCAGCGTGCACGGTGGGTAGGAGTAGTTACTGGAGACCAAAACAGGCAGACCCTGGTACCCACCCCTGCAGACAGGTGCCTAGCAGGGTCAGGTTTAGGGCCAGGCACACAAGGCTGCTGTTGCAGGAGGGGCACAGCCTGAGCACTGGGCCAGCAATAATGCTATCCAGTTAAGGCCTGGTGGCTGCAGGCTCCAGGAACCCAGTGCAGCCACCTCACAGATGACAGCTACCTTCAGCACGGAAACTAGCTAGTTATCAGCCTTCCTGCGTCCAGGACACCAGCTCTGCCACACTGTGCAACACCACATCACCCCTCACGGGACCTTTGTTCGTTATGACAGCTCCACAGAGACACAGTTTTCTGTGAGGCATGAACATTCCCCTTTATTTAACATGCTCAAACACTTGTCACCTTCCACAAGGTCCCATGTCCCATTGTCTCCCAGGCATAAACCATACACCCAGTATTCTATGCCACAGCCACGCATCTGTTCCCCAATGCCATGGCTGTACACAAAACCAGTTGCCAATGTCACAGTCTCACACCTGGTCCTCAATATCATGGTCACACACAAGCCTGACCCCTACAATGTCATGTCCTTAGGCTGTAACCTAAGGCCACTGCTCTCTGCGTTGTGCCAGCCTGGCCAGCTGGACCTGTTGGAGCAGTGTTACTCACTCTAATCCACACGGGCTTCAGTGCGAGAACCAAGAGGCTCTGTCAGCTGTGGTAACCATTGAGCAGGTCACCATGGCTGTGGACCTCCTGCGTACACCGCGGGCCAGGCCCACATCCATGCTGCCCCCACTGCCTGCCTGGTTTGTCCTCTGCTGAGTCTAGTCAGTGTACGAGCTGCCCAACATGTGCACACAGGCCCTATTACCCTGCCCGTGGGACCCCATGGTGACGGCTAGAACCAAACTGCCCAGCCCCAGGGAAGGAGCTGAGACCAGTTGAGTGACAACTTTAGCTCTGGAAACTGCTCACAGGGAGGCGGCACAGACAGTGCTCCTCTGTGCAGCCCCTCCCTGGGCTGAAGGATGCGCATCACTTACTTGGTCATCACCATCTCCATGAGCATCTTCAGGGTGGGATACTCCTCCCACGCAGCCAGACCTAGGGAAGGAAAACAGGAAGTTGCCTGCAGCATTCTCACCGGCCTCCCTCGTGCCGTAGCTGGTGCCCCACTAGCCTCTGGCCTGAGACCTGTCTCCATGGCCAGGACAGCTCACCGATGTTCTCTGGGTTGAAGGCGGCGACAACCAGCAGTAGGGGCCAGGCCTTCCAGTAGAGGGTGGAGATGGCAAGGTTTGGGGGCTGATACCTGGAAGGCAGAGGCAGCGACAGTGTGAGCTCAGTGCCCTGAGCTCAGGCCAGGTCAGTTCTAGTTCCTAGAACCCAAGTAAAAAAGCCAGACGTGGTTGTACATGCTTGGAATCCTAGTGCTAAGGTGTGGAGATAGAAGGGGCCCTGGGGCCCACTGGCCAGCCAAACTGATGGACTCCAAGTAGAAAAGGAAGAGACCTTGGCTCAAAAAACAGGTGACCAAGATGGCTCAGTTGGTGCCATCAAGACTGAGGGCTTGGGCTGGAGAGAGGGCTTAGAGGTTAAGAGCACTGTCTGCTCTTCCAGAGGTCCTGAGTTCAATTCCCAGCAACCACATGGTGACTCACAACCATCTATAATGTGATCTGATGCCCTCTTCTGGTGTGCAGGTATACATGCAGGCAGAACACTGTATACACAATTTAAAAAAACAAACAAAAAAACAACGGGCCGTGGCGGGGCACGCCTATAATCTCAGCACTTGGGAGGCAGACGGATCGCTGTGATTTCAAGGCCAGCCTGGTCTACACAGTGAGTCCAAGACAGCCAAGGCTACACAGAGAAACCCTGTCTCAAAAAACAAAAACAAAAACAAACAAACAAAAAACAAAAACAACAAAACAAAAACAAAAACTGAGGACCTGAGTTAGATCCCCAGGACTCAAATGGTGGAAGGAAAGAACCGCGATTCCCACAAATTGTCCTCTGATTTCCATAAACAGTCTGTGGCACACGTACTTACGCTTGTGCATGTATAGCACATGCACACACACACACAAGCATACATGTATGCACATACACCCGCATGGACACACAAGCAAACACCCACCTACTAAGTAAAACAAAACAAAAATTTTAAGTAAAAAAAAAAAAAGAAGAAGGTTGGGAAGATCGCTCAGTGGCAGTGTTTACCTAGTACACACACAAAACCCTGGGTTCAACTGCTAGCACTGGGGAAAAAAGAATAATTTAAAGAAGCCAGGCATGGAGGTGCATGCTACCATTAGTCCCAGCATTCATGAAGCTGAGGCAGGTGGATTGGATTTTGAGGAGTAGAGCTACACAGCAGGGGGGGCCAACTGAAAGAAGAGATAAGCAAAAGGAAAGAGAAGCCCCCCAAAGTCAGAGACACACCCCAAAAATAAGCTACTGGAGAAGGAAGCGCGCGCGTGCGCACACACACACACACACACACACACACACACACACACACAGGAACGGTGGGAAGCAGCTGTGGGGCTGAGTGCCGGCTCTGCCTCGGCCTTGCCGATGGGCAGGCCGACCTGCCGGAAGCCGGGCTGCAGCCTTACCCCGGCGGCAGCTGGATATTCTCAGGGTGGTGGTAGGTGCACAGATTCAGAACCGCGTCAATCAGCTGGATCCGCTCCACCTTCAGAACTTCCACGTCTGCAACCCAAAGGCACCTGGGTTCCAGTCTGGCCCAGCCCCCTCCGTGGGCAGCAAAGGGTAAGTGGGAAGAGACCCAGACTGCTTCCAGTGGGGTGGGGTGGGGTGGGGTGGGGTGGGGTAGGGTGGGGTGTGTGTGTGTTCGTACCAATGATAGGCTAAACCAGGGACAGGCAAGGCACTGGCCTTGTAGGTGGCAGGACCCCTGAGAGCATCCCACCCTGGGCTGTGAGAAACCAGAACTGGAAGCACCGTGCTTAGGATCAGTCTACCTGCCCCAAAAGGAGAGGACAGATAAGTCCCTGTTGGGATCCACCTTGTGGGAACATGAGTGAACTGCAGAGCCTTAAAGGGCACAGGGGGAACCCTAGGTCCTCAATGTGGGTCCCCAAGCCGCCTCCCCAGAGAACAGTCACAGATGCACAGAGGGTGTGAGAGGACTGGCGGCACCTCCCGCTTTGCTGGGACGTTACCATCAGCCTGCACAGCCGCAGCTCGCTTTACAAGGTGGTCGGCCAGTTCCATGGCATCCGCGGGGCCAAGAGGCAGCTCTCGGGACAGTCCGATGACCAGGATCCGCATCAGGGTGTCCTCTAGGATGGGGACCTCTGAACAGAGGCGTAGGAAGAAACTGCGAGTGATGTTGGAAGACAAGGGTGGTGAGGGGCCACTGGCGTCTCCTGTGGCCAGTGGCCGGACTCCAATCCACCTTTCCACGGGTATAATCTTTAGTCCGGTGGCCCACGCAGGGAATGTACACTAGCTCCTGGCCTTTAATAGGTAGGGAGAGAGTGGGAGGCCACTGCCTCCTTTACCCCACGGTCACTCAGGAGTGGATGGACAGGCTGCACACAACCCCTGGCAAGCAGCTGGAAAATGTAGCAGCCAAGGTAGGCAGAGAGCTTGGGGTACAACAGGACAGCAGTGTCTACTAGCTAGACTAGATAGCAGGATTTGGGGGCAGGGCGGGGTGGGGTGTCCCAGAACATGGAGGTGACCAGTGGGTTGGAAGGGATGGCAGGTCAGCCAAGAAAGAGCAGAGTGGGTGTGGGGAAGAGTCACCCCGGCGATGTGGCCAGGGCACAGGGTAGAGGCAGGTGCCACTGCAGGTGAAGACCAGCGCAGGGATTGCAGGGTAGGCCCACCTGCCCACCATCTGCTAAACAGGTGGCCAGACGCTTCACCCTCTGGCTGCCCCGCCCACCCTGGCACTCACTTGCGGTCGCTCTCGGGTGGCCAGTTGTCCCACTTATAGTAGGTCTCAGGCTGCTCGGTGAAGAGCACCTTGTGGAGGCTGCAGGGATGGAGCAAGTCTCAGTCAGGAAGTGGCTGTGCAGGGAAGTCTCCACCCCAACAGTGCCATCCACAGGGACAACTCAGGCAAAAGCTGGCCATTGGAAAAGTGCTTGGTGCTCCTGAGCCACCTGCCCGCAGGGGCCAGTAGTGATCCAGGGGTGGGGAGCTCTTACGCTCAGGACCGGTGTGTTGTCTTGACCAGTGTGGGGGCTCTAAGGGTGTGTAGCCAGTGCCTGCATCAGAAGGAACAGCCTTCCAACCAGGTGGTACCATGAGGCCGAAGGTGGCCCCATTCTTACCAATGCACATAGTCCTTGGGGGCAAGTTTGCTGATGGAGGGGACGACGCTGTGAAGCCACCACACCGCGTCCCGCTGGATGGCCGCAATCTGGTTCTGGAATGTGCGGAGCACCTCGAGGTCTAGAGGGGTGAGCAGGCTCATGGGTACCCTGCAGCCATGGACTCAAGCAGGCCAAGCCACTACGGAGACCACCCCAGCTCCCTGTTAGGGACCTCCCACCTGACTTTGGGCCTCAAAAACTAACACGATGCCTGCAGCGAGCAGGCTTCCAAGCACAGATGGTCCTCTCAGCCAGACGGCATGCCCCTCCGCCTCCTCCAGGCGTGCCAAGGAATACCCCACCCCGACCCCTGGTTCTTACATCGTCGTCTGAGGAGACCACTCCCCACGCCCCAGCCCAGCAGGGACTTACTTCTCTTCTCTCCTTTGTCCCAGGCGACTCCAGCCTCTTTCACCTGGGCTGTAATGCCCAACATCATAGACACGGCCAGCACATCCGTGATGTGAACCACAAACCGCTCCTACAGCCATAGAGAGTGTCGAGGCTGATGTGACCAAGGGGCCCTTCCAAGGATCCCAAGTGGCATAGGAACATGTGTGCAGGGACACAAAGCAACTTGGAGAGAAAGCCGGCACGTGCCCAAATCTAGAGACCACCATGTGGTCCAGGAGGCAGCCAGGCTGAACCAGGTCCTGGTCAGGTTCCTGGGAGGGGACTAACCAACAGAGATAGACAAAACCCTCCCCCCAGCAGACTGCCACCATGGTGGATCACCATCCTGCCCGCCCCAGCCCCGCCCAGGGCCTTGGAGCTCACCCAGCTTCTCCGCTTCATTCTGCTTGGCAACACCCCCTCCCACCTCTTGCTCTGCACCCCTAGTCAATCAGACCTCTTACTCAGGTGCCCTGTCCATCCTCCCAGTCGCTCCACAGCCCCGCCAGCTGCAATGTTCACATCCATGCTAGGGTCACCAGCTCCCCAGCCTGGTCTGCATCACCCCATCCTTAGGATGGATGGAACAACACTGCTGAGTCGACTTTACACTTGGATGCGGGGACCCCTGAGCCCATGTCTGCACATGAGCCTGTCACGTGGCCATCGCTTTAACAAGGTAAACCTGTCAGGGCCAGGAAACGGCAAAGCGGGAGGTGGCGAGCAGGGGTCCCAAGGCACCTTAAATTCCATTTCCAGGTACTGTGGCTCCTTGCGCTCCTGCATGAGGCCCAGGCAGAAAGCTTGGAAGTTGATCTCATGCTTTGTCTGCTTGATGATTTCACGCAGCAGGGCCCTTGAGGCTCGGAGGTAGTCATCCTTATTGGTGAGCAGATCCTGGAACACCATGGCTAGGAACTGAGGCGGAGAGAAGCCGCAGGGACCTGGGGTCAATGGTCAGCCAGGTACACGCCTTTGCCGCACACCCCATCCACCTGCCAGGACCTAGGCGGGACCTGCAGAAAGCCTTCCCCAGGAGAACAACACTCCCTGCCCCTGCCAGACAACTAAGCAGCTAACGTGGTGGTAGGACTGTGCCAGGTCCCGCAGCAGCACATCTTGGGATGCCTGTCCTGAGAGGAGGGGCTGGCCTCCCCTTCGTGGATGTCAGTTCTTTTTGTTTGTTTTTGTTTTTCAAGACAGGGTTTCTCTGTGTAGCCTTGGCTATCCTGGAACTCTCTTTGTAGACCAGGCTGGCCTCAAACTCACAGAGATTCACCTGCTTCTGCCTCCTGAGTGCTGGGATTAAAGGCGTGCGCCACCATGCCTGGCTGGATGTGAACCCTTAAGAGGGGATCCATGCTACATTTCACTCTTCTGACAGTTGGCCAGAGGAGAGCTGGTCCTCCGGGATGGGGATGCAGACAATGATGCTCAGATACCTCAACCCCACCCACCTGGGCTCGGAGAACACTAAACACCAAAGATGCCCTCCCAGGTCCACAACTGCCCGATTAATTCTCTTAAAACACTGAGCTGAGAAGGCAACCATCAGGCGTGGCCAGAAGCTAGCACAGAGCCTAACAGGGTGCTTCTTGGATCTGGAGAGGTGCCAGGCCTGGGACCCACAAGCCAGGACTCTAAGGCCAGGGCCAGAAGAACGTGGAGATGCTTGCTTGGTTTAGAAAAACCCCTAACCAAGGAGGCTGCACCATGCTGGAGCTGGGACAGTAGAGGGGCTCACTCACCACCCTGCTCCACAGTGTTACCTCACAAGGACATTTTAGAAACTGGGAACTAACCGGTCTTCCCACCCTGAGCCAGGACTTTCTCCCTGGGCATCTCCACAAAGCCCCAGCCTCATCTCGACACAAGCCCCAGCTGGTCCCTCGCTAAGTGTCCCCACCTTGGGCGCCAGCTCGGAGCTGTGCTGCAGCACAGTGTACAGGATCTGCATGTTGTTGGGGTTGCGAGCGTTGGACAGCTCGTTGAAGATCACAAACTTGATGGTGGTACCCAGGTTGTCCTTGTGTGCGTTCAGCAGCTCCCTGGATGCATGGGTCAGGCAGGTGACGGAGGGAGGATGGAAGGGGGTGGGGACGCTGGCCTGTCTCCCAACCCCGATGCCCCAGCTGGCCACATACGTACCTGACGCAGAGCATATAGTGGTTAAGGAGCACCTTGGGCTTAAGGCGGATCTTGATCAGGTGAGAGATGGCATCCATGTCTTCCGGTCCGTGCGAGTTGCAGTTCATACACACAGACATCAGCAGGTCCTGGGCTGGCCTGGTCAACTGCAAGAGAGAGGCCAGGGAGAGACCACTGAGCACTGTGACCAAGACTGCCCAGGGGGCCCCCCCAGGGAGAGTTCCACCCCTCACCCTCACCTGCCCCACCCCTCCCACTCCCCCTCATGAACTCTGGCTTCACCAACACAGCGCACCTTGGGGTTCTGCAGCCACATCTCTAGCCGCTGCACAGCCAGCAGCCGCACCTCCTTGTAGCCGCAGGTGGCTGTGAGCAGCCGCAGGAGGTTCCTGGACACGTTGTCGATGGGCTGGCGCCGGTTCAGCTGGTCGCGAAGCATATCCAGGACATACTCTTCCACGCTCTCTGTGAGTTCATCGTACCTAGGCCAGAGGGGGGGAAGGAGGCCAGGAAGGATGCCAGCTCCGGGTGCCCTGTCTCTGGACTCCTGGGACTGGGGCTATCCGCCCACCTACCTTGGCATGAGCTGCCCCTCCTGCTCGGGACTCAGCTTCTCCTCGGCTATTAGCAGCTCCGTCTGACTGTCCTCCTCTTCCGTGAGCGAGGGGTGGGGGCTGCTGCCTGCAGGAACCACGGGAGCCAAAGGTATGTGCCTTGTCCCCCGAGGATATGGGGGTGGGGGGTAGGAGCGGTGCTCTTAGCCCCAACCCAACACCTTTGGCATCTCTTTACCTGCACCCAGGTCCCCTCCGCTGCGCGCCCCCTCCCCCTGCAGCAGTACGCTTTTTGGTGGCATCTTGGTGTTGAAGGCTGTCTGGATGTTATCCACGAAGGTGCGGCAGTGAGGGCTGTCCACCCAGATGCGCTCACCCAGTGAATCCTCAATGTATACCTGCAGTGAGTCATGTGTGGACCCTGCCGGATGCTGGCCAGGTACCCAGAGTGGGCAGCATCCAAGAGGCCCTCGTCAGTACCCATGGAGGAGGGATGGCACATTGGAGCCTCCATTTGCCCCTCTGTCCCGCACCCTCCCTTCCACAGAGCTCTACCCCCTGAGGCCCCGGAGAGCTGACCCACCTTCACGAAAATCTCAGGCCAGTTCTCATCTTCCTCGTATGCGGCCATGAGCAGATTGCAGGCCAGTACAGACACCAGGCTGTTCCCTTTGGCCTTGAAGTTGACAGAGGCATCCCTGCGCAAGAGGCTGCACAGGGCCTGAAAGGCAGGTGAAGTGATAGTTGTCACAAGATGCCCCACGCCAGACGGGCGACAGCGGAAGGGTCCGGGCGGGGGTCTCACCTCGATGACACCCTCCGTGGCGAAGATGTTGGGTTTGATCTTGGCCAGGTACATGAGGCTGAGGTAGAGCGTGCTGTCCGGCTTGGCCCGCGTCACCTTCAGCTGCTTCACGGCGCCGCACAGCACTCCCTCTATCCTGTCGTCATTGCCCTCCAGCTCGGCGGCTTCGATCTCGTCCAGCAGCACTGTGGGCAGAACTGAGCCCGTGGGAGATTCACGTTAGGGCAGGCGCCAGAGCAGAGGGGTCACATCCAGAGCCACAAGGAGCAGCGGCCAACTAGAGGCAACATGGGATGGGTCTCACCAGCACCTGGAGGCTCTGAGCTCCCATCCCAGAATCCTTTTGCCACCCCCCCCCAACTTTTGTGCTTTATTTACAACCGAGCCTGCAAAAATGCCCCCCCAAAATGCTCCCCGTCCTTAAGGGAGAAACAGTGTGTTAAAGGGTCTCTTCCCACTTGAGGACCAGGCTAGGACCACTCGGGTGGCAGCACCGTTGGTACACCTCCCCGCAACAGGGGCTCAGGACAGTACTGTCACAAAAGGGCCAGGCCGCAGACATGCCAGAGAAGTGAATGAAATTATGAGCTCAGAACAGTGCGGGGACACGGAAGGCGCATCTGTGCGCAAGGTCAGGGAGCAAGCCCACGGGGAGATACCCATTACTGCAGAAAGACCCTGCTGTGCTAACGGAAGGAACCAGCCTGGAAGCGGCCCCGATGGGCACTGGGGATGATGGACAAGATGAGGGAAGTTCTCTGGAAAAGTCAGCAGTCTGACTTACCTTCAATAGGCACCACGGATGGTTCTTTAATGGAGGGAGAGATGGCTCTTTTTTCTGCAACTGCGGCCTCAGCCAGACGACCCAGGGCGCTCAGTGGGGGTGTGGAGGACAGCTTGGGGCGCTTAGTGAGGCCGGTCAGGGCGGAGGCCCCAGACAAAGAAGCTGGAGCATCTCTCTTGCGCTCTGGAGGTAGCCCAGAAGGGGCTGGCTTCAGCAGGGTAGACGTTGTCTTTGATTCATTGGCCTGACCCTTGGACCCTAGAGCAATAAAGTCCCCAGGAGGAGGATGCCCTGCAGAAGAAAAGGACACCCACATCTGTGATACCCACCCTCTGAGAGGATAAACAAGACTCCCCCCTCCCCTGCCTCCCCCAGAGGATGAAAGTAGAGCCTGAGGTTATCCAACAAGACCCCCGGCAGAGGCAGTGATGGCTGATGGTGACCCAGGGCTGACTAGAAACTAAACCAATCTCTAACTCACAAGGACTTCTACTTAATTCTCAGTGAGTTTCTTCAAAAGGAGTCGAATCCTCAGTTTACAAATGAAGAGACACCGATGTTAGGTAAAAGTGCCCACGACTCCAGCTTAGATCCACCGGCCTCAGGGTCTTTGATTCTGGTCCCAGATGTTTTAGCAAGGCTTGATGGCTTTGTCTTTTCAGGAGCCGCCCCCACCGCACCCCCTCACCCCACACCCCAGGGTAGCTTAGTATGCAGAAACTCTGGATTGGGTGATTACGTCCTGAAGCGCTGCTGTTGGATGTTTCACGACTATGCCTTTCAGTACTCCCAAGTTAACTATGTCCCGCAGGAGCCCCTTCAGCGGCCGTACCCTGCAGGACCCGCACACCCCCCCAGCCCCCTTCACTGACTGTGTCCCGGGAGAGCCACGCGCGCTGGGACACACCTGAGGGCTTGGCGGCCGCACTGGGCCTCCGTACGGTGGTAGGCTTGGCTCGATTCATCCTACCCCCGGCTCTGGCGCCCCTGGTCGAAGCGCCGTCACCTGGGAGGAGGCGGCGGGATTCACTCGCTCGCTCAGTCATTCATCCCTCGCGCCGTGGCCACTGGGCTGAGTGCCCAGGGCCGCCCTCTGGGGTCAGAGAACAGGGCCAAGTGCAGCGCACACGAGGCCGGTCGCGGAGACGGACGTCACCGCAACGAGCAGAGCTCACTAGGGTGCGAGGACCTCTCACCTCAGGTGCATCACCCAGCAGCCCTGCAGCACGGACGCCCCCGGAAATGGAAACTAATCTGCGATCGCTGCCAGAGCTGAGTTTCCCACATAACCGGAAGTAAAACAAACCCTACCGCGAGGAAGAGAAAAGAGAGGCCCGGAGAGCGTGCGCAGTGTTTGCAACGCCCTCTGGCGGCAGGAGGCTGGATGGACAGTTCCCGCGCCGGTCTCAAAGTTTCTCTTGTTCTCTTTTTATTTTTGGAAATGAAGCTGATCCTAGCTCAAGAAGTCAGAATCCTACCTCCCCAGTGATCCATCAGTGACGTGTGTTATGTGTTTAAGAATAGCCGTACACTGACCACTCGAACACCAGACTCAGATTGATGAAAGTTTATTGAACGCTGAACAAAAACTAACCACTCAGGGACATAATCTGGGTTCAGTAGTGAGGCTATGATTCCTGTCCGTTTCTAAGGCAGTTTTTTTTTTTTTTTTTTTACAAGAAAAACCATAACCAGGTAACCTGGTTGGAAGCAAGGGAGAGGGCAGCATTACATCATTTTGATTAGCTAAACACAATGTATCCAGGTAGCAGGTTAAGGACTTTTCAGTTTCCCATGGTTCCGGGAGAAAGGAACATAGCAGGGCGTTGTGGTTTTGTTTAAGTAGAGGATAAATTATTAATTCAAGCAGAATGTTCAACAAGTATTGAATTGTAAGTAAAAGGCTACTCAAGCTCCCAGGCAGGTAGAGGCTGAGAACCAGAACTTAATCCTACTTTATGATCAAAATGGAGACTGGGAGGCAAGATGATTTCTGATATCAAAAGCAACAACAGGTGTTCACAGAGGAGCCACCTTTATGCTAGCAACTAAAGTGAGTATCAAAGGAAGGGCTCTAGAGTTTAAGCAGATTAAGAAGGTTACAACAACATGCTCTGAAGTCAGGGATGCTAATGTGTAGAGGAATTTTAATTATATGGCCACTCTGGCAAGATTTCTTTTTTTCTTTTTTTTTTTTTTAATTTTTTATTTATTATTATGAATACAATGCTCTGTGTGTACACCCGCAAGTCAGAAGAGGGCATCAGATCACATTACAATGGTTGTGAGCCACCATGTGGTTGCTGGGAATTGAACTCAGGACCTCAGGAAGAACAGTCAGTGCTCTTAACCTCTGAGCCATCTCTCCAGCCCTCTGGCAAGATTTCAAATCCAAAGACTTTCTAGGTCTGTGTGATCCAGCTGGAATACAGGCAGCACCTTTTTTCCCAGGAGACAGAGGCAAGCAGATATCTGAGTTCAAGGACAGCCTGGTATAGAATAAGTTTCAGGTAAAGAAAAGCTTAGGTTGGGCTGGAGAGATGGCTCAGAGGTTAAGAACACTGCCTGTTCTTCCAAAGGTCCTGAGTTCAATTCCCAACAACCACATGGTGACTCACCACCATCTATACTGAGATCTGGTGCCCTCTTCTGGTGTGCAGGTGTACACGCAGGCAAAACACTGTATACTTAATAAATACATAAGTCTTTAAAGAAAAAAAAGAAAGAAAGAAAAGAAAAGCTTAGGTCTAGGTGTGGTGGCATATGCCTTTAAGCCCAGCCCTCAGGAAACAGGCATGCAGATCTCTGTGTTCTAGTCAATTCTGTCCAGGAGTTCAGTCGAGTCAGTGAGTTGAGAGGCAGTGCAGCAGAGTTGCGTTTATGGCAGTTCAGTTCGGGGAATTCAGAGGCAGCTTTTACTGGGAGAGTTTTACAGAGAGAGGTTGAAGAGTTAGTCACTGTGAAGTTAGTCACAAGTGAAGACAGAATGAGCCAGAGAATGAGAAGGGGCCAGAAGGAGCTAGAACAGATTGCTAGAATCAGTTTGAGGCCAAGCAGAGCAATTCAGTCAGAAGCTGAGTGAAGCCAGATGGAATCAGTCAGCTTGGAGAGGCATTTGAGCCAGAACAGCGGAGTTGAACCAGCCAGACTTTAGAAAGAGCCAGGTGGTGGTGGCACACTCCTTTAATCTTAGCACTTGGGAGGCAGAGGCAGGTGGATCTCTGTGAGTTTGAGGCCAGTCTGGTCTACAAAGTGGGTCCAGGACAGCCAGGGCTACACAGAGAAACCCTGTCTCAAAAAACAAACAAAGACAAAAACAAACAAAAAACAGTCCAGAAAGAACTAGAAAGGGTGAGCTGACTCAACAGTAAGTCTCAGAGGCTGAAAACATTCTAGGCCTTGATAAATTGTACAGAAGCTAGAAGCTTCCAGGATTAAGCCTAGGTTAGTAAGCCTCCAAGATGACAATTATATCAGGTGATAAAAGCTGCCTTTACCCTGAAGGCCTCCTGCAACGGCTTTTGGGTTTGACCTGATTTGGGCACCTCCATCTGCATAGAAACCAGAGGCCAAAGTCTCCCTCAGGATAGATCCTGTCTGTCTTCTACCTCCATGGAAGTCCCATGATCTTTTTTCTTCTTCCTAGTGATGAGTACTTGGGCAGGCTGCCCAACTGCTGGGACAAGGACAAAATTCCAGAGCTTTCTTTAGGATCAACATGGAACAGAGACCATGTGTCTGTGAGTGTGAGTGTATGTACATGTATGTATACATATATGTGTGTGTGTGCATGTCTGAGAGAACGTATGTATACACACATATAGATAGGTACATAGATATTCTGAGGAAGTAGGGTTAGGACTGGAAGCCCAAGACCAGGCCCACTCACTAGATTGTCCCCATGGTAACCAGCCTCCCTGGTACCAGAAAGCCCAGAGTTGTAATAGTAAACATCTGTGGGCCGAGTGAAGGATGTGTGTGAACGTCCTGGCACAGAGGGAGCTCCAGAAAGAGACCTGGTCTTCAGCATCAAAAACACACCTTCTGATGCCTGCCAACGCCCACAGTTTGGGGTCTTTCTTATTGTAACCCCAATACCATTCAAAGGTCAAGGCCAGCAAGGTAGTGAAAGAGCTTGCACAGCAAGCCTAGTGACCCGAGGCTAATCCCCAGACACACATGGAAACAGAAGGAGAGATCCGAGTCCACAAAGCTGTTCTCTGACCTACACGTGTGCTGTGGCATGCATGCCCATGCAGTCACACCATGCACACGCATACACACAATAACAATAAATAAAATTTAGACTGGAAAAAAAAAAGATGAGCCAGTGTGGTGGTGCACACCTTTAACTCCAGTACTCAGGGAGGCAGAGGCAGGTGGATCTCTGTGAGTTCGAGGCCAGCCTGGTCTAGAGAATTCGAGGACAGCTGGAGCCACATAGAGAGACTCTGATTCAAAACAAAAACAAACAAGTGATGAAAGGTCTGTTTACTCCCCTGAATTCTAACCTAGTGACAATGAGGCCCAGCTCAGCCTGAGCTCTGCTGAGGACCTTAAGAAAGGTTGGACAGAGAAGCCTCCAGAGCCTAGGTGGGGGAAACAACCCCCAAAAGACCTGCAGCTGCTGTGGTCTAACTGCCCCAGTGGCAGGAAGCAGGTGTCCCCATCTGCCAGCCTGAGCCTCACACTGCTGGGTCTGGTGGTAGACAGTGTCCCATGGGCTCTGTGGCTCCCTGCATGGGTCTGCTGCCCCCAGATCAGTCAGTTCAGCCTGCATCACTTACAGGGTCTCTCTCTCTCTCTCTCTCTCTCTCTCTCTCTCTCTCTCTCTCTCTCTCTCTGTGTGTGTGTGTGTGTTATGTTACCAGCTTCAGGCCGTGCAAAGCCATCCTCTCCCTGTCCCCTCCCTGCCCCCATCCCCATAGAACTCCTCACCACGGGCAGATCCATATGGAATACCAAGATGGGCCCCGTCAGATGTCCTCATAGCAGGGTCAGTGTAATGATTAAAAACGAGATGCCAGGCAACAGATGTGATGTGGAGAAGTTTGTTTGTAGAAGCATGGGAGAGCAGGAAAGAGGGAGGGGCACCCCAAGCGGAGAAAGGGACCAAGAGAGAGAGAGAGGAGCAGAGAGAGAGAGAGAGAGAGAGAGAGAGAGAGAGAGAGAGGTATTTGCCCTTTTTATCCTGGGCCGTTGGCCTGTCTAGTGACAGGCAGGTAGTGATGTCATAGGTTGCTAGGCAGACTGCGGGCAGTACGCTAAGAGCCAGAGCACCCAGGAAGCTCTGGTAGGTAAAGAGCAGATGTCTGTCTGCCCTAGCATCTGTTTGCAGACATGAGACGTGGAGACACCCAAGGAAGAGGAAGGAAACCAGGAAGTTCAGACTTACAAGACATTTTGTTTGGTTGGTTGTGGGTTTTTTGTTTGTTGTGGGGTTTTTTTTGTGTGTGTGTGTTTTTAAATTTATTTATTTATTATTATGCATACAGTGCTCTGTCTGCATGTACACCTGCAGGCCAGAAGAGGGCATCAGATCACACTATAGATGGTTGTGAGCCACCATGTGGTTGCTGGGAATTGAACTCAGGACCTCTGGAAGAGCAGTCAGTGCTTTTAACCACTGAGCCATCTCTCCAGCCTCCTTGTTTTTTGTTTTTGTTTGTTTGTTTGTTTTGAGACAGGGTTTCTCTTTGTAGCCATGGCTGTTCTGGAACTTCCTCTGCAGACCAGGCTGGCCTTGCATTCACAGAGATCCTCCTGTCTCTGCCTCCCATGTGCTAGGATTAAAGGATGCTGAATGACGACATTTTAAAGAGACTTGTAGCTCTCCTTCGGACTGTCAGACTATTAAAGCAATAGGCTCCAAGAAGTTGGAGCCTCCCCAGGAATATCAGAAGAAGAAAAAAATCTGGCACCCTGGTGCCAGCTAGAGTGGGCTCTCGTCTCCCAAGAAGTAGATGTCACACACGTCTGACAGTTTATCTGGCCACCTGGCAGAGGAAACTAGAGATGAGACAATGGTGAGTCTGTGATGGGCGGGGACTGTGCTGCCATCAGGACTGCTTAGCTACACACCTCTCAGGCCTCGGTTTACAGCTACACCTCAGGGCTCAGGAGATGGGCCAACCAGTAAAATACCTACAGGGCAAGCATGGGGACCTGAGCTCAGATCCCCCAGCAACCTGGGTAAAAGCTAGCACGAGAGCTGGGAACGCGGAGCACGTCTTTAATCCTAGCACTCGGGAGCACCGGCTGCTCTAATAGAAGACCAGGGGTTCGATTCCCAGCAACCACAGGGTGGCTCACAACCATATGTAAATCCAGTTCCAGGGGGTCTGACATCATCTTCTGACTTCTGCAGGCAGCGGACATACATGTGCCCATATATACATCCAGGCAAAAACTCATACAAGGAACATAAAATAAATAAATCTTAGGAAAATAAAATTGTATTCTGTTCGCCACACACATGTTGCAGCACATACATGCCTATACACAACCATACATACATAATAAATAAATTGAAACTAGATAAACAAATAAATAGAAAAACGTAGACAGGCTGGAGAGCTGGCTTGGTGGTTAAGAACACTAGCTTCTCTTCTAGAGGACCCGGGTTTGATTCTCAGCACCCTCATGGCCGCTCACAACTGTCTGTGACTCCACTTCCAGGGGGTCTAACACCCTGTTTTAGCTCCAAACAGGTGCCAGGCATGGATGTGTTACATAGACATACATGCAGGCAAAACACCCATACACATTTAAAAAAAAAAAAAGAGAGAGAGAGAAGTAGGTCTGGAGAGATAAATTAATGGTTAATTTGCATACGCTGCTCTTTCAGAGGAACAGGGTTCAATCCCCAGAGCCTACATTAGGTGGCTCTCGGTTGCCTGTAATTCCAGCGCCAGAGGCATCCAACACTGTGGGCCTTAGTTAGCCTTTGCACTCATGTGTACATGCCCACACAGATGGAAATGTGTGTGTGTGTGTGTGTGTGTGTGTGTGTGTGTGTGTAAAATAATTCTTGTTTCTTCAAGACAGTTTCTCTGTGTATCCTTGGCTGTCCTGGAACTCACGATGTACACCAGGCTGGCCTCGAACTCAGAGATCCTCCTGCCTCTGCTTCCTGAGTGCTGAGATTAAAGGTGTGCACCACCACCACTATCTGGCTAAAAAAAGCAAAAACAAATTTTAAAGGTAGATGAGCCAGGTCTGGTGGCACATATCTTTAATCCTAGCACTCTGGAGGAAGAGTCAGGAGGATCTCTGAGTTCAAGGCCAGCCTGGTCTACGTAGAAGTTCTGGGACAGCCAAGATCAAGTAGAGAGAGCCTGTCTTGGAAAAAAAAAAAAAAGAAGAAAAGAAAAGAGTGAGCAGCTGGATGCTGCTTTCTGTCCACCCCCACCTTGCACAGACACATGCACCCACACCTACTTGTGCCTGTACTTTTATCCACTGAGTCATTTCTCTAGATCCTATATATTTGTTTTTGGGATAGGATCTCAAACTTAGAGTTCTTCTCCCTCAGCTTCCAAGGACTGGTGTGACACAAGTGCGCCACCACAACTAGTTTAAAACAATCATTTTATGACTACTATTTCCACGCACCCCATGTGATGGGTTTTCAACTTGACTACATCTGGAATTAACTGAAACCTCAGTGGCAGTGGCTTGGGAACACTAGTGAGGGATTTTCTTTTTTCATTCAAAATGGGAAGAGTCAGTTTTAATCCAGATCTTTGTTTGTTTGTTTGGTTGTTGGTTGGTTTTGTTTTGTTTTTTGAGACAAGGTTTCTCTGTGTAGCCCTGGATCTCCTGGAACTAGCTCTGTAGACCAGCCAGGCCTGGAACTCAGAGATCCGCCTGCTTCTGCCTCCTGAGTGCTGGGATTAAAGGAGTGCGTCACCAACGCTGGGCTTAATCCATTTCTTCTGCAGTGGGATGATCCACCTTTAATCTGGGCCACGGGTTCTACTGGCAGTCTACATAAAGGACTGTTGTTCTTACTCTGTCTGGCAAGTTTACTCCTTCAGTAGCATTAGAGCCAACTTCTCCAGGCGTACACTAAAGACCACCTGAGACAGCCAGCCTTGTGGACTGAACCACTACTAGGTCCTTGGACCTTCCGTTGGTAGACAGCCATTGTTGGACTAACTGGACCACAGCCTGTAAGCCACTATAATAAATCCCTTTATATCTATCATTTTAGAAATATATATATACATATATATTATACACACATAATTTATATATACTTATATTTTATACATATAATATTTATATATAACTTATATAAATATAAGGAGTAATTCTTTCCATCTTGTTACTCCCAAGAACTCTTGACTAATACAGTTAGGTATCCAGTTACTTGCAGAAGGTGACATCTGGGGCCAGGATGGCAATTGGAATAACCTGGAGGCTGCCTGGAGCTTCCTCTCCTCTAGTGTCTCCACGTGGCCATGCCCAATGCCACTAACCTTCCCAGGAGGAGGCCTGGCTCTTGAGGGGCTCATGCCAGGTAGCGACAAGGCACAGGATGTCCAGTGTTGAAGTGGAGCTCACCAGTTACTGGATGTGTAGTATTACACAAGTTTCGCCTCTGGCCTCAGTTTCCTTGCCTGTCAAATGGATACTCAGGGGTGCTGCTGCGAGGTCCGGGGAGAAGCTTCATAGTGGTAAGGCCTGGAATAGAGCCCTGGATGCCCTGGATGCCCTGGACAAGCTGTTCCTTCCCCAACCTCTCCACCCACTAAATTTAGAATCAGTTTCTCCATCTAGGAAGCCCCCTGCTGATTGCGTATCGAGCTATAAGCCAGCAACAAGTCTGTGTCTGCCGGGAGAACAGCTTGGTGCCCATCTGTAGTCCAGGATATCCTCTGTGGAAGAATGTTCCTAACTGAGGGCTCAAGGTAGGCTAATTAAATTCCCTATTGTAAAGCTGCAGCAGCAACAGCAGCTTCAGGACGTCCACAAGGCAGGCTGGGTCATGTACCCTGTAATCTCAGCACTGAGTGGGGTAAGGAAGGAAGATCTTGAGTTCTGGGCAAGCCTGGGCTACATACAAAGCAGGACCCTGTCTCAAAAATCCAAGTGTAAAGTGTTTGTTATGGTCTCAAGGGTCACATTTTTTTCAAAGTATTTGTTAAATGATGAATATGTTGCTAGTTTTCAATGATTTTAAAAGTAGAGGAGGCTAAGCCGGGCATGGTGGCGCACGCCTTTAATCCCAGCACTTGGGAGGCAGAGGCCAGCGGATTGCTATGCGTTTGAGGCCAGTCTGGTCTACAAAGCAAGTCTAGGACAGCCAGGGCTACACAGAGAAACCCTGTCTCGAAAAACCAAAAATAAATAAATAAATGTAGAAAAGGCTGGGATGTGGCTCAGTGGTAGAGCACCTGCCTAGAATTCTCCAGTGAGGGGCTGGGGTTGTGGCTCAGTGGTAGAAACACCTGCCTAGAATCCCCCAGTGAGGGGCTGGGGGTATGGTTCAGTGGTAGAACACTTGTCTAGAATCCTCCAGTGAGGGGGAAAGAGAGAGAGAGAGAGAGACAGAGACAGAGACAGAGACAGACAGACAGAGAGACAGAGAGAGAGAGAAAGAGAGAGAGGAGGTACCTGGGTATGAAAATCATCCGCTTACAGGGTCCTCAAATTACCCCTAGATGAAATCTACTACATGTTGGCATAATGTTCTTATGAACTCTGTACAGTTTACCCTTGTACATTCAAATGATGATTTCTCTACCCCACTGTCTAGGTTTCAATCTAGACATTGCATAGTGGTGTTTATTCTAAGTATCGCCTGTCCCAAGTTTGAGTAAACATGTCACCATTTGTTCTCTGTGTTGCCAATAAAAGCCAACTAGCCAATGCTGAGCAATAACAGAGACTAGGGTGGGACATCCTGGTCTAGTGAGGGGATGAGAAAGAGAGGGGAAAAAAAGGAAGGACCCATGTAAGAGCACTGTAAACATCAGGAGAAATGAACCAGACCTAGGAGAGGAGTAAAAAGCAAGTATAATGTGGGAAATCCAAATAGGAGGAAGCTACACTATCTTGGAGGTTTAGGATGGAGTAATTATTGCTCAGTACTGTGATCTAGGCTAGTTAAATATATCCTAGTCTCTCTGTGTGGTTATTTGGGTATAAAGCTGGTTAAGGAGTAACTGATGATTATACTAAAATAATAATTCAAGGGCTGGAGAGATGGCTCAGAGGTTAAGAGCACTGACTGTTCTTCCAGAGGTCCTGAGTTCAATTCCCAGCAACCACATGGTGGCTCACTGCCATCTACAATGTGATCTGACACCTTCTTCTGGCAGAGCACTGTATACATAAATAAATCTTTTAAAAAAGAATATATTGTATAATTCAATATTAAATATTAACAATCATCCAACAACAACACTAGAAATCTCTAGATCTTTGACCCTTTGTCGTGTGATCAGCATTGGTGGCTTTCTGCGTCACCTAGGTAATGGGAGTGTCCCTCACTGACAGGTACCCACTTTGGGGTTGCTGCTGAGATACCCAAGTGTAGGGATGGGGTCTCACAGTTGTGACCACCTTTGGCCCACTTCCTTTGTGACTCACGAGGTTTGGGCCACAGGTCCTTGTAGTAATGAATTTGGGCACTTTAGCTTCAGCCACTGGGGAGCTGGTGGTCCAGAATAAGTGACTTTACCACTAAGATACTGAGACAGGGCTGGCACTGGGAAGCGCTTGCCTAGCACGCATGAAGCCCTAGGATCCATGTCCAGCAACCCATAAGCCCAACATGATGGCTCACACCCGTAGTTCCAGCACTGGGAGGTAGAGGCAGGAGGATCAGAAGTTCAAGGTCATCCCTGGCTATGCAGAAATTCCAGGCCAGGCCTACAACAGATCAAAGTAAGGATGGCACCAAAGCCCAACTTGGCAAGCAAATTAGTTTTTAGTGGGTTTACTAATGGAAATGTGGGGGAAGGATTATTTCTATGGAGCAGGGATGACCCCAAAGTGTTTGCATCACTGAAAAGTCCACCCCAACACGGGAGGACACTCAGAGAAGGTGCAACCCTGGGGCTATCTCCAAGGAGCACAGGCAGGGGACAGCCTGAGAATCTGTCCTCTCTGTAGGTCAATTGGTCAGGTTACCTCCCCGAGAGTTACCTATTTCTTTTATAAAAAGCCGGGGATGGTGGCTGGAGAGATGGCTCAGAGGTTAAGAGCACTGTCTGTTCTTACGGGGGGTGGGCGTGGGGGGGGGTCCAGAGTTCAATTCCCAGCAACCACATGGTGGCTCAGACCATTTATAATGAGATCTGGTGCCCTCTTCTGGCCTGCAGCATACGTGTAGGCAGAATACTGTACACATAATAAATAAATAAATCACATGCAGGCAGAGCACTGTATACATAATAATAAATAAATAATTTTTTTTTTAAATCTTAAAAAAAAAAAAAAGCCAGGCATGGGTCTTCGAGAGTCATCAAAATTTCACTTTTCCAGATGCTATGATTTTTTTTGTTTGTTTTTTTGTCTTTTGACAAAGGGTCTCTCTGTGTAGCCTTGGTTAGCCTAGACTCACTTTGTAGACCAGGCTGGCCTCGAACTCACAGTGATCTGCCTGCCTCTGCCTCCCGAGTGCTGGGATTAAAGGCATGCACCATCACGCCCGGCTGCAGTGGTCTTTTGTTCACCTCCATGAGTCTCTTGGAGGAGATTCTCTCATTCCAAGGAAGCTGCCGTACACTAGGTGCAGTGGCGGCTCCCTCTCAGGAGGCAGAGGCAGGAGGATTACCTGGAGTTCTGGGCCAGGCTGGGCTACAGAGGGGACATGAAACATAAAACATGAAAACAAATCAAGGGCTGGCAAGATGACTCAGAGGGTAAAGGCCCTTGCACCAAACCTGATGAAGTGACTTCTTCAGTCCTCAAGACCAACATGGTAGAAAGAGAGAACTGATTCCTGAAACTTGTCCTCCGACTTCCACACATGTGCAGTGACACACACACACACACAAATACACATGCACACATGCATACACGCATACACACACAGACATAAACACACCACACCATAGACAGATATATATGCATGTACACATACCACAACACATATGTACACATGTGCAGTGACACACACACACACACACACACACACAAATACACATGCACACATGCATACACGCATACACACACAGACATAAACACACCACACACCATAGACAGATATATATGCACGCCCACATACCACAACACATATGTACACATGTGCAGTGACACACACACACACACACACACACACACACACAAATACACATGCACACATGCACACATGCATACACGCATACACACACAGACATAAACACACCACACCATAGACAGATATATATGCACGCCCACATACCACAACACATATGTACACATGTGCAGTGACACACACATGCACATATACACATACATACACGTACACACAATGCGTCACACACAAGAAACTATTAAAACAAACAAACAAGCCCCCCCCCCCCCCGCTGCTGCCGCCCTCCCCCCCCCCCCCCCGCAAACCCAAACGGGAAAAAGCCAACCTAAATCTTCACTTGGGATGTCTTAGTGACTGGTGGTCATGGCTTTTGAGCAGGGATTGTCCTGAAAGTCTTGGAGCTCCCATCTCCATTCTGTGATCAGCAACAGGGAAATAGGACCATGGCCTGATGTGCAGAGAGAGGACACTGCGGCTGTAAGCACGGTGACAGGTGATGTGTGTGTGTGTGTGTGTGTGTGTGTGTGTGTGTGTGTGTGTGTGTGTGTGTGTCCATGAGTGCTGACACAGACACATGTGCATGTGTGTGGAAGCCAGAAGTCAAACTTAGGTACCATTCCTTAGGGGCCATCCACAGGCCTCTCACTGAGGCTCACTGGTCACTGGTTCAGGTAGGCTGACTAGTAAGCCCCAGGAATTCTCCGGTCTCTGTCTTCGGGATTGCTGCACCTGGCTTCTCCTGTGAGTGCTGGGGACCGGAACTCAGGTCTTTGTGTTGGTGCGGCACAGACCTGACCCACGGAGGCATCCGTCTCTGCAGCTCCTCCTTAGGAATTTCGCTAGAGTTGCTGCTTTCAACTTGATTCTTTGACAAACGCAGCTGTAGGTCGTTTTGTTTTTTCTGAGACGGGGTCTTATGTGGCCCAGGCTGGCCACAAACTCACTAGGTAGACAAAGATGACCTTTTGTTTCTGATCCCCCTGCCTCTGCCGGCCGAGTGCTGGGGTTACAGGTGTGCGCTCTCACGCCTGGTTTGTGTGATGCTGGTGATGGAAGCCAGGGTTTCCTGTAAACTGGGCACTTCACCAACTGAACCACATCCCTACTCTGGAAGCCCCTGTTATCTACTCACCGCTTAAATCGATGTCATTGTCATCCTAAAGTGGAGGACATGGGCACAGAGATGATGACTATGTGCCCAAGGGAACAAAGCTGGACAAAGACCGAGGAGTTTTTGAGAAACTAAACTTTGCACCATCCCCTTCAGGCCTGCTATGCCCCCTTTTCTCTCTCTTTTTTTTTTTTTTTTTTTTTTGAGACAGGGTTTCTCTGCATAGCCCTGGCTATCCTGGACTCTCTTTGTAGACCAGGCTGGCCTCAAACTCACAGCGATCCCCCTGCCTCTGCCTCCCGAGTGCTGGGATTAAAGGAGTGCGTCACCATCGCCCGGCTCCCTTTTCTTTTCTATCCATCCCTAAGACCGCCCCCCCTTCCAGGAGCTATGGCCCATTCACTTGCATTACCTCAGAGCCATTACGGATACCTGTAGTTCAACCCCCAGCTCTCATGGAGAGGCACGGTTGGGGCCCTCACGACCCCTACTGTCCTTGGGAGGGAGCTGGACCCAGCAAAACATCCCTGAGGGCATTAGCTGTGGTTGGACAAGTGTGCGGTCTTTCTTTATCCCCATCATGAGGTGGGAGGCACTTCTGACTAAACACAACATCTGTCATTCAAAAGGGAAGCAGCCGTGGCACCGGCATAAACTTCCACCTGCCATGCCATCCATCTCACAGGCCTGGGAGGCCGGCACTGACCCATCAGCTCTCGGAGGGCCATGCTCCAATATTAAGGGGACACCATAGAACATCACGGAGTCTCGACTCTCCAAGGATCTAGTCTCTGTTTTCAGGGGTCTGAGTTCCCGAGGAAAGGGTGTTTAGGGGGAACTGATGGGCGCTAGCCCTCTCCCATCTGTAGCCTTATTGCTTAATGATCTATGTTGCTAGGCTCGGTTTGCCTCCATTTGTCCAGCTTTGCCAGGGCCATCTGACTTCTTCTTCAGGCCTCCCATCTCCTGCTCTCTGGAGAAAGGAGGGTGGGAGGGCGCTTAATCCCCTCAGGATGCCCAGCTTCCCTGTGAAGGAGGATTGCCCTCCCCCAAGGACCACCTAGGACAGCAGGGATGAGGGGCAAGTCTTGCTCTAGCCCCAGGCACTGGCAGTTATGTGACCCCTCCCAGGGCAGCAAGGGACAGATTATCAGGGTGGAGCCAACATCATCTCTGCTATAAAAGCCATTATAAAAGGCAGTGTGTGTCTGGGCAAGCCAAGCCACTGCCACAGGTCTCCACAGCCACTCAGCAACTGAACCCACACAAACTGGGTTGGGTGGGGTACCTGTCCATAATCCCAGCACTCAGGAGGTGGAGACCTGGAGTCTCAAGTTCCAAGGTTTTTTGTTTGTTTTGTTTTGTTTGTTTGTTTTTTGAGACAGGGTTTCTCTGTGTAGCCTTGACTGTCCTGGACTCACTTTTGTAGAACAGGCTGGTCTTGAACTCACAGTGATCCGCTTGCCTCTGCCTCCCAAGTGCTGGGATTAAAGGCATGCGCCACTGCTGCCTGGCAAGTTCCAAGGTCTTGACACATATAGTTCAGCTTGTTAAACTCACCACCCTCCTGCCTCAGCATCCCAGGTCCAGCTATGACTCTCTCTCTCTCTCTCTCTCTGTGTGTGTGTGTGTGTGTGTGTATGCTTGTGTGCACACACATTCTCACACACATCTCTTTGAGGCCAGAGGGAAAGCTCATCTGTAGTTTCTTTCTTTCTTTTTTTTTTTTTTTTGGTTTTTCGAGACAGGGTTTCTCTGTGTAGCCTTGGCCATCCTGGACTCACTTTGTAGACCAGGCTGGCCTCGAACTCACAGCAATCCGCCTGCCTCTGCCTCCCGAGTGCTGGGATTAAAGGCGTGTGCCACCACGCCCGGCTTCATCTGTAGTTTCTTTGGTGCTACCCACTTTAAAGCCTCTTACTGTGACCCTATGCCAGGGCAGAGAGATGTGCACCACCCCGGTTTTTTTTTTTTCTTTCAATTTTTTTCTGTGTACAGTATTTTGCCTTCATATATGTTTGTGTACCATGTGTGCCCAATGCCCTCAGAGGCCAGAAAAGGATGTAGGATACCCTAGACCTGGAGTTACAGATAGTTAGCATACTGCCCCCAGTCTGCCTAGCAACCTATGATGTCATTACCTTACTGCCACTGGGTGTGCCAGCCCCCCAGGATATAAAAAGGGCAAACCCACCTCATCTCTCTCTCTCTCTCTCCTCTCTCTCTCTCGTTTCTCTGTGTAGCCGTGGCTGTCCTGGACTCGCTTTGTAGACCAGGCTGGCCTCGAACTCACAGAGATTTGCCTGTTTGTGCCTCCCGAGTGCTGGGATTAAAGGCATGCGCCACCATGTCTGGTGACCTCTTTCTCTCTTCCTCTGTCTCTTTCTCTGTCCCCCTGGGGCACACTCCTTTCCTTCCTTTTCCATGCTTATACAATAAAACATACCACGTATACTGTGTGGCTCACATTTCAAATTTAACAGTTAACAGCTGTCAGGTGAGTCCTGGGAACCGAACGCAAGTCCTTTACAAAAACAGCAACTGCTCTTAGCCATGGAGTCATCTTTCCAACACTCCACCGTTTTACCTGGGTTCTGGGGTCAAACCCAAGTTCGTGTGCTTGCCCTGCTCCTATTTTCCTGGATTTTTATTTTTGAAGCCGGGTGGGGTGGGGTGAGGGCGGCGGGGGGGGGGGGGGGGGGTGTCTCTATGTGTTGCCCTGACTGTCCTGGAGCTCACTGTGTAGACCAGGTTAACCCTGAACTCACAGAGATTCACTTCTGCCTTTGCATTCTCAATGCTGGGGTTAAAGATACAAGCCAGCACTCTTGGCCTTTCTGGATCTCTTGCTTGAAGGAACTAAGGAAGAATAAAAGCCCAACAAAAACTTAAAAGAATAGACTCATGGAGTCAGGAAAAAAAAAAATCACACAAAAGCTACCTGACCCCTGCGAGAGAGTTCCTCAGAGAGGACCAACTGGGACAGGTCCAGCTGTGCATGTGGAAGCATCCTTCAGATCTTGGGGAATAGCTCTGAAAACATCCTGGTGATGGGCGTTGTTGTCACCTCTGTTGTTTATTGGCGGAGGTCATAGCTGACACAGGCAGTCCTGGATGGCTCCCCCTGGTGGCCAGCGTCAGAAGACCATTTAGGAGCAAGAACAGACAGTAGGTCATAGTGCCTGCAGCATACTGGGCTACAGCGTGGAACTGACCACACAGAAAGCCACGGGATTCCGGGTACTTGGGCCTGTTGTTCCCCAACATATTTCCAGAGTGCCTCATAGATTCACTCCAGAAAGTCCTGAGAAGGCCCAGTGTGTGGCCACTGTTACTAGGGCTGGGGTGTGCCTCCTGCTCATCCGGTTCTCAGCCCTGGGCATGACTTAGGTCTGAAAGAAGGATGTTAAGCTGCCTTCTGAGTATTGTCTCCCATCCAAGGGTCCCAGGGCCATCATCTTCCAGCTCTCCCTTTCCTCTGGAGCAGGAAAAGGAAGATGGCTCCCGTCTAAGGATGGCTCAGTGGGTAAAGGTTCCTGCTCCCAGGCCCGATGACCTGAGTTAGATAGATCTCCGGAATCCATATGGTGAAAAGAACCGACTCCCTAAAGTTGCCCTCTGACTTTCACACATGCGTGGTAGCATGATCATGCCAACACACGCACACACACACACACACACGTAAGTATAAATTAAAAGCATTATAAGCGTTCCAGGCCAGTCTGAACTCACAGTGAGACGGATAGATCAAAAGGTGAGGGTGGGGGTCAAAAGAGGACGCTAGGGCACCCAGCAGACAATGCGGTGTAACTGACCCACTTCCAGGCGCCCAGCTCACTTCGCCACCTTGACGTGGATTTGGTGTTACGTCCAGGGCATATGGTCAACAGCCAGCTGGCCTCCACTCCCTCTGCCAAGGCCCCGGGAGGCTCCAGCAGCTGCGGTCTCAGGACTACAGTGGTTAGCACAGATGACAGTCGGTGGCATAGAGACATAATATCCAAGCCAAAAGTTCTGGCAGACGTGAGGAGCAGACACCCCTGGGTGTGCATCACACTCGCCTGCCATCCCTCACCTTGGGAAAGTAGCATTGACCCTATACTGGGTGTGTTGGAGATGGACAGGGCCACGGGCGTCGGGGGGCGGGGGCTGGGGGGTTCAGCATCGAGACAATTGCACGTGGAAAGATCTAGGTGGAGCCAGTGACTGGGGCAGCGAGGGGCGTGGCCACCAGGGTTGTGGCGCCGACGGGCGTCCAGAGAAGGCGTGGTTGTAGCTAGCGAAGAGGCGTGAGTAACAGGGGCGTGATCAGATAAGGGGCGTGGTCATCGCGGGGGCGGGGCGGTGACGCGCCTCGACGCGCGATCCCGGAAGCGGTGTCAGTACTGGGGAGCCGGTGGCGGGTGGCGGGCGGCGGGCGGCGGGCGGCGAGGACTTGTTGTTCTTCGCCGAGTCGGAGCGTGGAGTCCGGAGCGCGCAGGCGGAGGCGGCGACTGCGGGAAGCGTGAGAGCAGAAGCGCGCGTGGAGAGTGCGAGTCCACGAGGAGCCGCCGCGCCCGGCCTCGCGCGCGACCCGGGTGAGTTGAGGGGCTTCGGATACTGGATGGGGAACTCCGAGTTCGCGCACCTGCGGGAGGCGCACCCCGAAGGCCGCGGGCCCAGCCTGGGCCTCGAGCACGTGCCACGCGGGACCTGGCTCAGGGCCCAAGCGGGGCCAGCCACGTGCGGGAGAGGCACCCGGGAGCCGTGCGCACCTGGCCACTTCCGTCGGCCTAGGACCCCCCCCCCAATCTCCCAGCCGCGACCCCGCAAGGGCCTAGGTAACTGGTGTCACTTTTTAATCAGCTGACCGGCAGCGGTGCCGGATGTGGAAGCTGTGGGTGGGGACCGAGGCAGGTGACCGTCCTGGCCAGCCTATTGCTTCCGCCACTTTCTTCAGGTGTGGTCGGGGTCCAAGGTCTCTTCCAACTCCGAAGTGTGAGGTTCCCTTGTAGGGTGAGCGCATAGGTCTGTTAAGAGTGTGAGGCGCGAAATCTAGCAAATTACAGGTGGAGAAAGCCTCCTAGGTCCTAGGTGCCTGATTTAAGTAAGGTCCCTTTGGGAGAGAGAGACTCCTCTTCTGGCATCCTTACACCCGGAGATGGCAGTCATTCCAGCCTCCAGAACTTGCCCTGTTCACATGCAGTCGGTATTTGGGAGGCCAGGCAGCTTGGTGCTCTTGTTTCTTTTGTGAAGTTACGCAGTGCCTTGCTTTTCACACAGCCCTTACAGCTAACACAGATGCGCTTTATCAATTCAGGACCAATTGTCAGACAGGCAGTCAGCCTTCTCTTGTCCCCAAAACCTATTGAATGGCACAGCTGGTTGTTAGTTCAGCCTTTCCCTTTCTGTGGAATCATCAAAATCAGCTTTGGGACCCCCACCCTACCCCCCACTCCCCGGGTTTGGCCCTGCTGAGGTCTTACTGTGACCATGTTTCCTAAAGGTAGGTGGTGGCATGCACATGGGTACTGTGATGCCTCAAACTGGTATTTTCAAGTCTGGTGGTGTAGCACCAAGGAGCTTCTTTAAAAGGTGTTGATCTAAAGCTGTTATGTTATGGTAGTGCGTGCCCGTAATCCCAGCACTCTGAGGTCTTGAGTTCGAGGTCATCCGGGACCACATAGCTAGTTCAAGACCAACCTCAGTTACATAGCGAGACACAGTCACAAAAACCCACACCAAAACAAAAAAAGTATGAATCTAAGCGTGTGGACAGAGTCAGGAAAGCTGTGGATAAGGTAGGACACACCTATAGCCCGTCGTCAGCACCCACTGATGACGACAGAAGCCTTCCTCTCTACTTAGATAAATCAACAGGAGAAATGTTGAGTTTGACCTTGGTAAAGGAAATGAATCTAATGTTTTAACTTAAAAAACTAAATTCCTTGTGACTCCAAAATAAAACATTTATTAGAGGGGAAAAAACAAAACAAAACAAAAAACACACCAGACTTGGCTGGAGTGCGCTCCTGTCTTGTTCTTGAGCTGAGCTGGGCTTGCAAGGCCGAGTTCCAAGTTCAGGGTTGTGTACTTTCCAGGTAGTTGTTAAAAATGGGAGTTGGACAGAGGGTCCTGGGAAGCCGTGCTCCTCAGAGAGTTGGCTCTTTCTGTGCCCCAGCCCTTTCTCTAGCACCCTGAAGGCTTCTGGTGAGTCTTTTCCGGTCATTCTGTCCCTGGGACCCTCAGTTTTGAGTCCCGGGCTCTGCCGGCCCAGGATTTGTTTACCGTCTCCGGCAACTCTTTTTTTCTAGCAGTCTAGACCAAGAAGTTGTGTCTGCTTCTGCCCTGGCTGTTCCGAGTCTAAAGGTTTTTTGGAGCCAGTTCTCTGGATCCCGGGTCTAGTCCACACGGGAAATGGAAATCAGGCCAGCTGGGAGGATTCTCTGTGTGGCTGATCTCTGGAGCTATAAACAGTGACTCATTCTCCCGCCCCACCCTCCCTGTCCCCCGTTCCTCCGGGAAGATGCCTGGTCACTCCGTATTTACTTTTGCTTTTTATAAGTCACACATGTGTTATGTTTCCTCTTTCCTTGCAGTTGCAGGGAACTGAAAGTGTTATCTGGAAATCCATAGAATTTCACAGAGGTAGACCTGAACCCCAGGGATTGTGCACCACACTACCTGGTGGGGGTGGGGGTGCCAGGGATACTACAGCCTATGTTGCTTGATGGCTTGGCCTGAGGTCAGAGGTCAAGGTTAGAGGCTAGGTGTGTCTTTCCCCCCACTCCCCACCCATGTCTGATGACACACCTGCCAGCTCTTCCTAGAGGCCATCTAGTATGGCTTCCATTCCTGTCTGAGTCCCTGCCTCAGTCTGTAAAGCAGACCCTTTTTAGTGTCTTCATACCCTGAGGGAGCTGGTGTTTGAAACACAAGTTCTCTGCCTGACAGGAGCTTGTTGTGCAGCGAAGCTGCTGAAAGAAAATTCTAGAGCCAGGTCTAGGCCCAGGGAAAATGCCGGCTCCCCGAAGAGAGCAGTTAGGAGGGATTTGTGGAGGAAGTGGAAGTCGAGGGTGGGGTAGAGACCCCTCCCCCCACATCCACCACAGCCAGGAGCACTCATCAGCCAGAGAAGGAAGCTCAGAAGGGAACCCCAAGATCTGTGCTAGCTGTAGCTCTAAATTTGAGACACCAAGATCAGAGTTGGCTATCTGTTACACCAAGGCTACAGCCCAGAGAGAAGCTAGACCATGCTTGAGACTGGGTAGGTCAAGAGCTGGTTCTGTAATTCCAGCACTTGGGAGGTTGAGGCAGGAGAAGGTCAGTTCTAAGCTAGCCTGGGCTATGTGAGACCCCGTTTTAAACAAACTAGCAGGTCTGGAGAGATAACTCAATGATGCGCTTGCTTGAGCCCACACAAACAGGTTAGATGTTATCCCACTGTTGGTGAGGTAGAGGCACGAGGATCATTGAGGCCTTCTGGTCAGCTAGCCTAACCTTTGTGGTTGGTTCCAGGCCACTGAGGGACCCTGTTTCAAACAAGTAAAGTATGACCAGTGAGATGGCTCAGGTGATAAAGGTGCTTGCCATCAAGCCTGAGGACCCAAGTTCAAATCCCCAAAACCTTTATCTTGGAAGGGGAAAACTGACTCCCACAAATTATCCTCTGACCTTCTCATCCACTTTGGCAAGTGTGCACCTGCACTCTCACACCTTTCTCTCCCTCTTTCCCTCTCTCCTTCTTTCTCTTTTTCTCCTTACAGAAACTAGGCTGGCCTCAAACTCCTAGAGATCAACCTGTCTCTGGGACCCAAATGCTGATATTAATGTTGTGCGTCACTATCTCCAGCAAATACATGTAATTTTTAAAAGTTAAAAGGGGTTGGAGGGGGGCGAGGAGAAGGGCTGGAGAGATGGCTCAGATGTTAAGAGCACTGGCTGTTCTTCCAAAGGTCCTGAGTTCAATTCCCAGCAACCACATGGTGGCTCACCACTATCTATAATGAGATCTGATGCCTTCTTCTGGCGTGCAGGTGTACATGCAGGCAGAGCACTGTATACATAAAAAAAGAAAAAGAAAAAAAGCTAGATGGGAGGTGGTGCCGCACTCCTTTAATCCCAGCACTGGGGAGGCAGAGGCAGGCAGATCTCTGAGTTTGAGTCCAGCCTGGTCTAGAGAGTGAGTTCCAGGACAGCCAGGGCTACACAAAGAAACCCTGTTTCAAAAACAAACAAACAAACAACCCACAAAACAACAACCAAACCCCCAAAACACAAGGTAAACAACCTGAGAAAAGACAAACACACACACACACACACACACACATCCAGGCGTAGCTGTTTCCAGGGGACATCCCCAGTGAGACTTGAAGGTTAAAAGGTGGCTGAACCCCTAGGACCACCTGGTGGCAGAGAGGACCACTAAGCCCAGCAGGCGGGGTGGGGGGTTGGGGATGGGGGAGAGGTCTGAGTTAGAGGCAGAAGGAGGGCAGCCACATGCAGCCTCGAAGCTGCTTGAATCACCTCTGCGTGGAACTGGGATGACGCAGCTTCCCGAGATTGCAAACGCAAGGTGACCAGACGTCCTCTAGGCCAGGCAGACAGTTGTGGCTTATGGGAGGGCAGCCAGCCAGCCAGAGCTGGGCGGAGGTGCCCAGCGCTGTGAGAGGACAGCGTGGTGAAATCTTAGTGGTCCACAGAGGTAGGAGCTCATTTGACCAACTGTGGTGTGGTTCTTCAGCATGTGCCCACTGGGTGCTGGGGGCGTGTCAGCCCCATGGATCCTCGGGGTCCTGGAAAGGGTACTTGGCTCCGTGGACTTGTGAGAGGCTCTCAAGCAGAGGTCACCTCATCGTTAGTGGCTTTAGGCTCTGTGGCTCACAGCCGTCAGCGTGCCACTTGCTCTCTGGGAGCTTGAACCTGTTGCCTTGGACAGAATGGGTTTCTCATCATCCTCATCACCCACCCTGCTCCCTTTCCCCATTTTGGGGGACCAGGAACCTGAAGAGCACACATCCTTGTCAGCTGGATTGAGGGGTGCAGGAGCCGCAGCTGCCATCACCCTGTGGGACAGGGGTGTCATTCCGAAGCCTCAGGTTGTTGTCACAGTTGCCCCAGAGAATGAGATGGGTGGTCCGGGTTACATGTTCCCTCAGGGAGCATGGAGACTTGGAGACTGTGGGACCTTCCCTTTTGACCCGTCAAAGGCCTGGCAGCAAGGTCCCCAGGGTTCCCTGTCGACTTCTCCTTTGGCCCTGGACATGGTCCTTCTTGCTATGTGCTGGGATGCCAGGAAGGGGTGCAGGGAGGCAGGCCTGAGGCTGTAAATGTCCCCAGTAGTGCACTCAGGGTAGCAGGGGGCTGAAGGACAGCTACTGGAGTGTGAAAGTAAGATGGGAGATGCTATGCCTGGCTTGCTTTCTCTCTGAGAAGGACAGTCTACTAGTGCCCAGACTACCTGCTATCCCTGCGTAGCAGGCTCTGTAGTGTGCCTCCTCGCTCTTTATGCCTCTTCTACCCCAGTCCATCCTCAAATAGAAGGGCTGGCCGCCCTGTCCCCTGCTGGCTGTGTTTATCAAAGGACCTGGGCCAGGTCTTCCTGGGTAGATGTGCCCAGCTTGGATTGGTGACTTCTGAACTGCCACCCAGGACCCCTGCCTTGACTCGCACTTTTAAATCTCTTGGTGGCTTTTCAAGTTGTAAAAGGCAACAGGAAATCTGCTTGTTGGTTGAATGACGGGAAGGGGTAAAAGCAGCTTTTCTGGTGGGTTCCTGTGGCTCAGCAAGGAGGCCCCAGGCTCCCCTGAGAGTTCACGGCTTACAGCAGCCATTAAGAGTAGTTGACTTGCTGTGCGGTGGTGGCGCAGGCCTTTAATCCCAGTACTCGGGAGGCAGAGGCAGACGGATCTCTCTGTGAGTTTGAGGCCGGCCTGGTCTACAAAGTGAGTGCAGGACAGCCAAGGCTACGTAGAGAAACCCTGTCTCGAAAAAAGCAAAAAGCAAACAAAAAAGAGTGGTTGATTTGCTGGGCGATGGTGGCCCATGCCTTTAATCCCAGCACCCGGGAGGCAGAGGCAGGTGGATCTCTGAGTTCCAGGCCAGCCTGGTCTACAGAGTGAGTTCTAGGACAGCCAGGGACACACAGAAGAAGCCTTGTTTGGAGGAAGGAAAAAAGAGTAGTTGATTTGTTTTTGTTTAGAGACAGGTTATCTAGTAGCCCAGTCAGACCACAGATGACCTTGAACTCCTGATCGATCATCCTGCCTCTACCTCCCCAGTGCGGTGATGACAGGCGTGGCTGCTTTAACAACAACAACAATAACTGCCATAATAACAATAGTTATATTTTATATTAATATAAGATAATATTAATATATCATTATTCTTGTTGTTCAGACAGGATTTCCCCATGTAGCCCAGGCTGCCTTTGACCTTGCAGCGAGTCTCTTGCCCTAGTCCCAAGCTCAATGAACCACGCGGTTCAGTGTTCTGAGATCACATTTGCCTTAACAGAAATCTGTCACAAATTCAGGGCTCTGGTGCTGGGGCAAGCCTCGGTACCAGAAATTTAGATTGTTCTAAGTCCTAGGGTTTAGTCTGCCCCTAGCACCACAGGAGACCCCCAAACAACACAGTCCCCCCTTCACAGTCCTTGCTTTTTCTTTTAATGGTTCTGTGGGTGGATGCATACAGTAGGTGCATACTCTGCTCTTGAACTACATTCCTGCTTTTTACTTTGAGGCAGTGTTGTTCTGGCTGACCTTGAATGCACTCTGTAACTCAGGCCAGCCTTGAACTTGTGATCCTTCAGGCCCAACTTGACCTTTGATGGGTAGGTTGGGACTGTACCCATGTGCTTGGTGTATTTGGGGCAGAGATGCTATCCTAGCCACACACTGAGTTGCTGAAAATCTCTGTCCCTGGATCGTCCCCCATGATTAACACCGGGCAGAAGGGCACACCTCTGACCCAGGGTCAACGTGGGCTTCACCTTTCACCTGGACAGACTTGTACAATGTTGGCCGTGCAGGATGGGTCTGAGTTATCCTGACAGACTGGAGGTCCAGGTGGCCCTGCTGAGCATGGTCCCAGGAGCAGGCGCCTAGCTGGGGCAAGGTAGGCGTAGGTAAACACATTTAGCTCAGTATGTGTGTACCCAGGACTCCTGAGTTGGGGCTTCTCAGCCAATATCACCTGCCATCTCTGGGGCCTTTCTCCTATCCTCTTTTTCTGAGGAAGTGACCCTGAACATTGAGAAGGGTTGGCATCTGTCCATGGCTCCTCAGCCTCACATGGTGTCATCTTTAAGCCAGCTGAGAACTGAACTCAGACCCCAGCAGGAGCCCATGAAATGGGTATTCATGGAAAGAGCCGGGAAGGGACCCTTCCTGCTGGCTAAGTGGCCTCCATCCGGGGTCATGGGATCACCTGGGGGCGAGCCCCTGCCCCTGTGCACATCCTGGCCACCTGGGTGTCGCAGCACCACCATCACGGGAGTGGAAAGAGTCCTGCCCCAAGCTGGGCCCTGGCCCGCATATCTCTCTCCGCACGCCATGGGATCTAAGTTGAGTCCCCTTTCTTCCCCGGCACCTTCCTTTTCCGCTGGCAGTGGCCCCTGGGGCCGTGAGCATGCGGGTGGGAGGGGTGTCCTTGTGTGGGAATGTGAGCCGGCTCTGTAAACAGCCTGTGACTCACCACATAGCTATGTCACTGACGCTGGGGTTGCAAGTTGGAAGAGATGCCCAGCCCCTCCTCCCTCCCTAGCAGGGAAAACTTTCTCAGGGCCCCCGAGGCTCCTAGGCGCCTGACTCCCGAGAGTTCAGTTCGCAATGGAGCTACAGGAGCCTGCGGACTTCTCTTGTGGCATTGTAACCCAGCTAGGGCTGGAGGTGATGTGTGGATGCGTACGTACATTGACCAGATCCCCATGTGATCTCTTATCACCATTAGATCACCCCCACCGCCTCTAGTCCAGCTCAGGGACTGTGTCAGACCCATGGTGCTTTACCCGAGCCTCCTGGCCCTGCCCCTGCCCTGCTCTACCTACTGCCATTGCCCCTGAGAGTGACCAGTGATGTCACCAGGGTGCCGGGTGTCTACTGCCAGAATCAATGCCTTGTGTCTCGCTGATGGCTTCCTGGCAGTAAGGGTGGTGGGCAATGGAGACAGGACCCCCTCCCCCCTGCATCAGAGGTAGAGAGATGGTCCCTGAAGGTCTCATATCTGTGAGGGGAGGGGACAGTGGAGGTTACCCACTGTCTTGTTCGTGCCAGTCCTCCATACCTTCCTTTGTATGATTCCCCTGATGTCCCTTGTTCTGTGCCCATCTTTGCTTTGAAATAGAAGAGGTGGGGTTATGTCCCACCAAAAGCCGTCCCTGTCCCTCTTGCCCCTTCCCCAGTTGTCAGGGAATGAATGGGTTTTTGTTTACTGCCTGAACACCTCGTGTTGTCTTTCCATACAGGCTTGACCCACAAGTCCCGAATGCTTTTGGGCTTCTCTGTTGCCATGGCGACTGTGGGGGGTTGGCTACATCCCAAGGTCGCCATGGCAACTATCAGAGGGGAATCATGCTTGGGATGCTTTGGCTGGCTTTTTCATGAATGATGAGGGTGTGTGACACAATGCAGACTGGAGAATGAGAAGGGCGGGCAAGGGGGCCGGCGGGCTGGCCACGGGGACAAGTCCTGCCAGACAGCCCGGTAGCTCTGCCAGGTGGCTGTAGGTCTCTGGCTGGATCCTGTGAGCCTGTTTATCCACCCGTAGCCCCCACCCCACCCATAGGGGCCTTGGCTTCACTGTGAGGGGCTGGGGTGGCCTGGGAGGACTGGTGATGTCACAGCTGCAGTGTCCTTCACAGCGGTAGGTGTCCCATGGGTGGCAGGAGGGCGGGGCTGGGGAGGAGTGGCAGGTGTTCTGTACCCCCTCTGTCTTTGAGGGGTGAATGAGGTTTCGGGAAAGGGCCTTCCTTCTCCCTGGTGACTCAGGCTGAGACTGGAACACAGGAGCTCTTGCTTGTCCCAAGGCTGTCCCAAGGCTGTTCCAAGGCCCTCCTTCAGAGCTGGGTATTGCTGCTTATAGAGCTGACTCTGTGGCTGGCAGGTCCCTCTGGTCTTGAGGATGCATGCAGCACCTGGTATCCCACGGCTGCTAATGTCTTGTCTGTGGTAAGGGGGCCATCTAGAGCAGGAAGCAACGTTGCTCATGATGGGCAGTTTACTCCACGGGGCTGATGGCTTCAGTGTGAGCTGGATCAGGGACAGGATGGCAGCCCCCAGTGACCTAGGGGGTCCTATCTGAGGCTGATGCTGGATCACGGGGAGTGGTTGGGTCTCACTTGCCCTGCTAGGCAGAGGCAGGCTGGCCAGGGTACCTGCTCCAGATCGCTTAGGGCGGTGATTCTCAACCTGTGGGTTGCGACTCCCTGGGGAGGGGGTCAAACGACCCTTTCATTGGGCCGGGCAGGGGGGGTGTCACCTAAGACCATCAGAAAACATATTACGACTCATTATAGTAGCAAAATTACAGTTATAAAGTAGCAATGAAAATAATTTTGTGGTTGGGGTCACCACAACACGAGGAGCTATATTAAAGAGTCATAGCATTAGGAAGGTTGTGAAGCCCTGGCTTAAGGACAGGCCTACCCAGTTCCCAGTACTCGGAGGCAATGCCCTTAGGTCGCTAGGTCCTAACCCAGGCTGTTCCTGTGTCTTTCCAGCTACGATTTCCTGGTGGTTCCGTCCTGGTGACAGGGCCCGGGTTATGACGACTAATCCCAAGCCGAACAAAGCATTGAAGGTAAGGCGGGCTGAGCCAGCATGGGCTGTGACCGGCACTGTCCTGGCATGGCACAGGGACAACTGCCCTGGCAAACCCCTCTTTCACAGCACTGCCATAGAAAATGAGGTCAGCTTTGTCCTCAGGAATTGGAGAAGGAGAGGTGGGACAGTGACCCAGAAGAGCCGGGCCTGATACCCAGGGAGGTAGCTTACAGGTAGAGGGCGGCAGGGCAGGTGTGGAACAGATGCTAGCTACCCAGGGCTGTATCCACAGGCACTTCCTCTGCCCAGAATTGTCCCCCCATGCCAGGTGGGCTGAGTGGCATCCTTTCTACCAGCCTTCCCTACCTGCTGGGTCTTCTTACCCTCTATCCCCGGAGGTGCTTCTTAGTCAGCTTCCTTGCCTCAGAGGCTCCTGAGTGCTGTGTGCTGGGCCCCTCGTGTGAGCCCTGACCAGCCAAATTCATGTTTTTGTCCCAGCAGGTGGGTGTCAGGGAAGGGCAGGCCACCGTGTCATCCTGTCCTTCACTTAGAAGCGCTTGGCCAGAGCATCTGAAGGGCAGGATCCCAGTACCACAGGTCGCTAGAAGGCTTTAGAAGTCGACAAAGACCTTATTTCTCCGGGGGAATGGCTGTCTGGGTTCTCCCTGTTCAAAGAGGGGTCATAGCAACAGCAGTGAGGCTGTTTGTGGGTACCCTGCCATGAGCGTAATCCTGCATCCCACGCTGTCACCATGGCGCAGAATAGGAATACAGGGCAGGTGAGAGGCACTTCTGGGCCCTTGTTGTACCAGACCCCAGCCTTTGGTGACTGTGTGCCAGTCCCATGAGCCCCCGTGTGCCCCCTGTGCTGACCACTGCTCATGTGGTTCCTCAGGTCAAGAAGGAGGCGGGCGAGAACGCCCCTGTGCTTAGCGATGATGAGCTGGTGTCCATGTCCGTGCGGGAGCTGAACCAGCACCTGCGGGGGCTCACCAAGGAGGAGGTGACTCGGCTGAAGCAGCGGCGGCGGACACTCAAGAACCGGGGCTACGCGGCCAGCTGCCGCATCAAGCGCGTGACCCAGAAGGAGGAGCTGGAGCGCCAGCGTGTAGAGTTACAGCAGGAAGTAGAGAAGCTGGCCCGCGAGAACAGCAGCATGCGCCTGGAGCTGGATGCCCTGCGCTCCAAGTACGAGGCTCTGCAGACCTTCGCGCGCACCGTGGCCCGGGGGCCTGTCACACCCACCAAGGTGGCCACCACCAGTGTCATCACCATCGTCAAATCTGCTGAGCTCTCCTCCACCTCTGTGCCTTTCTCAGCTGCCTCCTAGGGTCTGCTGGGGCCGGGCGGGGCGCGGGCAGTGGCACAGCCCTCACGCCTATCCTGGGCTCCCTGGCACAGATTCCTCATGCCCACCTGCCTACTGTGGACCCTGCGGGGCTGAGGGCAGGGACAGCAGGGGACAGGCAGATACAGGATAAAAGGGAGGCTCTCGTGAGCCAGTGCCACAGGCAATGCCCACTCACATCGCTCCTTCCCCTGGGTTGTGTTTTTAGGAGCTGACAGGAACCACGTGGGCCAGGATGAACAACTCCAGGCCCCTGTGGTAGGGTGTGAGGACTCATCTTCCACCTTTCTGGTGCCTGCCTGTCAGCGCCTTCAATGCCGTCCCTTCTACGGGCCTCCAGCTGGGGTGGAAACCATACTGACCCTCTCCGGGTTCTGGCCTTCTTGTCTTTGTCAGAATGTGCTAGAGCCACACCCATGTCCTGGGAAACAGTTCACCTGCAGGGGCTAGTGCATGTGTTCCTGTGTCCACAGACTACAGACTGCCATCACAGCCTGTGAAGACAGGAAGCCACTGGCCAGGCGGCCACACAGGAGAGCCTGTCCAGTATGTGTGCTGAGGGTGGCGTGGAGGTCGTGGTATGTCCCTGGAAGGGGGGTGGGAGGTCTGTTAGGTAAAGAGGCTGCCCACTGTGGTCCAGGGGCCCCCTGTCCACAGAGCCAGCAAACAGCTGGGCTCGGGCTCTCTGGGGCTTGGCAGAGGGGAGCAGGGAAGCCTAAGAGACGTTGAGGGATAGGGACGTGGCCGTTAAGATGTACCTTGGTGCCGGGGGTGAAGTGGGGGGGGGGCGAGGTGGAGAAGGATGAGGTGGAGTCCTGGCAACCCAGGCCCAGGGGATGTGGAAGAGGCTGGAGGAAGGGACAAAGGGTGCATCTAGAGGGCCTTGTGGACACATCCCTGTGGGCAGGTCAGCTGGGGCCCAGGACGGACTGTAGGCACAGATGCTCTGCAACTTTGGTGCCCAGTTGTTACCTGCCTATTCTTCCTTCATAGAGCTCTGGGCCACTGGCCATCTGTGCTTTCTAATGAAGGGACTGATTGTGTCATCCGGGCCCTGAGAAGTATGGTAGGCAGGGAGTGGGACAGGCTGAGCCACAGCTAGTCACACAGTAAGCGCTGTCGGAACCATAGCCTTGGTAGGTAATCCATATTGGATATCAATAAGGACCATGGGATATTTAAAGAGAGAAAAGATAGATATATATAATTATATACACATTTTATCGTACAGATTTTTCATAACAATTTTCTTTTCCAGTTTGATACTGTAGATCTTTATTAATGCAGAGTGGGTTGGACAATGGGGCGGGGAACGGAGGCCCAGGGTGCCAACAGCTTACCCCGGCCTTTCTGTGGTGGCGCTAGGCATGCTGGGTCACTGGTAAAGCCAGGTATCACGCTAGGTGAGTGGTTACAGAGTGGGCTACAGTGGTAGGCAGGTGATCACTGTGTGGATGGCTGTCCAGTCCTGGCCTATGGTGGTCTCCTGGGCCAAAGCTCGGTACTCTTGGCCTCCAGGATAGGCAGGGCTCTCAATGCTACCTGGAGCACCTGTGCAGGGCACCTGCCTGGAGGGGGCTGGGAAGGGTGTGAGTGTGCCCCGTGGCTTTGTGTCACTGAAGTTTTCGTTGTCACAATTTAATATATGGATGTTTTTATTTAAGATAAAAGTGAGCTTTCTGTCTTGTTCCTCCGACTTCTCAAAGCAAGCTTTACTTTTTCAAAAGGCAACAGGGACATGCGCTGACCGCGCAGAGGCCTGGTGTCCTCAGCCACCTGCCACTTGGCAGTTTCATTTCAATATTTATTTTCCTAAGCTTTCTCCCCCACGTCATAAATTATTGAGACGAGATCACAGACTGTTGGCTCCCTGCCTGCGCCCCGCCTCATGGCCACCACCTAATTTATTGCTGTACATGTCGCAGTGACTGCTTTTGTATCTTTGCAATAAAGAATTTCCTGTTTGAGATGCTTCCGGTGTATGGATGGTGATGTTGTTGGGAAGCCGGCATCCTGCCCCGCAGCCTGGGCTGGCCCTCCCCTGATGAGGCCTAGCTTTCTACTAGGCACACCTGGGCCCTCCCCTGGCTGTGTCGGGTCAGAATCCCAGCCTGGTCTCCTGAGATGCAGGATCTACCACAAAGTGACACCTTCCGGCTGTACTCCTGGCTCACCCACAGATACATCCTTGAGTGTCCAGGTTATGCTGGCCAGAGGCCTCTGATGGCCAGTGCAACTTCTGCCTTATAGTTGGGAGCCTCAGGGACATGACCCATCCCTTCCTTGTAGGGTGGGCCATATCACCTGCTTGCTCCCCACCCCCGCCCCTGAGCAATGTTGGGAGGAATGTAGGATGAACACGCAGGACACTGCAGGAGAGGCAGGATCTAAGTGGGGCACAGAGCAATACTCAGTGAAGCTAACAATGTTCTAAGAAGTCTGACTACAGCTGGGGATAGCTCAGGTGGTTTGGTAAAGTACTTGCTTTGCAAGCCCAGGGACCTGGGTTCAATCCCTAGAAACCACACAAGAGCCAGGTGCGTATTTCTAATTCCAGTGTTAGAGAGGCAGAGAAAAGTAGATCTCTGGGGCTCATGGGCCAGTCATCCCATTCTACTTGATGAGTTTCAAGACAGAAACCATCTCTTGCCAGGCTAGATTTCTCTACATCAGACCCCGGAATCTCCTGGCCCCAGTCTATAGCCTACCTCTCTCGTCCCTAATTGGCAACCAGCCTCTGGACAGACAGGCTATAAAAAGAAGCCCTGTCCACTCAGTTGCATAGCCACACGAGGTCCACTCCATGGCCCTCAGCACAGTGTAGACCACTTCAGGTTTTACTTGGGCCACCCCACACATGGTGACCCGAGGTTAGGACAAGTTCAAAATGGCAGAGGCCATTCAGGGTGGCTTATACCTGGTAAGTCCCAGTAGTTAGGAGGATGAGGTGTGTGTCTAGATCATTCCAAGTTTGTGGTCAGCCTTGGCTACATAGTTCCAGGCCAGCCTAAGCTACAAAGTTAAGACTCTCAAGGAGTGGGGGCTAGTGTGGTAACTCAGTTGAAGTGCCTACCATGTAAACTCGAAGACCTGAGTTCAGGTTCCCCAACACTGACATAAAGAACTGTGGCGCCGGGCGTAGTGGCGCACGCCTTTAATCCCAGCACTCGGGAGGCAGAGGCAGGCGGATCGCTGTGAGTTCGAGGCCAGCCTGGTCTACAAAGTGAGTCCAGGATGGCCAAGGCTACACAGAGAAATCCTGTCTCAAGAAACAAAGGCCAGGAGTGGTGACGGCACACCTTTAATCCCAGCACTCAGGAGGCAGAAGCAGGTGGATCGATGTGAGTTTGAGGCCAGCCTGGTCAACAAAGCGAGTCCAGAACAGCCAAGGCTACACAGAGAAACCCTGTCTCAAAAAAAAAAAAAAAAAAAAAGTGGAAAATAAGGAAGGCACCCAGCACTGACCGCTGGCCTCCTTATGAATGTGCACACACAAGCATGCACACCTGCGCATGAGATGGCAGCAGGTTGTGCCAGGACAAACCCCGGGTACTGCCTGGCAAGCAGCCCCCTCCTCGGGTCCAACGGGCTGGGCTTGCAATAGGTCCTTTCAGCGGTGATGAGACCAGAGTCATACACCCCTCCTCCCTGGTAATTTAACCACTCTCTATCGTTTTTTCAAGCAGCCTGGCCTGGCCAGATCCTTCTGCGTCAGTCTGTAGCCACCAGAGCCCTGGGTGCCACGTTATTCCTGGCCCGGCTTTGCTTTGTGTCGAAGCAAGTCTGAATGCAGGTGGGGGGGGGGGGGAGGGGAGGGAAGCAATGCACAGTGACCCCTACTGGCTCAGTAACCTTGGACAACTTGTTTAATTTCTTCTTCTGCACACCTTCCCCGGTGTCAGGGTACGGAGATCTCTGGTGCATGTGTGGGTGTTACGTGATGTCAGTTTTGCCTTACCTATAAAGTGCAGACCCCGGATACTGTCCAGAGCCCAGGAGCGTACTTTGTATCTGGGCTCATGGGACAAGCTAGCTTGTCCGAAGGCATGTGGCCTCTCCAAGGGCACAGAGCAGCCCCCTGCTGGCCAAGCCCTAAGCCTTCTCCCATATTTGAAGGCCAATACAGAGCCTGGCACAGCCTCTGGAGTGTAAGGGTCCCGCCTGGGCCTGCTGACTGTGTGGGCTTCAGGGCCACCCTGTGTGTCTGCCAGTCCCAGAAGGCAGATAAGTAAATGTGGGTGGCTTTTTACAGCCAGGTGCAGGGAGGGATAGAGTTTATCTTATCAGCCCAGAAGGGGCAGGGAGAAGCCAATGGCCTTGACTCCTCTTGTCTCTGGGCCCAGAGAATAAGAAAGCAGGGAAGTGTATTACCCCACCCCCACCCCCCTCACACAGCACGTCTGATACTTTGAGCTATGGGAACTGACAACAGGGCAAGTGTTGGCAAGTGATGCTGTTTCTGGGTGGTGCCCAGTGGGCATTTCTGTCTGGTTGCCTGCCTAGCCAGCTGGGCACTGGGTCCCTCCCTCTGCTGCCTTTGTCCCCCCCCGTTTCCAAGACCAGTCTAGCTGGGGACACTGAGCCTATCACAGATCCCCTTGGCACTGGACTTGGTACACAGAAAGAGAAACGAGAGAAGGTGGGCTCCCAAACCTGGGTCCTCCCCCCCCCACCCCATTCAGGGCATGCTAGGCTGTGCCACAGGCCTCATCTACCACCTTAGGGTGGGGCCAACCTGAGGTTCAAAAGGAGGTGCCTTGCCCCAGCTCCCGTCATGGCACAGAGCTGGCCATCTGGTGGCAAAGTCCACACTCTTTGCCCTGTACTGCTCTGAGCCACATCACGATGTGTGTCTTGGCTGTTGCTGACACCAAAGCCTCACTCCAAAGGCCCCAGTGAAATAGCATTTAGTGACCCATCACTCAGAAGACAAGCCTGGGCAAGAACAGAAAACACAACAAACTCTAGAAAATGCAAGGTGTTTATCTATAAATAAGCAGCTAACAGCTGGCGTGCTGGTGCACTGGCAACCCTACTGTGCTAAGTAGGCTAGGCTGTCCCTGGGAGGGCCTCACCAAGTGTCTGTGCTAGAATGCGGGGCAAAGGGCCTTCTTCACGCGCCCAAGAGAGCCACAGCCAGGTCCAGGCTATGTGGCTCCCCAGCCCTGGGTAACTGGATTCAATTCTCCCTGGCCATCCCTCTCTGTAGCTGCTCAGCCTGGGACTTAACCATCTGTCTCTTCTGCCCATGGAAGGGATGGCCAACTCTAAGCTCCACCTGCAGGCTGTGACTAAGACATCCATCCCACTGGGTCCTTGAGTTTGTCCAATTCACCGGGGTGGCTGCACTCTGGGGGCTCTACACGGAATAGAAGAGGCCCCATGAGCCCCACAGCGAGGCTCTCAGAAGAGGCGGGGCCTCTGTCAAGAGATGCTGGAGATGCTGGTAGGTGGGGGACCCCTGTTAGCACCCCAGAAACCCAGGCAAGCTGGATCCCCAGCTAGGCTCCACACACCCCACGCCACTACAGGTCCTCTGAGGGAATCAGCATACGTTTCTCTATGTTGCGGCTCCTCTTACCCACTCCTGAGCCACTGGCTGGGCCAGGGTGGGTGCTGGGTGATGGGTGCCCACCCTGGCCAGGCCCAGGAGCTTCGTGTGTAGATTGCTGTGTGTACTGCTGGTAGGTTGGCGAGAAGTTATGGATGGCATCCTGGACAATGTCTTGAGGGCTGATGGTCTCCTTTAAGCCACTGGATATGCTTTGCATAGGCGCTGGTGGGGCTGGAGGGTACAGCGTGTGGGCCTGAGGCACAGGTTTCCCTGGTCCACAGCACCCTACTTCATCTACCCAGTCCCTTAGCCCTGTCTCTCGCAGGCCACCTTGGGCTGTCTTCGATCTGGGGATCCTGCATATCCAGGCCCTGCCATCGGCTAGCAGACGACCTCAGACACCCAAGATCTGGGTCAGCTCCCCCATCTCAGCATTGGTCTTAGGGCCTGTCCTTGAAGGGCCCAGAGAAAGCTCTCCACCTTGAGCAGGTGGGAACCAATATGGTATTACACACACTAGGGTAGCTAGCCCAGCCCCTCTCGACACCTTCCCCAAGCACCAAGGAGACCTAAGAGAGTGGCTGCCTCCACCCACATCTTTCAGAGCTTACAATCCCCCCTTGTCTGCCTGGCTCAGATACCCATGGGGACGTCCCCCTGATCATCATGGCTGAGCTGTGGCAGGTGCCCTTCGGGGCCCAGCTCACCTGGTGAGTCCTTCTTTTCTGAATACACTTGGCTGGGGAAGGCATAGCGCAGTGCAAACGAGGCAAATAGCATCTCAATACAGATGAGGAAGTTCTGGTAGCCAGCGGCCAGGGTGCCGGCCCCCACCCTGGTGCCATCCACGGCCTGGACCTCGGGGATGACCCCACACCTCTCCAAGATGGCCAGCAGCATTCCTAGGGATAGTGACAACCACTCAGGCCCCACCTTTGGATGAGAGTTGAGCTCTGCCACAGTTCCTACTGAGACCCAGGGCATGCAGGGGAAAAGGCTGGCCTGATCCCAGAGCATCTTTGATCCTGACCACATTGGTGGATGGGGGAACCACAAAGTCAGGGCTCCCAGGTGCTCTCCCTGACATATCCAACTTGAGCCTGAGGACCCCTTTTCGTATGGTGCTGGCCATCATCCACAGTGGGGCACTGAATTTTTGTTTTTTGGAGACAGGGTTTCTGTGTAGCTTTGGCTGTCCTGGACTCACTTTGTAGACCAGGCTGGCCTCAAACTCACATCGATCCACCTGCCTCTGCCTCCTGAGTGCTGGGATTAAAGGCATGTGCTACCATGCCCAGCGGAACTGAGTTCTTACGGCCTGCTGGTGGCTGGGCAGGGCCCAGGGCTCAGGAAACTGAGGCATAGCCCCCATCCCCTGACAGACCTCACCGTGCCCCCACACACCCACCCACACTCCAGGCTCTACCAGCTCTAAGCTAAGCAGCGTAGTCACTGACTTTTGGTGAGGTTAGGGAAGATTTGAACCCAGGTTCCAAGGGTGCCACTCTTGGCCCCACGCCCTCGCCCAGCCAGCTCACACACCCTGCCAGAAGGAGAGGAAGATGATGGCTTTGATGGTGAGGAACTTGAGCACTGGCTCGAAGGGTCTCAGGAGGTCCCGGGTAGCAAAGTAGAAAAGGAACAGAGCGTAGAGAGCCAGGCTAACCGAGGCGTTGTACACGAGGGTCACATACAGGTACCCGCTGTGGATGCTGAGCCAGAAGAAGTGTTGGTTAGAGTGGTCCCTGCCTTTCGTACACATTCTCTTTAGTCTGTCCACTTTCTGGCCGGGCACCGCAACCACAGGACAGCTCTACCTATGCCCTCCCTCCCTCCAGGGCCTCAGTATCAAAGGGAGCAATGGTTGGGGGCCTGGAGTCCCCCCTGAGGAGTAGGGCATGCCTCAGGTCCCTCTCCTGTCTTGGGCACTCCCACAAACTTAGCAATGTCTTTTTTTTCTTTTCTTTTCTTTTTTTTTTTTTTTGAGTCTTTCCTCATGTAGCCCAGGCTGGCCTCAAACTTGTTACATAGACTAGGATAACCTCCAACTTTTAATGTTCCTACATCTACCTCCCAAGTGTTGGGATGACAGGTATGCATCACCACACCTGGTTTATATGAAGTTGAGGGTGGAACCCAGAGACTTATATATGCTAGATAAATGTTCCACTAACTGAGCTACAGCCAGGGATGGGGATGGGCTACTTGAGGAAGGACACGTGGGGAGCCCTGCCTCCCATGGCCCCCAGTAAGGCCCCTTACTTGAAATCCCCATCATGGTATTTGTCAAAAGCCTGGAGGATGATGGTGATCAACGCCATGACAGGTTTCACGATGCAGAACTGTAGGGTGGCCTAGGAGGGGGGGCGGGAAGTGAGTGAGGCTGAGGTGGGGTGGGGCAAGGGCATCGGGGTGGGGGTGGGGTGGGTAGGCCCCCTCACCTGTTTGCAGAAGCGTAGGAAGGTGATGGAGTAGGACATGCCACGGAGGCAGCAGGTCCCATAGAAGCAGCTGGACCTGGGTGTAAGGAGGAAGTCATTAAAGGGCTACCAGGAAGACAATTGAGCGTTCTCAGTGCGGCCTGGTGGGGTCCCGGCCAGAGCGGAGCCTGGGGGTGGGTTTACCTGATAGGTTTGCCTCGGATCTCAGCCATGATGGCGCTCTCGCCCCCCAGATATTGGAAGCACAAGGTTAGGAAACTGTAGATGACAAATGCTGCAGGGGGGTGGGGGTGGGGGGGACAAAGGAGTGACAGTGAGGGTCAGTCATGGAACCCCTCTGCATACAGGCTCCATGAGATACACTCAGCATACCCGGAGAGGGGGAGGAGGGGGAGAGGGGGTGTTACTCAGACTATGAACCCCAAGCCTTGAGGTTGCACACAGTACAACCCCTGAAACAGGGGATGAGACAGGGGAATGGGGCACCTTGCGGAAGACAGGGGAAGTGTGTGCAGGGTGTGTGTATGTAGCTGAGGTTCCCCCCCCCCCGCCCCAGCTCCCCTCCCCCACCCTGCTCAGCATCACCTTCGTAGCAGTCTCGCACAGAGTCGAAGTAGACGTAGTAAGGATGGCCCCCGAGGAGGAGGAGGCTGAGCCATGAGTCGAAGGCGTAGATGGGTACAATGAAGAGGAGGCGGATGACGAAGCGCTGCTCTCGCGGGACGGTGTAGGAACGTAGGTGGGAGTAGATCTGTGGCAGAAGTGTTCTTAGTGGCACCTCTGTCCCCCACTGTCCACCACATGGGTGCCAAGCAAATGTAAGAGGCCCTACAGCCAGAGGGAGCTCCAGGCTGCCGTCTCTCTCCCGCACTGCCTAATGTTCTTTCGAGCACAAGAGGAGGACGAGTACAGAGGTGATGTAGTGTACAGTGTTAGGGGAAGGGTCAGACCTGCTTATGACAAGAACATCGTGGGTGGGTGTAAGGCCAACTTAGCATCCCCGTCTCCAACTAGGAAGTGGGACTGGGGATGTGGCTCCATTGGTAAAATGCTTGCTTTGCAAGCCTATGGAGCTGAGTTCAAATCCCCATCCCTCATGGACAAAACTTGGTGTAATTGCTGGGCAGCGGCGCACACCTTTAATCCTGGCACTCAGGAGGCAGAGGCAGGCGGATCGCTGTGAGTTCAAGGCCAGCCTGGTCTACAAAGTGAGGCCAGGCCAGCCACGGATACACAGAGAAATCTTGTCTTGAAACAAACAAATATATATACATACACACACATATATATTAAGTATGTATTCTTTCTTTTCTTTTGAGACAAGAGTAGCCTGTCTCACTATGTAGCCCTGGCAGACCTGGAACCATGTAGACCAGGCTAGTCTTGAATTAATTGAGATCTGCTGGCCTCTGCTTCTCTAGTACTGGGATTAAAGGTGTGAGCCACCACAGCCAGCCTTTATTGTTTAATTTAACCCGAAGTTTTTCACAGGCTAAGTAAGTGGTTTCTCATCTTTGGCTGCTTACAATGTTATCTGTGGGCCAGGGGGTGTGGCTTACTGGGAGAGCATTTGCCTAGAATGTGTAAAGCCCCAAGCAGATCTCTGTGAGTTCGAGGCCAACTGAGCCTACAAAGCAAGTCAAGGACGGCTAAGGCTACACAGAAGAAACCTTGTCTTGAAAAACCAAAATAAATAAATAAATAAAAAGTTATGCGCTGGAGAGAGGGCTCAGAGGTTAAGAGCACACGGTCTGCTCTTCCAGAGGTCCTGAGTTCAATTTCCAGCAACCACATGGTGGCTCACAACCGTCTATGATGTCATCTGATGCCCTCTTCTGGCTGCAAGTGTACATGCAAGCAGAGCACTGTATTCATAATAATAAATAAATCTTTTAAAAACTGTTCTGCATTGATGGCTGCATCTGTGTGAGTATATCCCATACGAGTGTGGGTGCCTGCCTATAGAGGCCAAAAGAGGGCAGCAGTTCCCCTGCAGCTGGTTCCCTGCAGCTCTGAGCAACCCAAACGTGGATGCTGGGTCCTCTGCAAGTGCTCTTAACTGCTGAGCCAACTCTCCAGGCCCTCCTGGGGGGTTTGTAGGCCTATTCTCTACCGCTAGGCCACATCTAGTCTTCTTTTTTTTTTTACTCTTGGGAGGATGGACAGAGGTCCTCCTCCAATGTCATCCCTCAGGCACCACCCTCATAGTTTCCTGAGACAAGCTCTCTCACGGAACCTGGAGCCATTGGTCTGGCTAAACTTATAGTGTTTCAGGGGTCTGATTGGCCACCCCTCCTTGGAATTACAGATGTGTCCCACTGAGCCTAGATTTTTTTTTTTTTTTTCGAGACAGGGTTTCTCTGTGTAGCCCTGGATGTCTTAGGCTCACTTTGTTGATCAGGCTGGCCTTGAACTCACAGAGATCTGCCTGCCTCCCAAGTGCTGGGATTAAAGGTATGTGCCACCACGCCTGGCTTGGATTTTTTTTTTTTTTTTTTGGTGGGTGCGTGGCAGGCATTCTACTAGCTGAGCCATGCCCTGTTTTAATACATACATAGAAGGCTGAGACCAGCCAACCTCATGTCCTCACTTGTTTCTGTGACATGGTATAAAATCTTTAAAAATAAGTGGGGGGGGGGGGGCGGAAGATGGCTGTTGTTGCTTTAGAGATAGGGACTCACAATGTAGCCCAGAGGTTCTCAACCTGAGGGTCGTGACCCTTTGGGGTCTCATATCAGAAATCCTGCCTGCCAGGGATCTACATTATGATTCATAACAGTAGCAAAATGACAGTTATGAAGCAGCAACAAAATAATTTTATGGCTGGGGGGCACCACAACATGAGGAACTGTGTTAAAGGGTCACAGAGTTAGGGAGGTTGAGGACCACTGATGTAGGCCAAGCTGGCCTTGAATGTATGATCCTTGCTGCAAGCCTAGAATTCATTCCTTCAGTGTCTTAAAGCCTGTGGGGCCATCTTGAAGAACATTCTGGAAGTTGGGATATTCAGTCATTGACTGCTAAGTGTCAGAGCGGGGTAAGGAGGCCTGAGAGGTCCCCTGTAGCACAGGTAGGCTCTCAACATGGAGACTGCGGGAGGCCTTGTGCTCTTTGACCCCTCCTAGTAATCTGTCCCTGGAGTACATCTATCCAGAAATAAAGAGGAAAGAAATTGAGCACAGAGAGGCTCATCATGGTGAAATACAAGAACAAATGCCGGGGCTACGCTCACCATGGGAAGCCAGACTGGTTACACCATAGAGCCTGTGTGTAAAGGAACACTATATAGTCAGTAAAAATGATGCTTAGACGCACAGCTCTGTGGGAAGTCCTCCGATAGGATGAGGTACCTGAGATCAGAGTAGGAAACCAAGCAGGATGTCAAGTGTCACATGATCACGACAAAAAATGGAAGGAAAGGTTTGAGGGTGTGGTGAGTGCCTACCTAGCATGCAGAAAGGCCCTGAGCTTCGTCCCCAGCCCCTTATAAACAGGGTGGAGTGGTGCGCACCTGTAATCTCAGCACTTGGGAAATGGAAGCAGGAAGATCAGGAGTTCAAGGTTATCCTCTGCTACAAAGGGAGTTTGAGGCCATCCTGGGCTATAAGATGCTGTCACAACAACAACAATAACAACAAACAAACCAAAGCCAATCCAGGATGGGGATTGTACTGTTCACTTTAAAGCTGTCTGAATTTTCTGTATTTTTCTATAAGAAACACAACAGGAACGGGCCCCACCCTCACCTCAGTTCTAGCTCCTATTTCCCAGCCCTTCTACTATCTTCGGTTTTTGAGAGGGCGGGTCCCACTAGCTTGTTCAGGCTGGCCTTGAACACGCTACGAACCCCAGGGAGGCCTTCACTTGTGACCCTCTTGGGTCAACCTGTGTCCCTATGCCCGCTCCGTACAATATTTAAGAGGATGTAGCTGGCCTCTGGGTGCCTCCTCCCCATGCCTGGCCACTGTAGGGAAGGCTCTATGGGGAGGTGCCCTGTGGGGCATTGGGGTCATGCTGTTAGAGGGAGCTCTGTGTGTGTGTGTGTGTGTGTGTATGCAGGGGCCGCATGGGGTGGTAAGAAGGCTGCTGGCGTCAGAGACCAGCTCCTTATCAGTCCCTTCCTCCCTCTCCCTCACCAGCTGGACACAATGTAACCAGGCAGCGGGAGACCTTTCCCCGGCTGGTGACCTTGCCAAGCTGCTGCGCTCTCTTGCCTCAGTTTCTCCATTTGTAAATGGAGGTATCGATCTCCTCTCTGTTTAGTCCCTGCCACTCCCAGAGGTCTTCCTGCTAACCCTAACAGCGAGGGCTAGTCTCCTGCCACCACTTGGCTGAAACCTTCCTGGCCAGCCCTGAGGCACAGATCTGTTGCCTGGTTACTTAGGCACACCTGGACAAGTACCAGCCAGGAGGGGTCTGTCATAGGCAGAGATGTTTGCTCTTCCTGCCTCACCCCCCCATCTTCCCCCCTGCCCCTACCTACTGGCTCAGGCCCTCCCATGGTGCCAAGTGGTTGTTCCAGAAGGCCTGGGGCTCTCAAGGACTCCAGTTCCTTGGCTCCCTAGCTCCACCTCCCCAACTACCCTCAGATTCCAGCTCCCCAGCTTCCATTCCCAGTTTAGCCTCTCTCTGCCTGCCCAACCCCCACCCCAGCTCCTTACTCCCACTCCTTCTCCTATTTTCCAGCCCACCCTCCCCAAACTCCTGGCTGTGTGGCTTGAGGTTCTCTGTAGAGCGAAGTCCAGGCCCTGATCATTCCTGGAGGGAAAAGGCCCTTTCTCCTCGTGCTGTGTGAGCCTGGGGAAGCCCCGGGTCATTTCCGAGCCTCGGTGTTCTTGTCTGTGACTGGGAACAATCACCAAACTCCGGGAGCAGAGTGAGAGGCCTCAGACATGACTGGGGGTATCCACCCAGCAATCTGCTATCTGCCTGGCAGATCTCTCACCTTAAGCTTGCCCCCGCCTCCCGCCACCCCACCATGTTAACCACGAAGAATGGCCATAGAAGGACATCACGCCTGGGGTCCTACCATGCCAAAGTGTCTGGTACTGGGGGTTGTTCCTGGAGGTCCCATGAGCCCAGCATCTGTGTCATGTCCCATAGAGACTGTGAGGTTTATGGGGGTGTGTGTGGCGGTGTAGAGGGGGTGTTTACCTGGTGGCAGGTTAGCAGCAGAGCAGTCCATACAAATACGCCTGACACGCCTCGGGCCAATGCGCTGGTGAGGAAGAGCTGGGGGGCCCCCTGCGAGCCGTTGTCCATGCGGTCCATCTGTGGCCCGGCTGCCACTGTGGGCATTGCCGGCGGGGGGCTGGGCGGAAGCCAGGTCGCTGACACCAGGGGGGCTCCAGCTGTTTTCAGAAACCCTGAGGCATTCCTCATCTGCAGAAGCCAGGAGAGGAGTGAGGACCCAGTGCAGGCTCCCGTGGGAGTGGAAGGGGCAGGAGGTGGGGCAAGAGGTGGGCACGGCCATGTGGGTGTCACCCAGGGACCAGTTCGGCCCACTGCAGCTTCTTGCCAGCCTGGCCATCACCCTTACAGCCTTACCCATCATCCACAGGATTCCTGGGGGCTCATCATGGCCACCTGTCCCACCCACTCTTGTGGCTCTGGGCAGCTTTGGGCTCACACTTGGGGAACAGAGGCCTGGCTGCTTTCCCACCTGAGGGTCTGATCCTGGGATAATGTCCCGGGAAGGCTCCTTTGTAGCCTGGGCTCTCAAGACAGCTCCTTCAGAGGAGTCAAAGACGGCTTCTAGCCAGGTGGTGATGGTTCACTACCCCCCCCTCCAACTTTCCCGCCCCAAATCCCAGCACTCCAGAGGCTGAGGCAGGTAGGCTGTGAATCTGTGAGTATAAGGGCCAGCCTGGGCTACCAAGTTACTCTGTTTCAAAAAAGAAAAAAAAAAAATCTTCAAAAAAATTCAAAACCCAAAACAAACAAAACCACCAAAGCTTGTTTTTGCCATGGGCTGGGAATCCACCTGCGTGGGGCATCTGGTAGGGAAGACCAGTAAAGACACCTTCCTGCAGAGGAAGATGTAGCACGCTCTCCATAAGGCCCCCACCCCCTTGCCAGGCCACCCTCACCCAACCCCTGCCTGCCTCTGACCCTGACGGATTACTCCTTAAGTGTCACACAAGCGCCAGCAGCAAGCAGATCATGTGGCTGCCCGAAGGCAGCGACATTGGACCTCCTTCCTACCCTCAGTTGTCCGTCAGGGGCGGGAGCCTACCTCTGTGAGACGGAAGCTCTTTGGCTCAGGCCTGGGAGGCCTAGCCTCCTCTGGGGAACCCTGGCTGGTCATTCATGGAGGCCACGTGGCCCCCCCAGTGGAGGGCAAGCTTTGAGTTAGGGCAATGGAAAGGCACACAAGGGCCTCACCTGGCTTCAGGCTGAGGGAGGGGCGAAGGGAGGAGAAGCTGAAACTTGTCCCCGCCCCTGTCGACACTCTATCCCTCTGGGGCTGTTTGCTCAGCAGCAGCTGGCTTCCAGGAACTGCCTGGCTGGCAGGTGCCTTTCACCTGCTGGCACCAGGTGGTCAGGTAGTTGAGCAGGCAGGGATGGGGGTGGGGGGGAAACTGCGTGAGCTACATCAGCTCAAAGGAGAAGGCCATGGGTATTCATCAGACATAGGCCTCGTTTCTGGATGGCGAGAAAATTCTAGAACAGAGCCTTTTTAACCTTCTTCCTGCTGCAACTCTTTAATACGGCTTCTCAAGTTGTGGTCACCCACAACCATAACAATTATTTTCGTTGTTACTTTGTAACTGTAATTTTGCTACTGTTATGAATCGAAATCTAAATATCTGTGTTTTCTGATGGTCTTAGGGGACCCTGGTAAAAAGGCTGTTAGACCCCAAAGGAGGTTGGGACACCCAGGTTGAGAACTGGGGCTCTAGAATTAGACAAAGTGGTGGTTATATTTTGTGGGTGTCCCTACCGCTTTAAAAGCATGCAACTTAAAACTGGGCAGGACTGAGGCTGTGCCTCAGTTGATGGAGCGCTTGCCTAGCATGCATGAAGCCCTGGGTCCCGTTCTCTGCACTGCATAAACCACGCCTGCTGTCCCAGCACTTGGGAGGTGGAGGTAGGAGAATTACAAGTTCAAGGCCATCCTTGCTGCTTTAGGCCAAATTGGACTGTAGGAGAGCCTGTCTCACTGAATGAATGGAAAAAAATGAGTTAAAAAAAGGAGGAGAGGGTTAAATTTAACCAAACCGCACGGCACAGGCCTCTTATTCCAGGCACTTGGGAATCTGAGACAAGATTGATAATTTAAGACCAGCCTAGGATACAGAACAAGTTGAAAACCAACTCGGAAAACTTAGTGTGTGACCCTACCTAAAAATAAAATGTAAAATGTGTTCTGGGAATATAGCTCTGCATTAGACTGCCTGCCTAGAATCCCCCAGTGAGGGGCTGGGGTGTGGCTCAGTGGTAGAACACCTGCCTAGAATCCCCCAGTGAGGGGCTGGGGTGTGGCTCAGTGGTAGAGCACCTGCCTAGAATCCCCCAGTGAGGGGCTGGGGTGTGGCTCAGTGGTAAAGCACCTGCCTAGAATCCCCCAGTGAGGGCCTGGGGTGTGGCTCAGTGGTAGAGCACCTGCCTAGAATCCCCCAGTGAGGGGCTGGGGTGTGGCTCAGTGGTAGAGCACCTGCCTAGAATCCCCCAGTGAGGGGCTGGGGTGTGGCTCAGTGGTAAAGCACCTGCCTAGAATCCCCCAGTGAGGGCCTGGGGTGTGGCTCAGTGGTAGAGCACCTGCCTAGAATCCCCCAGTGAGGGGCTGGGGTGTGGCTCAGTGGTAGAGCACCTGCCTAGAATCCCCCAGTGAGGGGCTGGGGTGTGGCTCAGTGATAGAGTGCTTACTTAGCATTCAAGCCTGGAGTTTCATCTCTAGCACTTCACAAAGGTTCTGGAAGGAGCTAGTGCATGACACTTGTACAGAAGAGGCTTACTTGCCCTGGTTTCTGGAGTAGTGGGGGCTCTGGCCATATCTCAGGCCTGCTCCGGGTCCGTATGGGCCTATTACTGTGGGTACTGTTATAACATACCCTCCCTCTTCTGGTCCTTTGTGCCATCTGACTCTACTGATGACTTAGTAGACAAGGCTTCTTTCCTTTTGGAGTCAGGATGTGGACACTGGGGGCTTGTCTTGTGTAGGACACTCCAGAAGTAAACAAGAGTCCGGGAACGAGATCTGCCAAGCCTGTGCTCCCCTATTGCTCTATCCATGCTTTCTCACCGTGGATTCCCAAAGGCCGCACATGCCATGTTCCTGACACTCAGGCCCTGGAGCATGGCTGCTGCACCTAGGCCAGCTCGCCTCTCAGAGACACTGCTGTCCCTGCATGGGGCCTTCTGTCAGTTCAAGGACCAACACTCCTTCATCCCACCACTGTAAACTTTCTCATCTGAGATCTGTTTGTGTGCGCTTATCTGTCCTCAGTGGGAGTTTCCGGAACCTGGGGCTGTGCCTGGCCGGGTTGTGGATGGCCTTGGGCTAAGGGTCTCCACTTGGCTGGAGTTGCTACTCCAAAGGGAGTTGCCGCTGTGCCGAAGGTGCACCCTCCTCCGAGCTCCATCGAGACACTGTTCCATGGGGGGGGGGGGGGGGAGACAGACTGTCATCCTTGGTAACGATGCTGAAGGCCAGAACCAGCTCCACCCGTGGCTTTCTGGCTTTGTAGGAACTGGAATTCACCTTGTGTTACCCACTTCTGCTACAAAAAGGGAAACTGAGGCCTCTGGCCTTTGACCGCTTTGTTTCCAGAACCCAGCACAAGAGACAAACCCCAAGGTCTCTGTTTAGGCCAAGTGGAGGGACAGACTAAGCAGACCACAGGAAGTACTATGTATGTCTTGACATCAGGACTTCCCTGGCTGCCATCAAAAGGTTAGGCTTCTAGGAAGAGGCTACTGGGCACGAGGCCTGGTGGGCAGGGAGGCCTGCTTACTGGGACTAGGGTCAGTAGCATCACCAGAGCTGTCCTTGACCCTCGGGAAGCCCCTTCAGTCACGGCCTCTGCCCTGGGAGTGGGCGCCAGGCCCGGTGGTACGCCTCTTGTCCTCACGGCTGTCCTGCCTCTGGTGTGTTCATGCTTAGCATCATTTCAGGAAGGCCTTGGGGAGTCCATCTCTGTCTATCCCAGGCCTTGAAGGCACTTTAAAAACCCAGGAAGTGTTGTCAGGCCCCCCTGTCATCTCTACCCAACTTCATGTAGTCATTTCCAGAAGTGGCCTCAGCCCCTCAGCCCTTTATTCTGCCTGTGATCATGGACCCCTTTTGTCTCTCTAAGGCCCAGTTTCCCCACATGTAAAGTAGGTTTAGTCGGGAACTGGGCTGCCCAACTGGCTTCTCTTTCTCTTAGTACAGGCTTCTTTCTTGTCCTCTCCAGCCAGGCAGGGCAATGTGGGGACATTTTTATCAGGCCTGGTAAACACTCTGGAATTCTGGGTGTGTCTGAGTCTCATTGTTCCCACCTGCAAGATATACAGTCTGACCCATCTTCTCCGCAAGGCACAGAAACCCACCCATTCCTGGGTATCCAGATTGCCCCCTGCTGGACACTTGTGGCAACTGCAGCATCTTCCCAGAGGGATCCCAGGCACGCTTGTGAGGGTATTATTCAAAGTAAGAAGGTTTAGGGTGTCCAGCTCTGTAATTTTTTTTTTTTTTTTTTTGAGACAGGGTTTCTCTGTGTCTCTCTGGCTGTCCTAGAACTCACTCCATAGACCAGGCTGGCCTTGAACTCAGAGTTCTGCCTGCCTCAGCCTTCCAAGTGCTGGGATTAAAGGGGTACACCATCACTGCTGGACCCTGTAACAGCTTTAATGAAAATGATGGCACCCTTCTGCATGGTAGAGCCCTCCCATTTCTGGCTCACACCTAGAACAGGTGAAGTGGGGATGGAGATGAGCCTCTGCTAGGTGCACAGTGTGCATTTGGCATACACATCCCCATCATGGCTAGGGCTTGGGACCATCTTTGCTACCTGGCTCTGGGACCAGGGAAGGGCTTGCCAGATGAGGAGAGGGAGCCCATAGTCTCCACATAGGACCACATCCCGGGAGCTGAAGAACGAGGGGAGGAGCTGTGGTGTACTGAGCACAGCTACCACCGCAGAGCTGGGAGAAGTGTGGGGTCCCACGGGGAAGCAGCAAGAGAGAAGCTAGTCTCTCGTCTCTGCTTTTTCACACCTTACTGAGTAAGGCCTTGCCAGAGGCCAGTCTCATAGGCCACACTCACAGAGGGCTGGACTCTGGCCACACCCATATCAGGATGGACCTGCTAGCCTGGATGGGGCAGAAGGACCTCTGACCACTGTTCACTGTGACCATGACACCAGAGTCCTGGTCAATCTGGAATGCTCTGTCCCACGGCCTCCATTTCTGATGAATGCTGAGGCTCCCACACTTGGCTTAAGGCTGGCCTATGATGAGTCTCTAGGCAGCTACCTAGTGTCTCTCCAGAGTAGGGGTCAGGCTTTGTTTGCTCTGGGGCTTTAAGGCCACTCCTTAAGTAACCTCCTACTTGTAGCAGCAGTTGGCTGAGCTGACAAGTCCAGGTCTGGCTCTGCAGAGTGGACAGCACAACCTTGGCATCCAGTCGCCTCAGACTGGCCTCCACATCCTCTGGATCCTCTGCTAGTGTCTACTAGGACCACAGTGAGGTTTGTTTCCACTAGGGCTCTGGCCATGATCCAAGTAGCTACCACACCTGAGGTGTGGCAGGGTGGAGATGAAGCCAAGAGTTCCCTGTGGGTCAAGGTGCTCAGATAGGGCTGAGAGGCCATGGGTGTCTCTCTTTGTGCCTTTCTTTCTAGGTTCCAGAAAGCCTGGGCGATGAGTCCAGATTGGCGGCCTTCTGTTGAGGAATCGTACAGTCATCCCTTCTCTCTGCCTGTGACTCCTTCCGGTAGACATGACTGAGAGTCTAGAATATATACGTAGTGCTCCTGGTGGCAAGATGGGGTCCCTCCCTTGGCGAGGCACAACCCTGAGAAAAGGATGCAGGGCCAGAAAAATCAACAGGACCAAGCCTTGCCTTAGTTCCCCCAGGCTCTCTGAATCTCTGGTTATGGGTCTACAGAGCATCTAGACACTTGGTAGGGGACCTGAGTTGCTAATATTAAGTGGCTACAGGCCCTCTTACCAGGCCAGGGAAGGCCTGAGACTCAGCGCCCAGCCAGCTCAGCTGCCCTAGTGTTCAATGAAGTACAGGTGGATCCCTGGCTTCCACCCATGGGTCTGTCCAGTGGGCCTAGACCCCATGGCAGGCTACCCTGGCAGTGTGTGGATATTCCTCCTTGCTTTTCCTGCCAGCTGTGCCCACTCTCCGCTCCTGTGCCCACCTCCCTCTCCAGATTTCAGTCTTCAGAGAATCTGTTAGGGCCTGTCCGTGCTTGACTTTGGCCCAGAGCCAGATGCTGGGCTTGGGTATAGACTTGGGGGCCTTTCACTTAAGAGATGGGCAAAGCTTTGCCCTTGAACCTGAGACCCTTTATGGTAAGTAGAGAGTCTGGATACAGGTGGAGAAGGCCGGAAGGAAGGGCATACTGATCTGATTCTTGGCAGCACGTATCTCCCCACCCAGTTGGTGTCATGGGGCCCCAGTTTGGACACCAGTCTATTCCTGAGCCAGCCCCACATGCATACACCCTCACACCCACACAGCTCACCTCCCCGGTGGCTCTGGGCAGCTGGAAGGGCCCACTGGGCTGTTGGCGTTGCTTTGGTTTCTCAGTACACACTCTCCAGTTTCTGGGCCGGGGGAGGTCCGCCTCAATGTGGTCTCCAGCCCTCTGCTGTCCTCCTCAGCATCTGGGGCAGCCCAGGCCCCTTGGACACTATTGCTGCTTCCCAAGCATGGCTTCTCCGGAGGCCCAGGAACTCCTCCCAGTCCTGCCTGGCCTGCCCTGCCTGCCCAACAGCCTTGTCAGAACACACCCATCAGGCCACACCCTCTGTCATCCTGGATCCTGGGATCGGCCTTTCTTTCCCTGTCCTGGTCAATGGTGCCCAGACACCTAGACTATAGAGCTAATGAGGCCAAGACAGGCTTGTGACCATGAGCCTGGTGGGGAGCTGGTCTCCAGATCCAACCTGGGTTCTCAGGGAGAGTCATGATGCCAGTGACATGTGTGGACTGAGGGACAGGGATGATTCTAGGTTTTCCCCTCTATCCCCAGGGCTCATTCTCCTGTCATCTCTGAAGCAACTGAAAGAGGTAGAGGGCATACTCACACTAATCAAGGTCACTGACATCTGTCACAGGATGCTGGCAACAGGAGACCCAGGCTAAGTAAGTGCGGACCATGGTTGTCCAGGGCAGTGGGTGGGAGCTGAGCCGTGGTGGCGCATGCCTTTAATCCTAGAACTTGGGAGGCAGAGGCAGATGGATCTCTATGAGTTCGAGGTCAGCCTGGAATACAGAGTGCGTTCCAGGACAGCTGTCAGAGCTGTTACACAGAGAAACCCTGTCTCAAAAAACCAAAAAGAAAAAAGAAAAAGAAAAAGAAAGTGGGTGGGTCAGGGTACTATCAGTGTAATGGAACCAGCAAGATGGCTCAGCAGATAAAAGAGCACTTGCATCAAGCCTGATGACTTGAGTCATCTACCCACATGGAAGAAGGAAAGAAGTTACTTCCTAACTGTCCTCCATATGTATGCATGGGAACTACATGCCCACATATGTAAATATTTTTTAAAAACAGTAATAAAAAAATCTTATGCTGGCCGGGCATGGTGGTACATGCCTTTAACCCCAGCACTCAGGAGGCAGAGGCAGGTGGATCCCTGTGAGTTCAAGGCCAGCCTTGTCTACAAAGTGAGTCTAAGATAGCCAAGGCTACACAGAGAAACCCTGTCTCGAAAAGCCAAAAAGAAAAAAACCAAAATAAAACAAAAACAAACAAACCACCGCCCCCGCAAAAAACAAACAAACAAACAAACAAAAAACCCCAAACCCTTGTATGTCCCACATTTGATACAGCCTTGGAGAATTGCATCTGGGTCCTATTTCTGAGATATGCCCAATGCCAGAGCATTGGTGGTCCTGCCCTGCCCCCAGCTCCCTGCTCCTTCCAATCGTCCTTTAGCCGCATGCTTTCCCCTGTGTTCAGCCTTCTGGGCCCACCGTGATGGAGGCAGTCTGTCCTTGCCTTCCAGGCCATTTCATCTCTGTGGTGAGGGTGGGTGCAATGCAGCATATGCAGCCTTATGCACTGTGTCCACTTGGCAGTGGGTTCTGGGGCCTGGTTTTCTTCAACCTGTCTGACTTGGAATTTTATCTAAAGATTTCTCTCACTTGAGCAGGGCCCTAGGGTCTTGCATCTTATGATCCTCGTAGGGACTATTTAGTGCATTATTTAGTGCAGCCGAGCCAAGCACTCTTGACCATCCTACAGACAAGCCCTGACATGTGATGGCACACTGTAAGCTGTGGTGGTAATTGCCCTGCAGTCACCCTGTGCAGCACATAGGCCCCTGACACCACTCCCCATTGGCCCCTGCTCCAGCTGCTAATTCAGGACTTGCCTTTTATTTTCATTTTTTTTTCTTCTAGTATGCGGGATGTGTGCATTTGAGGCAGCTGTTTCGTATGTCTGGCTTTTCATGGGTTCTGGAGATCTGAACTCCAGGCTTCATGCTTGGTAAGACCTTCATCCTAGCTCTGGGACTCTTGGTTTCCCAGTTCTCAATCTTCTTTTGGCTCAAGACAGGTTTTCTCTGTGTAGCCCTGGCTGTCCTGGAACTCACTCTGTAGACCAGGCTGGTCTCGAACTCACAGAGATCTGCCTGCCTCTGCCTCCCGAATGCTGGGATTAAAGGTGTGCAGCACCCTGCTGGGCTCCCAGTCTTAAGCTAGGCCAGTTGACTGGTCTAGACCAGTGCTTACCAGCACACTGGTGTGCAACTCATTTGGCTATAGGGGAGCAGGGTGGGGCTTGGTCAGGTGCCTGGAAAGGCATCTGGAGGGACCCCTGAGGACAGCTACCTTTTCCTGACCTCTACAGTGCCAAGTCCCTGGCTGAGCACTGTCCTAGCCACTGGGGCGGTCTGCTGGGAGGTGGCATGCGCTGTGATGTGTGACAGGTAGACAGGGTCCCAATTGCATGCATTAGGTGAGCTAGGAGTTGCCTATAGCTCTCCCCTGGGTGTGTGCTGCGTACAGCCCCTCTATCCACAGGACTCCTTTCCACCCAGAAATTGCTGGCACGGTGGATCTCTTCAGGGTGACACAGGCCTCTCCTGAGTTATGGTGGTATCAGAGGAAGCCCTGGCTGGGTGCTGTCTCTGGTAGAGCCTTGGCTGATTTACACAGATCTGGGCAAGGGATACTGGCTTAGACGATTAAGGCATCTGAGATTGGTCTGTGTTTTATGGCTAGCAGACAGCTGTAAATACTGCCCATCTTAAAGGGGGAGCAGGTTCAATTACAGGTCAGTTTCAGTGCCCCTTCCTAGGCAGCAGGCAGGCAGCTACTAGCACTGTGAACGAGGTGAGTAAAGCTGCCTTTATGTCCCCCATAAGGCTGTCACTTATGTAGATACACTCTGACCCTCCTACAGATCAAGTGTCCCCGTCACTTGCCTTTCGGGGGTGGTGGTGGTGGGGCCAAGGAGATAGCTGGAAAGAAAACTGTTTGAACCAGAACTAGAAGCCTGGAGGCAAACCCAGCATCCCTGAGCCTTACTGACTGATGGAGCTGGTGCCAATGAATGAGCTGTCACAGGGCCTGGTGGCGGGGAGCAACTGGGCAGGTGCCCAGATGTTCCATTTGGGCCCAAATCTCAGCTCTTCCGCGCGGGTGCAGCTGCTGCATGCATGCCTCTCTGGGGCACAGGTGTCAGGAACAGGTTGTTGAAAGGGAGGTAATGGGTCACCAGGTGAGCTATGGAAGTTGGCTTTGTTTGTCTGCTTAGGGACCAAGGGAGAAAACCAAAGCCACAAACCTGAACTTGGACCCGGCCTTGAGCCCCACCCAAGGTCCTCTCTATCTGCTAAGGCAGGGAAGCCGGGCTTGCAAGTTGCAAGATTACTCATCTGTATAATCACAGGCTGATACCGGAGACCTTTGTACAGCGCCACCCACAGGGCTCCCCTGAGCATGCTGTGCCCTAGCTGGATCTGCTGGCTGTGTGTGCACCCACACTGGCCCTTCGTCTTTGGGGCCTGTGAGATCGCGGATGGGTCAATACTCTCCAGAGGCTGGTGGCAACTGCCAGGCTCCAACACAGGCCTCACCCAGGGACATAAAGGAGAGGAGAACCAGGGCCAGGGGAAGGATGGACAAAGTGAAAAGCTGTGTGGGAGCGCTGCCTGCTGGGAATGGGGGGTGGTAGCGAGCTGCAGCAGGAACAGGGCTGCCAGAGGTTCTGGGACACTACTGTTCTAGGCAGTGACTTTTCTTTCAGAAGGCTGAAAGGACTCCCTACTCTGACCCCAGCTGAGATGGCTTCGGCCTACAGCCCTCCCCATCTGTCCCTGTAGGGACCAGAAACTTCCCAAGAGTAGAACAGGGTCCAAGACAGCAGCCACCCGACCTGCACAAGGATCAAGACTTGAGAGCCGGGCATGGTGGCGCATGTAATCCCAGCACTCGGGAGGAAGAGGCAGGTGGATCACTTTGAGTTCAAGGCCAGCCTGGTCTACACAGTGAGTCCAGGATAGCCAAGGCTAACACAGAGAAACCCTGTCTCGAAAAACCAAAAACCAAACCAACCAAACAAGAACAAACAAACAAACAAACAAACAAAACAAACAAACAAAAAAAGACTTGAGGCTAGCCAGTCCCAACCCATTCTAAGTGAAAAGTGGCCACTCAAGTTCACTGGACCTAGGGGACACTTCTGAATCTTTCATTCAGAGACCAAGTCAGCAAGTCTGTCCTCATTTCCTGAGCCTCTGGGAAGACACTGGTTCCCACTCCACTCTGAGGATCTACCAGCTTCCCTGTGGCCTCTTCTCCACTGGAGACCATCAGTGTCAGAGTGGACTCTCTACTGGCTCAGCCACGATCAGGGACCACCCCATCCATCCAGGGTCTCAGGGTGCCACCCTTCCGAGGAATGGGCAGTGATGGGCCAACTTTGGGCACAAATCAGAACCCTGCTCTCTTGAGCTCAAGTTCGCCCTTTGCTCTCTGCCTGCCACCCCATGGGTTTCCCATTCAGTCCATCCTTGGGGATCCCCTGAATGGCCACCTCTTGCAGGATATTTGATCCCAATGTGATCCCTGAGGCCGTGAACTGTAAAATCCTGTCTTTTGTTTGGTGTCATTGAGCCCTAGCACACACCTTTAATCCACGAGCTTTCTGAACACAGGATTTAATAACGTTAACCCTAGGTCAAGAGGCAGAGCAAGAAACCAGCTGACAGGGAGTAAAGAGCAGGACGGACTTTGAGTTGAGGGGTGTTTAAGACAGCGCGTAGAAGCAGAAGGGGTCTTTAGCTTTTAGCTCTTTGGCTCTTAGCTCTTGAGCTCCTCAGCTCCTTGGCCTTTGGCTTTGTGGCTTCTGCTTCCTGGGCCTTTTGGGCCTTTCCCATTGGGAAGGTCAGCTGGGGGCTTTCTCTGCCTCTAAGCTGGGTTTTTCACCACAGCATCTGGCTCCTGAGTCTTTATTGGTAAAACAGAACGATCTGGGAATGTCAGTTAAAACAACAGCCACCCTTGCTCTGCTTGCCACATGTTCAGTGTCTGCACGTCTGTCCCTCACTATATCCTGTAACTTGAGGCTCTGGCCCACAGCCCAGCATAGGAAGGACAGTACCCAGTGCTGGCTGAACACAGGTCTGGGATTTACCTCACACCCCAGCAACCACGTACTGGGCTACTGCGGAAGAGGAGGCTTTCATGCCCCCTCAGGTGCCCTGAAGTGAACCTACAACATACGACTACAGTGTCTTGGGATTACTGAGAAGGCCAGGCAAGTGTTTTAGATTTATTCTTAATAATAATAAAAAAAATAATAATAAAGTCTTCCCACAAGTGCTGCCGCACACCATGGGCTGCCAATCCCCCAAACTGGCTGCTGATTTCCACTCAGCAGATGCCCCTGCCTCAGCCCAGAACTGTTTCCAGTGGCCGAGGCAGAACACAGTAGCCTCACATACAGGGAGGGTCCCCTGAGACCTGAGTGTTGGTTCCAGCTTCGAGTGCTAAAACCAGAGAGCGAGTGGGGTTCGAAGACCCTGCTGGGTGCCCACCAGGTCCGAATGTCGCATTGCTGACTGACAGTCACCACACCTGACACACCCGGATCACCTCCTTCAAGGCCTTCAGCCCCTCCATGCTCTTGTCCTTCATAGCCATGGCCAGGAGAACGGCTCTGTTCCCAGCTTCTTGGGACACGAACGCCACCAGGTTCTTCGCAAAGACATGGATGAGAGGCTAGGGGGTGGGGGAGGACAGGGCCATGATTGCAAGAAACCTCACCTTTTTTCAATTTTAATTTTTTAAAAGACAAGCTGTCATTTTGTGTAGTATCTTGGAACTCATACAGACCAGGTTAACCTTGAACTCATGGCAATCCTCCTGCCTTAGCCTCCTGAGTGCTGGAATTTCCCGGCACATGCTATCACACACAGTTTTTGTTTTTAAGAGTATGTGCAGGGCCAGGCGCAGTGGTGCACGCCTGGAATCCCAGCACTTGGGAGGCAGAGGCAGGCAGATTGCTTTGAGTTTGAGGCCAGCCTGGTCTACAAAGAGAGTTCCAAGACAGCCAGAACTATTACATAGAGAAACTGTCTTGACAAAAGAAAAATGGGGGGGGGGGGGGAAGGTGTGCATGTTCAGGGTATGAGGTGCCTGAGGACAACCCCAGGAATCATCCTCAGAACACCAGTCCATCTACTTTGAGACAGGATCTCTCATTGACCCGGAATTCACCAATTAGAGTAGGCTGACCAGCAAGCCTTCTATCTCTGCCTTCTGGGGATGTACCCACCACACCTAGGTTTGTTTGTTTTGCTTGTGTGTGTGTGTGTGTAGGGTCTCTCTATGAAGCCCTGACTAGAACTTGGTATGTAGATGAAGCTGGCCTCAAACTGCCTGCCTCAGTCTCCTTAAAAAAAAAAAAAAAGATGTATTTATTTATTATTATGCATACAATTCTCTGCCTGCATGTACACCTGCAGGCCAGAAGAGGGCACCAGATCACATTATAGATGGTTGTGAGCCATGTGGTTGCTGGGAATTGAACTCAGGACCTCTGGAAGAACAGTCAGTGCTCTTAACCTCTGAGCCATCTCTCCAGCCCCTCAGCCTCCTTAATGCTGGGAGTAAAGGCACTCACAACCAAGCACCCTTTTTAGGTGAGTTCTGAGGATCAAACTGAGGTCATGCAGCAAGGACTTGATGAACTGAGCTATTTCCTCAGTCTCCATTGTTTAAATCAATCAATCTATCTATCTATCTATCTATCTATCTATCTATCTATCTACTTTGTTGAGGTAAGAGCTCACTTTGTAACCCTGGCTGATCTGGAACTTGCTACATAGACCAGGCCCGCCTTCGTCTTCCAAGCGCCAAGATTAATGGTGTGCATTGATACACATGGCGGTTTAGTCTCCACTACATTATATCCATTATGTGTATGAGAGTACAACAGTGGGTACACGGGACTGAACTCAGACCATCAGGCTTGCATGCCAAGTGCCTTTACCCCCTGAGCCACCTCAACACTCCCTGTCTTTTAAATAGAGGGCGTCTCATGTCGCCCAAGCTGGTCTTATGTAGCTGGGCATGGAACCGAATCCTTGACACCTTGCTCCCACCTCCCAAGTGCTGGGACCACACCAATGTGCCACCATACTCAGCGTTGTTGTTTTAAGTGGGGAGAGTAGGGTCTGTCCCTAACTGGCTTCCAACTCACTCTATAGCTTAGTCTGATCACAAACGTGTAGCAATCCTGCTGCTGCTGCTGCCTCAGAGTGAGAGGATTACAGGTGTGCAAACGCTGTGTTTTCCTCATGCTTTAAGTAAGCACCCCTCAGGACCCAGGCCAGTTTCCCACGTTTTTCCATGAATCGCCTCCAGGGGGGCTAAGATAACAGTGATTCAGGGTGCCAAGCGGACTGTGCACAGTAGACATAACAAACAGAAAGCCTTTGTCAACATATAGCCATCACGATGGGGTCAAACTGAGGTGATGGCTGTACCATAAAAAACCAACACCTCAGCTGAGTGCTGAGTAAAATGCTGACATGCTAGGAAAGCATCAGCAGGGGCACCCTGAGATCTGAAAGGTCCTGGAAAATGCTGACCGTGCTCTTGTCTCTGTGTGTGGTGGGGTGTTTACCAGACACCCCATATCCTATGGACAAAGGACACCAGGAAAAAAATAAAGTCTTCTCCCAACCCTTTTACCTCGTCCGGCCCGAGGAGTACTTTTGTGGTGAGTACTGGCTTGCTGATGTCATTGGCCACGTTGCTGGGCTCCAAGGAGACTACTGTACCCATCTTCCCAAACTGGGTCACCACAACCAGGATGTGGCTGCTGAAAGCCGTGCAGACCACCTGTGTGGGCACGCCGCACACCACTTCTGTCTTCTGTTTAGATACTACTAACGGTTTGTCTTCCATGGTCCCGGTCTTCAGTGAAGGCTTCCGTTTTAAAAGAAAAGGGGGGCGGGGAGGATGGAGCAGTCAAGAGTCACATACAACCTGGAGCTCCTAAGCAGCAATGTTAAGCGGGCCATTCAAAGCTGCGAGTGGTGGCACATGCCTGTCATTCCAGCACACGGGAGGTGACCTTGGAGGATCCCGAGTTAGAGGCCAGCCTGAGCTACACGGGGGAGACCCTATTATCCATACCACGCCCCATCATCTCAAAAGCAAGTGTGGCGCATGCTCATGCACGCTTCTGTTAGTTTTGTCCCGCCGAGCTGCCTGCGAAAACAGCCACTCGCCTAACCAGCCTAATTGTCTCCCATTTCTAGATACCAGGGATGAGGGAAACCACGGGGCTCACCGGGGGACCCCGACTGCGCAGGTCTGAAGATGGCTGGGTCACTACTGACTGCCGGAAACCTGCAACAATAAGCGCTCAGCAGCGTCAGAAAGAGATTATCAATGACCAACTCGTTAGCTCTGGCTTAGCCGAATCGCCGGCAAGAACTTCCGGTTCCGGTCCTCTGGGTTATAAGGTCCGTGGGTTGCTGCAGTCCCAGAGCCTTCGGTTCCGCGCTGCAAAGGAGACCTCGGGACTTCATGTTAAAGGGGCACTGTTCCTCTGGGAGCTTCAGGACTTCGTGGGCGGTGCTTGGACTCTAGTGTAGGGAGGGGGCTTTGTGTCCAAACCGTGGACTGGGATGGAAATAATAGTTAATGTTTATTTTTCACTTAGTGTGTACCTGGCTTTGGCTATGGCACACTTACCATAGTCTGGTTTTTTGTTTGTTTGTTTGTTTGTTTGTTTGTTTGCCTTTTGAGTCCGGGTATCTCGGTGTAGCTCTGGTTGTCCTCGAACTCATTATGTAGACCAGGCTGGTCTAGAACTTACAGTGAGCTGCCTGCCTCCGCCTCCTGAGCTCTGGGATTATTTTCTTCTTCTTTTGAGACAGGGTCTTAAGTACTCAAGTTGGTCATGGAAAAGCTTGAACTCCTCCTAATTCTCTTGCTTCCACCTTCTAAGTGCTGGGATGACAGGGATGCACCACCGCACATGGTTTGTGTGGTCCGGGGATAAAATCCAGGAGTTTGTGCAAGCTAAGCAAGCATTTACCTACTGAGCTAAATCCCAAATCCCTTTTAATCTCTTTTCTCCTCTCCTTCTTTCTTTTCTTTTTCTTTTTCTTTCTTTCTTTTTTTTTTTTTTTTGGTTTTTGGAGACAGGGTTTCTCTGTGTAGCCTTGACTATCCTGGATTCACTTTGTTGTCCAGGCTGGCCTCGAACTCACAGTGATCCACCTGCCTCTGCCTCCCAAGTGCTGGGATTAAAGGCATGCGCCACCACGCCCGGTGTCTCCTCTCCTTCTTTCATTTTCTTCCTTCCTGTCTTTCGGGTATTGAGGAACAGGTTTACTCATTTACATTTGGTATTGCTCATCTTGCAGAATACTTAAAAAATTAAAAAGTATTTATTTGTTTATTTATTATTTGTATGGGTGTTTTTGCCTGCCTGTATGTGTACCATGTACATGCAGTACCAGCAGAGGCCAGAAGAGGGCGATGGATTCCCTACAGCTGGAGTTACAGACAGCTGTGGACTGCCATGCAGGTAATGGGAACTGAAGCTGGTCCTCTGCAAAAGCAGCAAGTGCTCTTAATACTGAGCCATTACATTAAAACAAGTTTTTCCCCTTAAAAGTATAGATTGTGGAGTCGGGCGTGGTGGTGCACACCTTTAATCCCAGGACTGGGGAGGCAGAGGCAGGTGAATCACTGTGAGTTTGAGTCCAGCCTGGTCTGCAAAGCAAGTTCAGGGAAGCCAGGGATACACAGAGAAACCCTGTCATGAAAAAAAACTTAAAAAAAAAAAAGTATAGATTGCAAATTGAGCATATTTCCCTATTCCCTCTACCTGGCCTTTTTTCGCCTGTTGGTCCTCTGTTTTCCTAAACAAATCCATTTCTTTCATTTAATACAGACACACAGACCACCACCCCCACACACATAGAGACACACAGAGACACAGACAGACACACAGACACACACACACAGACACACAGACACAGACACACACACCTCATACAGACACACACACATTCACCACACACAGACACACACACACTCACCACATACAGACACACACATACACACACTCACCACATATAGACACACACATACACACCACACACACACACACACACACACATGGTTTAGTGTGACTGTGTAAAGTCTAGGAACCACAAGTGAGAGAAAGCATGCACTATCTGTCGTCCTGAGACTGACTTAATTTGCTTAACATGATTATCTCCTATTTTTGTCTATTTTCAAGAATGACCTGCTATTATTCTTTTGTGTGCAGGTTCCTGTGTGTACAGGTGCACATATGTGTGGAGGTCAGAGATCAGTTTGGGTACTGTTCCTTGGAGGCTGTCATCTTCTTTCTTTTGGTCTTTTCTTCCTTTTTCTCTTTTTTCTTCTTTTTCCTTTCCTTTTCTTTCTTTCTTTCTTTTTTGGAGGCAGAATCTCATGGATATAGCCTTGGCTGGCTTGGAACTCACTATGTAGACCAAGTTGGTCTCAAACTCAGAGATTCACTTACTTGGATTAAAGCTGTGTGCTGCCACCATGCCTGGCCACACCTTCTTTCTTTCTTCTTTTTTTGTTTTTGTTTTTTGAGACAAGGTTTCTCTGTGTAGCCTTGGCTGTCCTGGACTCACTTTGTAGACCAGGCTGGCCTTGAACTCATGGTGATCTGCCTGCCTCTGCCTCCCGGGTGCTGGGATTAAAGGTGTGTGCCACTACATCCGGCTACACCTTGTTTCTTGAGCCAGGGTCTGGAGCTCACTAGTTAGCACAGACTGGCTGCTAGCAAGCCTAGGGATCTGCCTATCTCTACCTCCCCAGTGCTGGGATTTCAGTCTGTACCAGATCTCCAGGCTTTTAAATATGACCTCTGGGGATGTGTGTGTGTGTGTGTGTGTGTGTGTGTTTGTGTGTGTGCGTGCGCGCGCGCTTGCAAGGCAAGAATTTACTGACTCAGCCATCTCCCCAGCCCCCGTCTCATCCTTCTTTATGGCTGACTCCTCACTATATATCTATTCTGCATTTTCCTTACCCATTCATTCGTTGTTGTATGCCTAGATCATTTCGTCTTTGCAGCTCCCTAGACAGAAACACTGTGAGCACCCTTTGAAAATCGGAAGCTCAGGGCTGGAGAGATGGCTCAGAGGTTGAGAGCACTGACTGCTCCTCCAGAGGTCCTGAGTTCAATTCCCAGCAACCACATGGTGGCTCACAACCATCTATAATGTGATCAGGTGCCCTCTTCTGGCCTGCAGGTGTACATGCAGGCAGAGCACTGTATACATGATAATAAATAAACAAATCAGAGAGAGAGAGAGAGAGAGAGAGAGAGAGAGAGAGAGAGAGAGAGAGAGAGAGAGAGGCTGGAGAGATGTCTCAGAGGTTAGGAGCACTGGCTGTTCTTCCAAACATCCTGAGTTCAATTCCCAGCAACCACATGGCGGCTCACAACCATCTGTAATGAGATCTGGTGCCCTCTTTGGCTGCAGTCACACATGCAGGCAAAATGCTGTATAAATAAATAAATAAATAAATAAATAAATAAATAAATAAATATTTTTTAAAAAGAAAATAGAAAGCTCAAATGCGTGAGTCTGATTCTATCCTCACCTTCCCTGTCGTTGGACTTGAGGCCTGGCCTGGTCTGGTCCCTGACACTTCCTGAGACCCAGGGGATGCTGGAGCCTGGGTTCCTGACCCTCACTGGATCCCAGTTGATGCCTGGAACCCCTGACTCTCATTGAGGCTCAGGAGAAAGCAGGAGGAAGCCCCTGTCCTGCAGGGGAGGACAGAAAGTTCTATTCTGATTCCCTGTTGGAGGTTTCACTGACGGGGAAAGTCTTGGGCAGATACTGGAAGAAACTGCAGCCATGAGCCCCTTTTCCAGAGGTGGCTAGCCCCGAAAACCCCACCTCAGAAGTCTTTCTGTGCACTCTGCTGACATCTCTGAAAAAAAGCCACACTTCTGCTTACACGCTAAAGTCCTTAGACAGCTCAGGCATTTTTTTTTTTCTCAGCAAATTTACTACCCACCCCCTCCCTTGAGTTAATGACTCCTTATCCAAGCTCCATCGAGTCGTATGAAGCTTGCTTCTCCAAACTGATTTCTCGGTGGTGTACAAGAAAGGGCGTGCATACAAAGCATGATGGGAAATAGACCCAGATGGGGAGGAAACTCGTTTCTGAGCATTCTTGCAGTTGGCATGTGAAGGGGGGAAGATTAGGGTCTCATTGCACTAATACTCAAGAGGCAAGGAGCGTATAGATTCCTCAGCAAAGTCTTTTTTGTCGGTTCTAAATTTAAACACCCAGTCCGCCCACACACCACAAAAGCAAATTGCTGGCGTGTTGCTTTGCCTGGAGAAATCTTCAAAGGCTTCTGATACACCTTGTTATGTGTTCTTTCTCTGAGGCAGAGAGGTCCTGGAACTCTGCCTCCCCAGCACATGGAAGCCCTGGAAATAGACTCATCACCTTCGCAAATGGGAGACTGGAAAACAAGATGGACGGCATCCTTATGACATCAGCAGATCCTGATCTATTGATAAAGAACAAATCTGAAGGAAAACAGAGGTTAGGAAAAAAAAAAAAAAAAAAAAGGTTGTGTCAGGATGAGCTGCTGCCATTTCAGGAAGGGAACTTCCCCATGGCTTAAATGGATGAGTGAGCAGGACTCGCACACTCAGGGCCCCAATGAGAAAACCACTTTCCGTGCAAGCGTGAAGACCTGAGTTCAAGTCCCCAGAACCCGTGCAGGAACCTGGTGAGGTGATATGTGTTTGTAAGGGAGAGATGGGTGGTGCTGACAGGAAAATCCCTGGCAGCTCGAGGGCTAGCTAGTGTGGCATATGGAGGAATCTCTTTACTGGATTGGCTGTTCTCCAGTGTGTGTTAGAGGGATTGTTGCACTGGAAAGAAAGACACCCCTCTTTTTTTTTTTTTTTTTTAAATTTCCAGACAGGGTCTCACTATGTAGCTCCGGTTGTCCTGGAACTCTATGTAGACCAGGCTAGCCTTGAACTCACAGAGTCCAAGCCTGTCTCTGCTTCCCAAGTGCTGGGCTTTGAAGCATGAGCCACTAGGCTGGGCTGAAAAGCAACTTAAGTAAACACATTTAAAATAGCTGCTGTTGGGACTGGAGAGTTGGATCTAGGGATTACAAGCACTTGTCCCTCCCGTTCTTGTGAGTTTGGGTCCCAGCACCTACATAGGGTGCCTCACAACCGCCTGTAGCTCCAGCTCCAGGGAATATGATGGCCACCGATGACATTCACACACACACAAACGCACATGTACACACACACACACACACACACACGTAGAGGTCACAGGACAACTTCAGGTGGCCTTCCTCCATACCCCTTCACCTTTGCTTTTGAGACAGGATCTATTGTTGGCCTGGAATTCACTGAGCAGGCTAGGGTAGCTGGCCTGGTGGCTTCTAGAGATCCCTGGAGGCCGCCATCTGCTTTCTGTCAGTGGTTCAACCTCTTTTAGACAGTTTGTACAAAGGGCTCCTACAGCCTGCTGAAGTTCTTCGTCCGGCTTTTCCCTGAGCACCACATCGTAGCGTAGCCCGTGTCTGCACTTCCTTCCTTCTCGGTGGATCCTTGCAGAGAGTAAACGACACTCCATTTGCCAGAAGGCTTCATTGGGAGGTGGGGCGGCTGACACTTCCGAGAGGCTTGCTAGAGTTTCCATTCCTTCTCAGGCCAGCCTGGTCTACAAAGTGAGTCCAGGACAGTCAAGATACAAGATAACACAGAGAAACCCTGTCTCGAAAAACCAAATAATAATAATAATAATAATAATAATGATAATAATAATAATAATGATAATAATAATAATAAAGAATAGAAGTATGGTGAGTCAGGCAGGTGGGTACGCCGGTATTCTCAGAACTCGAGAAGCCAAGACACAAGAAACATGAGTTCTAGATAGCCTGGGCTACTTAGTGAGACTTTGTGTCATGGTTATTCTTGCTTGTTAATCTGAGCGGATTTTGAATCATCAGCCAACAGGTAAGCCATTGTGCACACTTGTGAGGGACTTTCTCGATCCATTTGGCTGAAGTGGAAAGACCCATCCTACCTGTGGGTGGTACCTCCCATTGGCAGCGCAGATGGAAAGAGGCCTGAGAACAAAAGCTTTCGTTCTTTTGCCTGCCCGCCTTCATGGAGTGCTGGTAGGTGCATCTACTTTGTTGGCATCTTTCTGCCACTGCCTCCAGAACCCAGCTTGTTTAGCCTTCCAGCATGGACCAAAGACCGGCACCTCTGCAGGAATTTTCTGCCTTTAGCACTGACTGGGACTGCTGAGACATCCAGCCTGGGCATAAACTAGGTAGATAACAAGTTCTCATTCTCATCAGTGTGAGGCAACTATTGTTGGACTACCGAGACCATCTCATATAAGCCAATCTAATAAGTCTCCTTTTAACATAAAACGAACAGCTATTCTGTTACTGTAGAGAACCTTGACTTATTCATCCTGTTTCAAGAAAAAAAATAAACAATTCAAAAAGGACAAGTGCTGGAGCGTGGGAAATGTACTGTCTTTGTAGCTCCTGCCCCATGCTTGGTAAGCCTTAAATCAGCCCCAGAGATTCAGCCCCATTCTCTAGATGTGCTGGGATGATGGCTTAGAGGTGGGTAACAAAGAAGGAGCCAAGCCACGGAGAGTGGCTGCCTTTGGAGCCTTCTCCACATGGCCACTCCGCAGCCAAGGGCTGATGGATGGATGAGTGGATGGGTTGGTAGATGGATGGATGGATGGATGGATGGATGGATGAATAGATGGATGGATGGATGGATGAATAGATGGATGGTTGGATGGGTTGGTGGATGGATGTGTAGGTGGATGCTTGAGTGGGTGGATGGGTGAATGTGTGGATGGATGGATGAATAGGTGGATGGTTGGGTGGGTGAATTGATGGACGGATAAGTGGATGGGTTGGTGGATGGATGGATGGATGGGTAGATGGGTTGGTGGATGGATGGATGGATGGGTAGATGGGTTGGTGGATGGATGGATGGATGGGTAGATGGGTTGGTGGGCGAATAGATAGATGGACAGATGGTAGGTGTATGGGTGTCTTGTCCCCCTACTCCCATCCCAGGCTCTGCAGCTGACACTCAGCCTCACCAGTGTGCCCTTGTTTGTCTCCTGCTGTGTGACTCTGAGGGCTTCATTTAGCGTTCATTTACTTAATGTGCATAATGTGTGTGTCTGATATGTGTGAGTGCTGTGGTGGTCAGAGGACAACTTTCTGGACCTGGTCCCTGTTTTTCCACCTTGATTTTTGTTTGAGGAATGTGGTTGCCATAAAGTTTTGAGGGAAGAAAAGATTAAAAGCAACCTATTTAAAATGATGCATGTTTTATTATAAGAACAAAGCAAAAAAAAAAAAAAAAAAGAACAAAGCCCAGGGTTGTCTACATCAAATGCCAGGTACTCCCAAGGGAAAGTGTGAGCCCCACTAGAACCAGATACAGCTTATAAAGCTCTAGGTCAGTGGTTCTCAGCCTTCCTAATGCTGCAGCACTTTAATCTACTTCCTTATGTTGTGGTGACCGCCCCCCCCAAGCATAAAATTATTTCATTGCTACTTCATAACTGCAATTTTGCTATTGTTATGAATTGTAATGTAAATGTCTGTGTTTTCCTATCATCTTAGGTGACCTCTGTGAAGACTGACCCACAGGTTGAAAACTGCATCTCTAGTGAGAGGATCATCCAGAAACAGGCTAAGTCCCACACCCAAGGAACACTCACATATCAAGTCTGAGCCGGCTCGCAGAGGGTCAGAGGTCACCATATCTCTTTCTATGGAGATGAGTCACTAACCTGGAACCCATGATCCTCCTTCCCATGTCTTCCAAGTAATGAGATGACAGGCATCATCCACCACATCACCTGGCTCTGACTGCTGACCGTGTGTGTGTGTGTGTGTGTGTGTGTGTGTGTGTGTGTGTGTGTGTGTCATATGCCACTACCTACATGGCAGTCAGAGGAGAACCGGTACATCTTGAATTGATCCCCTTCCACCATCACATGGGTCCTGGGGATTGGACTCAGGTTGGCAGGCTTGCTGAGCCATCTCACCAGCCCTGGACTATTTTCACATACTATCACACAGTTAAAAGACAGCAAAGACTGTGATGATTGCACACCTGCAATCCCAGCATTTGGCAGGCAGAGGCACAGGGTCCAGGAAGTCAAGATTCCTCGGGCTTATAGAGAGGATTTGAGGCTGGATTGGGCATCATGTGACCCTATCTATATATAAAAATAAACTAGATGTGTCCAGAGGTGGTGGTGCAGGGCTTTAATCCCAGCACTAGGGAGACAGAGGTAGACAAATCTCTTATAGGCCAGCCTGGTCTACAGAGTGAGTTCCAGGCCAGCCAGGGCCACATAGAGCAAGTATGTATGTATGTATGTATGTATGTATGTATGTATGTATGTAGTTATGCACGCTTGTGTGTATGTATGCATGCATTGGTAGAAGTTATTCAAGCCTAGCAATGACAAAACCCTGGCTTTTATCCTGAGCACTGAATTAAAAAAAGGTAGTCCCAGCACTCAGGAAATAGAGGCAGGAGGATCAGGCATTCAATTCAGTTCAAGGCCAAAGAAAAGAAGCCCACAATGAGGGAAAACCCCACAAAGGGCATCCTTCATTGTTAGTCTGGATCCCACAGTGGCACAGATTTGAGAGTTAGCGTGTCACCTCGCTTGTGCCTTAAACAAGCCAAGCTCAAACACAACAGTCTTTTCCCCTCCTCCAGCAAGGCTCTCTGCCTTCAGTCCTCCAGATATTGGAAATTACCACCTTATGTCTGGAACTATTTGTTTAGCTCTCTAAGAAATGAAAGCTTGAGCCATTTACACTTGCTGGAAGCCTTTCCCCCCGATTTTTTTTTTTTTTTTTTCTCTGTGTAGCCTTGGCCATCCTGGACTCACTTTGTAGACCAGGCTGGCCTCGAACTCACAGCGACCCGCCAGCTTTGAACTCAGAGATGCACCTGCCTCTGCCTCCCGAGTGCTGGGAGGCTTTCCTCCCAAATATTTTAAGAAGGCATTTCCCCTAGAGAAGAAGCTGCTCTTGTCAGTCTAAATGCAAGCGTCTTGCTGTGTGTGCTCCTCTCTCCAGCTCCCCCCCAAGTCTCCCCTCCTCCCCCATCCCCCCACCCACCAGGAGGTGTGGATGGGCTAGGGCATGGCTCAGCAGTAGGATGCCTGCTTAGAATCTCCCAGAGTGGGGCTGAGGTGGGGCGTCATGACTCAAAGGCTTTGTATTTGCTTAGAATTAATGGCAATCCTAGTAGCAGAAGCCTTGGGCCATCTTTGCCATTGTTCATCTCAGGGAAAGGAAATAGAGGCTCCCAGAAGAGAATAGGATTATTCTAGGGCCGTGTGGTGGCGGCGGCCATCGCCTCAAATCCCAGCTCTAGAGAGGAAGAGGCAGGTGCATCTCTGAGTTCAAAGCTGGCCTTGTCTACAGAGTGGGTTCCAGGACAGCCAGGGCTACACAGAGAAACCCTATCTCAAAAACCAAACCAAAATATTTTAGGGCCTCAGAAAGCTACTTCCAGGGCAGACAGGGTGCTATATCTGTCATTTCTGTCTCTCTTTTTTCTTGCCCCAGGCCATAGCCTTGGAGTCGTTTTTGCTCACCCCCCTACTCCCACCATGATGAGGAGTGAATACAGACACTTGGCCACCTAGGTAAATGGTCTATTACTGGGGGAATCTAGGCAGGTCGTCTATTGTAGAGCCATGCCCCCCTATCCCACACGTGGGGGGGGGGCACTGCTAGGCAGGAACTGTACCACTGAGCTACACCTTCAGCCCTCTTTTTATGATTTTGAGACAGGATGAGTTGCCAGGCTGGCTCTGAACTCATTGTATAGCTCAAGTGTGCCTTGAGCTTGCAATCCTCCTGCCTCAGCTTCCTGGGGAGCTGGGATTCCGGGCCTGGGACCCCAAGCCCAACTGCAGCATTGTTTTTTTTTTTTTTTTCCTCCTTCAGGAGCAAATCGGTGTTGTAAAGTGGGATGGTATGGTGTGATCCTTCTAAATGCCCTAGCTGTGTCCCTGGGCTGGCTGGCGCAGAGGCTCATGGGACAGCAATGGAGGCTCAAGAAAGGACTTTCTGGTCCTGAAACTTTCAGGAAGGCCATTAAACAGAACCCCAGGGGTTAATGTGGAAGAAAGACTCACAACTGGGGCTTCGGCGTTTTGTATGTTTGGAAGGCTTTCCCACGTTGGAGTGTGTACAGCGATGCGAAGAGTCAGGAAGGCTTTCCCACATCCAAGCGTCGACAGCACTCCAAGTTAGAGTAAAGCCAAACACTCACCACGAGCCAGCTGCTGCTAAAACCTGCCCAAGCAGAACAAATGTGATGCTGAAGAGAAGCCAAGTGCTGACAAGGGTGCAGAGCACCCCGAACACCGACTGTCGCTGGCAGGCATGCAAACAAGTACGGATTTACTGGAAGGCAGTTGGATAACCAGTTTTGTTTTGTTTTCAGTGCTGGGAATAGAACTCAGAGCCTCACACGCGATGTGAGGAGAGCGCTCCACCACCGAGCTCCACCTTCGACACTGCTTTGACAGTTTGCTTTTTCAGTACTGGGGATTGAATTTAGAGTCTCACACCTGCACTTTTAGACAACCAAAATTGGTAAAAGTAAGCCTCTGCGGGATTATCTTGGATGCGTTAACTGAGGCAGGGAGACTTTTCCACTGTGGGTGGCACCATTCCCTGGCTGGGATCCTCGATTGTATAGGTGGAGAAAGGGAGCCGACCAATAACATGCCCTCACGGCTTTCTGATTTCTGACTGTGGATACAGTGTGATCGGCTGCTGCAAGATCCTTAACCTCCCAGCTGTGATGGACTGTGCATGCCAGAATAAACCCTTTCTCCTTTAAGTTGCTTCTGTCAGTATTTTCTCACAGCAACAGAAAAGTAAGATGCCAAAGTGCTTGCCTTGTGTTGTGAGGACCTGATATAGCTCTAGAAACCATGTGGGAAAGCCGGGCATGGAGGTATGTGTCTAGAACTCCAGGGCAAAGCAAGCAGAGACAGGAGGATCCCTGGGACTTACTGGCCAGCCAGCCGGCCTAAGTGAACTGGTGAGTATCAGGCCAGGGGAGGAGTCTCGTCTCAAAACCAAGGTGGGTAGCACTCAAAGGGATTGACCTCTGACCTCCACATGCCTTTGCACACACACGTGTGCCCCTGCACACAGATGAACATAGACACACAAGGAATTGCAAGCGAATCTCAAAGAAGGCATTTGCGCACCCACGTTCACAGCTGCATCAATTGAGTGAAACCTCTCACCTCGTGAGCCAGAAGGTAAGAGAGAGGCAGGAGGCACTGGGTTCCCCTAGTCTTCAAGAGCATGCCCTCCAGTGACTTGAAGATCTCCAAAATGTTCTATCACCCACAAATAGGACCATCCTGGAGACCTGGTTTTTGTTTTGTTTTGTTTTTGCTTTTCAAGACAGGGTTTCTCTGTGTTGCCTTGGCTGTCCTGGACTCACTTTGTAGACCAGGCTGGCCTCGAACTCATAGAGATCCACCTGCCTCTGCCTTCCGAGTGCTGAGATTAAAGGCGTGTGCCACCACGCCCAGCTTGAGGCCAGGTTTTAACTCAGAGTCCCTTGTGAACTGATTTTGGTAGTTGCTGTTGCTTGTTCATGCCTTAAGAGATCCCAGAGCCTCTGATGTCACCAGCTACTGGCATCCTGCCAGCATTTCTTTACCCTCAACACCTCAGTTCACACAGGCCTCTTTACTATGCCTGTGCCTGCACTGCCCTGCTGGAAGCATCCTTAGAAAGTGCTCAAGTCACTGACCCAGCCAGCTACCCACCCACCATCCATCCATCCATCCATCCAACCATCCACGTATCTAACAACCTATCCATATATCTATCCAACCCTCCATCCACCCACCCACACTCATCCACAAAGGCATGCATCCACCCATCGACATCAATACATCAATCTGTCCATCCACCTGCTCACCCGTGTACCCATTATCCATCCATCCACCCACCCATCCATCCACTCACCCACCTATCCATCCATGGATGCACCCATCCAACCTTCCATCTACCTACCCATCTACCCACCCACCCACCCACCCATCCACCCACCCATCCACCCATCCACCCACCCATCCACCCACCATTCACCCACCCATCCACCCATCAATCCACCCATCCACCCACCCACCCACCCATCCACACATCCACCCACCCATCCACCCATCCACCCACCCATCCATCCACTCACCCACCTATCCATCCATGGATGCACCCATCCAACCTTCCATCTACCTACCCATCTACCCACCCACCCATCCACCCATCAATCCACACATCCACCCGTCCACCCACCCATCCACCCATCAATCCACACATCCACCCGTCCACCCACCCATCCATTACTCATCCATCCACACATCTATCTACACATCCACCCACCCACCCACCCACCCACCCACACATCCACACATCCACCCATCCACCCAATCTACCATTTACTTGCCTATTATCCATCCTTCTACCTGACCGTTCACCCACTCATCCGTTCACTTATCCACCCAGAAGAGAGATGCTTGCTTGTCTCTTCAGTGAGAGACGCTGGTCCAAGGTCTCGCCTGTGCCACCATAGTGGCACAGTGCCTGTGCCTAAAGCCACCAGTCTCTATAGGCTTTAGACAGAGGCTGAGCCAGCAGCCACAGGGTCTGACAGTGTGGGGTGAAGACAGTAACAACCCACCTCCAGCCAGAGCAACAGGCAATAACTTAAAAAGGTGAAAAAAATGAAGAAACACACCCCTAGGAGAAGAGGCATCAAGAAGCAGAGGAGCCCTGGAGGTTTATGACTTCCTGCCTGGTGGATGAGGCTGGTGGGAACATCATACCGCCAAGATCATTTAGGGCTCCCAAGGAGCAGATATCAGGCTAGTTTTCATTTTCATGTTCTCACGCGTATGCCATGTGCTTGTTTGCCAGATGTGGTGCTGCAGCCCTGGGATCCCAGCACTTAGGAGGGGGGAGACAGGAGGATCTGGAGTTTAAGGTCATCCTTGGCTACATAGGAAGTTTGAGGCTAGCCTGAGCTACGTGAGACTGTGCCTCAAACTACAAAATCAATCAGATTCTGAAAGCTCAAATAGAAAGCACAAAACAGCCAGTTGTGGTGGTGCATGCCTTTAATCCCAATATTCGGAGGCAGAGGCAGGCAGATCCATGTGAGTTCAAGGCCAGCCTGGTCTACAAAGTGACAGCTAAGGCTACACAGAGAAACCCTGTCTCGAAAAACAAAAACAAACAAGCAAGCACAAAGCAAAACTAAGCAAAAATGTATTTAAAGCAGGAAGTATTTATTTTGGCTCATGTTTTCAAGGACATCGTCCCCTGTGGCACAGCATGGGCAGTAGCAGTTCTGTGGTGGTGGTAGCAACTGGACTCCACATCTAGGCTTGGTAGGATAGATACTGTTTCCATTTATTTCAGAGGCGGGATCTTACTATGTGGCACTGAATGGACTGAAACTCACTATGTAGACCAGGCTGGCCTTGAACTCACAGAGATCCATCTATCTCTGCTTCCCGAGTGCTGGGATCGGAGGCACACACCACCATGCAGGTATTAACTTATCTTAAATCAGAAAAATAGGGAAAGTAAGAAAAGGGTGTTGCATAGCCGGGCGTGGTGGCGCACGCCTATAATCCCAGCACTCGGGAGGCAGAGGCAGGTGGATCGCTGTGAGTTCGAGGCCAGCCTGGCCTACAAAGCGGGTCCAGGATAGCCAAGGCTACATAGAGAAACCCTGTCTCGAAAACCAAAAAAAAAAAAAAAAAAAAAAAAAAGAAAAGGGTGTTGCAGTCCTTACAGCCCGGGAGCCTGGGGATCCACCCATAAGAGCCTGGGAGAACCTAGGGAGGGAGCTAGGGTGGATCCGGGCAAGTACCCTGCTGAGTAAAGCGGCAGTATCACCGACCTGATAAAGAGCATGAATTAGGCGGGCGGTGGCAGAGCAGGCGATTACTCCTAGCACTCGGGAGGCAGAGGCAGGCGGATCACTGTGAGTTCGAGGCCAGCCTGGTCTACAAAGTGAGTCCGGGACAGCCAAGGATACAAAGAGCACGTATTACCAGACATCACCTCTAGGGGGCAGCAGAGTCCATAGAATACTGAAGCTCCCTAACTCAGGCCTGGCAAGTTGAGAACCTGCTGGGGGGGGGGGGGGCGAGGAGGGGGCGGGACGGGGGCAGGGAGAAGCTGTGAGTCCCACTCCTTCCTTCCTCTGGAGCATCAGGAACATGTTTGTCTTCTGGGAGGATGGGAGCCAGTTCTGCACCTCTGTCGATGTTCCTTCCTCCCTCTCTTTCTCCGTCGTTTCTGATGTCGCTAGGTCACCTGTGTCCCTCAAAGTTGTGGGCAGTTATATGTCCCAGACACCTCCTCTTCCTCTTCTTCTGACAGGGTCTTAATAGTAGGCTGGTCTCAAACTCACAGAGATCCAGTTGCCTCTGCCTCTGGAGTGCTGGGATTAAAAGCATCCACCATCATGCCTGGCTTTCTTTCTTCTCTTTCAACTATTTTTTTTAATGTGTATGTATTGTATGTGCTTGCACACGTGTGCAAATGTCCATGGAAGCCTGAAGAATGTATCAGATCCCCTGGAGGATTAGAAGCTTCCTGTAGTAAGTAGAACTTCCAGATGTTGCTGCTGGCAACTGAACTTTGGTCCTCTGGAAGTGTGCTCTTAACCAGTGAGTGGTCTCTCCCCAGCCCTTGGCTGGGAGACTTTTGAAGCCCCTCATGATCCTGCAATTTCTCTCCAGAGGAATTGAGGTGACAGGACAGGGCTGGGGCCCTCTGACGTGCTCAGCCCCTATCTGTACACCCCCAAAAGACAGGAAGGAAGATGTGCCTCTGGGGCTCACGAAACAAGGGACCTACTTCCCTGGGATTGCTTTTCTTCCTCCTAAAAGATGATTTATTTTACTATTTCTGTGATGGTGTGTGTGTGTGTGTGTGTGTCTGTGTAAATGTATGTCTTGTGGGTTCAGGTACCTGAGGAGACCAGAAGAGGGGTTCAGAGGCCCTGGAGTTAGAGTTACAGGCATTGTGAGCCACCCAACATGGGCACTGCAAACTGAAGTTGGGTCCCCTGAAAGAGCAGGAAGTACTCTTAGCCATGGCTGTCCTGGACTCGCTTTGTAGACCAGGCTGGCCTCGAACTCACAGCAATCTGTCTGCCTCTGCCTCCCCGAGTGCTGGGGTTAAAGGCGTGAGCCATAGTGCCTGGCTATGTGTCTTGCTTTTTGAGACAAGAACTCACTATGGAGGCAAAGCTGGGCTTAAGGTCAAACTGTCCATCCTTCTGCCTCAGCATCCTGAGCACTGACTGAATCACTGTTGGTGTTACCATCACGCCTACTGTCATTGTTGTTGGTTTGTTTTTGTTTGCTTTGGTGTGTGTGTGTGTATGTGTGTGTGTGTATGTATGTATGTGTATGTGTGTGTACGTACGTATGTGTGTGTGTAGGTATGTGTGTGTGTGTGTGTATGTATATGTGTGTGTGTGTGTATGTGTTTGGTGTTTTTCCAGACAGAGTTTTTCTGTGTTCTCTGTGTAGTTCTGTCTATCCTAGACTCACTTCGTAGACCAGGCTGGCCTTGAACTCACAGAGATTCACCTGCCTCTAACTCCCAGAGTAATGGGATTACAGGCGTGTGTCAATGTGCCTGGTGGTTTGTTTTTTTTGTTTTTGTTTTTTAACTAAAAAAAAAAAAAAAGGTATAATTTACACTAAGCAAAGGTACTCTTTTGGGGTACAGCTGTATGAATTTTGACACACGTTCAGCTTTAGGCTACAGCTGAGACCTGGGCCTACGTTGCCATCTCTCCCCAAATCAAATTCCGTGAGTCACTTCTGCGGTCAGCCAGTCCTGACTCCCATGACCCTGCTGTGTTTTCTTTATACGTGTGTGTGTGTGTGTGTGTGTGTGTGTGTGTGTGTTCTATTTTGTGTGTATGAGTGTTTTGCCTGCATGTATGTCTGTGCACCACATGTGTGCCTAGTGCCTGAGGAGGTTGAAGAGGGTGTTGGATCCCCACATTGTGAGCTGCCATGTGGGTGCTAGGGAACCAAGCCCAGGTCCTCTACAAGAGTAGCAAGTGCTCTTAACCACTGAGCCACCTCTCCAACACCCTCTTCTGTGTTCTCTAGTCCCATTTTCCAGAATATTACCTTAAACAAACAAACAAATGCAGGAATTAGTTAATAAACAGGGTTTCTTTTCTTAAAAGATTTATTTATTATGTATACAGTGCTCTGCCTGCATGTACACCTGAGGCCAGAAGAGGGCATCAGATCACATTATAAATGGTTGCAAGCCTCCATGTGGTTGCTAGGAATTGAACTCAGGACCTCTGGAAGAGCAGCCAGTGCTCTTAACCTCTGAGCCATCCCTCCAGCCCCCAAGACAGGGTTTCTTGTAGCCTAGCCTGACCTTAACTTTGCTGTGTAGCCAAGAGTGACCATGACCTCCTGATCTTCTTGCCTCCATGTCCCGAGTGCTGAAATTGCAGGCATGGGCCACTATTCTCAGTTTTTTTGTGGTGCTGGGAATGGAGCCCAGAGCCTCCTGCGTACAAGGCCAGCCCTGTGCTGACTGAGCTCCGCGCCCAGCCCTAGACTGCCGCCAGGTTAGCTGCTATAGTGGACACTGGCCATGAGCAAACACACAGTCTTTCAGTCACCATACCGTTTATTCAGGATCTCTGCATTCGAGTTTACTTCTCTCTGGCCCGGTGTGGTCAGGACAAGGCTGTGATCTGTCCTGCGTGCTCCCTGCCCTGTGGGCAGTCCTACTACCTGTCTGGATGCTGGTGGGCCTTGGGTTTGGTACCCTGCCATCTCCCTCCCAACCTCTGTGTCTGTGGTGGCCCTTGTGTTACATTCCATCCATCATCCTGCCCTAGGGCCTCCTCATGAAGCCTACTTTTTGGGAATTAATCGCTAAAATATTTCCGTTTTCCCCTTTCTTCCCCTTTTCTTCCCCCTCCCTCTTCCTTTATCTCTCTCTTTCTTTTTTACCTTTTATCTTTCTTTTTTACCTTTTATCTTGCCCCCCCTTGCCCCTCCCTCATCCCTCCCCCTGCCCCTCCCCCCACCCCTCCGCCCCACCCCTAGCCCCCCACCCCCACCCCGAGACTGCATTTCTCTGTGTAACAGCCTTGGCTCTCCTGGATTTACTTTGTAGTCCAGGCTGGCCTCGAACTCAGAGATTCATCTGCCTCTGCCTCCTGAGTGCTGGGATTAAAGGTGTGCGCCACCACTGCCCAGCTTCCTTTTTGTTTATTTACTTATTTTTTTGAGACAGAGTCTCACTGTGTAGCCCAGGTAGACCTTGCAATCTAGTTGTCTCAACCACTAGAGCAACAGCTGGGTGACAAACCCTTACCTTCAGGCCTGGTTTCCACGTTATATTCCTGTGTGTGTGTGTGTGTGTGTGTGTGTGTGTGTGTGTGTGTGTGTGTGTGTGCACGCGCGCGCGCGCCTGCGCGCTCGCTCCTGTGCCCGCGCGCTCGCTCCTGCTCTCACAGATGCATTTGTTGGTATGTGTGCACAGGAAGGCCAGAGGTCAGTCTTGATTTGTCAGTTCTCAGGATCTGTCCACCTCCTTTTTTGAGACGGGGCCTCACACTGGCCTCGCCTAATTGGTTAGGCTGGCTAGGTAGAAAGCCCCAGGGATCTGCCTGTCTCTGCCCTCCCAGGGCTGGGCTTATAGGTGTGTGCCTCCATGCTTGGCTTTTCACACAGGTCCTGGGATGAGGCTTGCGTCCTCATGTTTGTGTGCTATAACCATTTATGGGCTGAGCTATCTTCAGCCACTCTTTTTTTTGTTTAAAATAGGGTTTCTCTGTGTAGCCTTAGCTGTCCTGGAACTCAATCTGTACTATAGACCAGGCTGGCCTCAAACTCAGAGAGCCACCTGCCTCTGTCTCCCAAGTGTTGGAATTAAAGGCGTGCGCCACCATCGCCTAGCTCAGCCACTCGTTTTTATTACGACACGATCTCACAAATAGCCAAGGCAGGCTTCTAATGAGCAATTCTTCAGCTCCAGATTCCTGAGAGGAGCTGGGATGATAGATCTTTGCCACCACCACACTTAAATTTTTTATTTTGTTAACCTGTGTGTGTACATGCGTGCACACGTGCGCATGCCACAGTGCACATGCAGAGCTTACAAAAGTCAGTTTTCTTCTACCACGTGGGTCCTGAGGATTGAAATCAATTCTTCAATCTTGGCAGCAGGTGCCTTTACCTGATGAGCTATTTAAACTATCCTTTCTTTGTTCATTCATTCATTCATTTATTTTATTTTATTTTTTTGAGACAGGGCTCCTCTGTGTAGCTCTGGAACTTACTCTGTAGACCAGGCTGGCCTTGAACTCACGAGATCCACCTACCTCTGCCTCCTGAGTGCTGAGACTAAAGGTATGGACCCCAAAGCCCAGCTTCATTTTTTTTTAAGTGAAGATCTGGGTAGTGGTGGGGCACACCTTTAATCCCAGCACTCAGGACGGAGGCAGGCAAATCTCTGAGTTCAAGGCCAGTCTGGTTTACAAAGTGGGCAACCATGGCTACACAGAGAAACTTGAAAAATAAAACAAAAGTGATGTTCCATTGGGTAGGTCTTTAATTCTAGCCCAGGAGGCAAAGGCAAGTGGATCTCTCTGAGTTCAAGGCCAACCTGGTCTACACAGTGAGTTCCAGGTCAGCCAGCGCTACAGAGTATGACCCTGTCTCAAGAAAAAAAAAAGTGACATTTTTCATCTCTGTCCTCCGTGTGCTCCTGTAGCTGAGGTAAAATTTGGGACAATGTGGCTCTGGAGTCAGACCTTGCAGGACTCTCTGCTTGGGGTCTCCTGACCCTGGAGCTGGCACGCACAAAGGTGCAAAGGAGGTGGGGGGTAGGTCTGTAGGGACATCCCTGATGCCAGCATGTGCACATATATGCCTTGGACATTGAGAGTGTCTCCGAACCCTCTGCCACCTCCTCTCTCTCCCCCCTCTACTCTCTCGTCACTATACCAACAGTTGGTCTGGCTTCCCTTTGCAGACCCCCCAGGGACCATGGTTCCTAAGAGGCCCAAAGCCAAGGAGAAAGACGTGGGACTGGAAATTAAACTCATTAAACCCACCAAATCTTCCACTGAATGAGGCTAGGCCACGTTGGGCATTTTAATCTCATTGGGACTCGGGGTAATTTATTTAGCCCAGGCTGATCAGGCAGAGGTTAATTCAATTGGACTTGGAGGGGGGCTGTTTGGTGCCAGGATTTGCTAAGTGTCATAAAGGTGTATGAGGTCACTATTCTGCATGTGGGGGCGGGGGATGACGGCTGTCATGAAGGTGACGAGGTGCGGGAAGCTTTGTGGAGCTGCCGGGTGGGGGGGTGTGCAATTCTAGTTCCTTGTACCGTTTGTCTAATAGCCCGTGGGTCTGGCTGGGCCCAAAAGATTCTGCAAGGCATCGCGCCTGAAGGATACTTCCTGGCTTCTGTACTTGTATCTACATGTGGAGTGCCTGGCAGGCCCCTCCAACCCGGGTGTGGCTGGGCAAGCTCCCATGATTGTACCTGGGCACTGGGGTCTCCGAAAGGGGACTCACAGTCAACTGGCTACTAGGACTCAAGCAAGCAACTAGGATCACCTCGGGGCTGTTGCAAGTACAGAGTGAGGTAGTTGTCTATGCAAGATGGTGGGGTCCAGGCAATTTACCCAGGAGGGCACAGACCCTCAGCTGCCTGCATCCCTTCTTCTTCTTCTTCTTCTTCTTCTTCTTCTTCTTCTTCTTCTTCTTCTTCTTCTTCTTTCTTCTTCTTGCTTCTTCTTCTTCTTCTTTCTGCTTCTTCTTCTTCTTCTTCTTCTTCTTCTTCTTCTTCTTCTTCTCTTTCTCCTCCTCCTTCTCCTCCTCCTCCTCCTTCTTTTTGGTTTTTTGAGACAGGGTCTCTCTGTGTAGTCCTGGCTGTCCTGGACTCGCTTTGTAGACCAGGCTGGCCTCGAACTCACAGGGATCCACCTGCCTCTGCCTCCCGAGTGCTGGGATTAAAGGCGTGTACCACTACTGCCCGCCTCTGCATCCTTTCTTGAGCACTGCCGTGTCTTCCCATCCTGGGACGGGGTAGATGGGCAGTAGTGGCTGTGGTTGTGGCACTGTCCTCTGGCCACCTGCCCTGCTGGCACATAATCCAGGCTGTGACAGAACGATGGGTACAGGTCTGGTTTTGTATGGGTCAGAGTTGGGGTGCACATCACCCAGAAGGTCAGGTGAGTCAGGGCCCACGTGGAACATCTGGGTCACAGCTGTCTTAAGTCCTTTGCACTTATACCCACTCACAGGGCCTCCATCACACAGACACCAAGCATGCTGGTTTCCAGCATGGTCTGTGTGTGGCCTCGGCCGGCAGGAGCTGGCCTGGCTTTCTAGTGTCAGGAGACCTGTGCAAAGGCCCAGAACAACCCGAGGTTGCCCTCAAAGTGCAGCGCTGTGGGTGGAACCAGGAACCCTGGAATACTGGGCAGTGACTGCCACTGAGCCACTTCCCAGCTATATGGCTGCCAGGAGCATTCATCAGGTGCATATTTATTGCAGGTGCATATTTATTGCAGGATGGATGAGTGGGGACCAGGTTGCTGCTCTTTTTTGTTTTCCCAAGGGCTAGCTGCCTGGCAGTGAGTCCTTCTGGGGCTGCGGGTGGCACTTCCTCTCCTGCTAACCACATTTCCACATCCGTTCATGAAGCTTCCCACACCTGCCCTCCCTGTAGGCTCTCCGTATTTCCCTACCTCCTGCTTCCCCAATCTCCCCCCCCCCCCCCCACAGTCTGCCTTTTCCTTGCACTCAGCCAAAATCCAATTCCCCCAAGATTCTGCCTCATCAAATATCCTTGATCCTCATTACCGTAATTTTGCATTTGTAGGTTAGGCTGCACCTGGGGTTTCCGGAGCTCACTGCTACCTCTCTGGCACCCACAAAACTTCAACATCCAAAAGCCTCTCCCTCCGTGGCCTGCATGCCCTGAGATCTAGGAGGTGGAAGGGAGGAGAGAGAGAGAGAGGGTGTCTGGGTACGAGGTGGCTGGGAGGCCATGCCAGACCGCACTTGTGTCTAAGGGAGATGAGTGTTTCTAGGCTCCTTGACCACTCGGCAGAACTGTTCGCCATGGAGCCAGCTGTGGAGTAGAGGCCACACTGGCAGCTGCAGGGAAGGCAGTTACTCTCCCCCATCTGTATCCATCCCTCTAGCCTTTTGGAGCCTGGGGTTCCAAAGATCTGTAGGCTCAGATGAGAGGTCACTGCCCTGGAAATCAGAGTGGATCTCTGCTTGGGGGTGGCATCTGGGTATCCCTAGCAGGAGGAAGGAACCTTGGGAATGGATGGATCTCTAATTATTATTATTATTATTATTATTATTTGGTTTTTTGAGACAGGGCTTCTCTATGTTATCTTGGCCATCCTGGACTTGCTCTGTAGACCTCGAACTCATAGCAATCCACCTGCCTCTGCCTCCCAAGTGCTGGGATTAAAGGCGTGCGCCACCGCAGTCCGGAGAGCTGACAGATCTCGAGACTCACAGCTTCCAAGCTCTGAGAGCTAGAGGCAATATAGCTCCAGCCTCCAGAAGCAGAAGCTGATGAATGGCTCAAGGTAGAAGCTCCGAGTGACCTGGAGCTTGCCAGCTAGTGTTCCTCAGTGGAGCTGAGAGTGACAGCAGCAACAGTGCCAGCTAGCATTGTAGGTGGCCTTTGGCATCCAGCTTCCCATACTTAGAGGCCCGAGTGTGCCAGCTTCTCAGATCTATGGTGTCTAGACCCCGAGCCCTTATGCTCAGAAGCTTCCCAGCACTGGGCCATGTGCTTTCCTGTCTTTGGCTTTCCGTGGCCTTCTCTTCCTTCAGTCTCAGGTCTGCTTTCTCCTCGCTTCCAGTGTTACCAGTGGTTGGGGGCTGAGCCAAATGTTTCCAGGCCCTTGGCCTCTTAGCCAAAGAATTCCGAACAAGGATTCACACAGGTTTGTAGAAGCAGTAAAATATTTTTTTTGTCCAGAGTAAAGCGACAGCGCAGGCCGCAGAGAGGCGCACTGTCAATACTGACAAACCATGTGCGTGAGAGTGAGATTACTCAAAGGCCCCAGGGTGCAGCCCGTGTCTCTTTATGGGACCTACAGGAAGGAGGGGCCGGTTACTAAGGGGGCACAGCTGGGTAGTACTATGTTTTGATTGACAGATTAGATCGTGTCACCATTCTCTGCTTTGCATATCCTTTCCCACAATGCAGCTGGTTTTAATAATAGGCATGCCCAATTATGCATAGGCATAGGCATAAGATGGGAAATAGGCGATTCTCTCTAAAAGGTTACCAGAGGACGCCAGTTTTACTTTTGAGCGTGCATTCAAAACCAGTTCAAGCCAGATCAGCCTTCTTAGTTTTCATAAGCTGCAAAGTTGGGGAAACACTTGAGTAGAAACTGTCTAAATTTGGTGGTTGGCAGGGGCAGGAGTTTTACACTATGGTTGTGTGACGGGAGTATTGTGTAGTGCGCCACAGGTGTATGGGAGGGAGGGCCGTGCAAAGTGTTCCCAGGTTGCTAGGCTCATTGTTTTCAGAGAGATGTGTACACAGGATGTGCATGCGAAGGAACGGGACTGCCAAGGGCTTGATTAAAAGGGGTACCCCAAACCAAATGGGAGTCCCATGTTCTTTACGCTTGGTTGCCTCACCAATATCTCTTGTTGTCTCCATTTCTCTCCTGGCTTTTTTGTTTGTTTATTTTTTGTTTTTTGAGACAAGGTTTCTCTATGTAGCCTTGGCTATCCTGGACTCACTTTGTAGACCAGACTGGCCTCGACCTCACAGCCATCCATCTGCCTCTGCCTGCCAGAGTGCTGGGATTAAAGGTGTGTGTGCGCACACGACCATACCCGACCCTTGCCTGAGACTCTTTAGTCATTCATGCACTCCCTACAACCCAGGAGGGTTGTCACCTGCTGTTACTTTTCCTTATGTCTCCAGCTCACTTGCTCTACTGAGCAGTGCATGACTCGGAAGGCATTTGTTGCATCGAATGCTATACTCTAAGGCGGGCAGCTCAGGAGGGCTAACTGCAATAGTGAGCCAAACACCCTACATACATAGCTGGAGAAGGGGTTTAACAAGGATATTTGCACCAATCCAGGCACAGGCTTCATGCAAATGAAGGATTGTATCTACGCCAATCACAGCATAGTATGCTTCATGCAAATGAAATAAAAACATCTGCACCAATCACAGCACAGTGCTGCATACAATTGAATGCTTGTGTTTGCACCAACCGTGGGTCTTTCATTGAGCTTGCATGAGAGGCCCTTGAGGTGTGTACTGGGCAAAAGCCTAGTGCAAACCGTTTGAAACAGCTGTGGCCAGGGACAGCTCTTTCAGTAGCCAGGGTCGTGCATCAGCAGCAGGAAGCAGTTGAATGTGCTGTGCAGCTTCCTCAAGGTACCTGGTGCAATGTTCAAAGCACTGCAGCCTCCTGCTTGGCTGGTCGTCCTCAGCTCAAGACAGCTGAGCACCAGGGAAGGGTCTAGAAACTATCAGATTAAAGAGTCAAAATTGCCTGGACCCCCCAACGACTTGGCTTATTTAAAGGCAAAATAAACATTAAAATGAACACATGATGTAACAGCATTGAACACGATTCTGCTCTTAGTCAAATACCTTTGGGGGAGAGTTGAGTCATTTTCTCTCTCTCACCGGGACCACCGGAAGCTGTCAGGAGGAGGAATAGCCGGGGAGCCACAGGGAAGAAAAGCTGGATTGTTAGAAAACCCCTGAAGTCAGAAACAAGGTTGTTGATTTTCCCAGGCTCCCCAGCCTCCCTTCTAGAAGAAGGCTGCAGCCTCTGGCCAAGGATGCTATTCTGCCTGTTTGGCCTTGCCACGCTCCCTTTCCCACCTTCCTTCTCCTCTCCTACCCCTCTCTCCTTTCCTTTCTTCCTCCTCCCCCCTCCTCCCCATCCACCCACCTCCTTGCACTTGTGCCTCCCCTCCAACACCCCCCCCCCAGCCCCCGTCAGCCTTTGCCTGCTCAGCATAGGGAGGCAGCTGAACTGGGCTTAGAGGCACTGGGGTGAGTGCCTGGAATTCCCCTCACTTCTGTGGAGCCTCTGCGCAGTGGGAGAGCAAGAAGACGACAAACAGCAGCAGCCCACTTTCGCACATGTAGAGAGCCGCGAGCAGGCAAGGACCAGCGGGACCCATTTGGATGAGGGGCCCCGGAGGACCAGAGAGAAGGCGTTCTGGCTGGGAGGAGGGTAGAGGCTGGCTGGGAACACGATACAGGAAGACCAGGCCAGTGGGTGGGGTTCACAGCAAGTGTGCGTTCTACCTTGCCCCTCCTCAAGCTCTCCCTTGCCAGACAGGAACCTGTCAGCTGATCTGAGATGGTGGGGGGGGGGAGTGGCATCAGGGGACAGATGCTTAATGAGAAAGATGAGCCCCTTTCCAAGTCACTTCCTGCTTTTCTAAACAGTTAAAGCTTATTAGTCACCCAGGAGCTTGCTCCGGCTTCACGGACCCTTGGGGACTAGGTGTTATTTAACCCACCCTACAGACTCATTACTTCATTACTTCATTAGCAAAGTCACACGGTGGGGACCCAGGGGCCTCTCCTCTGTAAAAGGCCTTGCAAACATTGATCATCAAAAATTAATTAAACGCTTCCCTCCCTGGGTGTCTCATAGCTGCAAGGTCTCCCTTCCCAGCCAGCCAGAGGAAAAACAGTCCTGTCAATCTGCAGGCACCTCTTTCTAACCCCAGCTGAATCCGGGGTGCGGTGGGGATGGGGGTAGTTTATGACGTAGCATGGTGGACCTCCGACATAGGGCTGAATGGAGTGATGACCCCGGGTAGTGATGTGGAGTGCCGTCTCTCCACGGAGGCTGGATTTCCAGGCAGAAAGAGTAACAAGAGGGATTGAGGGGGGGTCACATGATGCCCGAGGAACCAGGGCCTAGTGTGTCCATCAGTCTCCTACAGACCTGAACCCTCAGTCTTTCTTTCAGCCTGGAACTGGGTTACAGTGAACCCTGGTGTGAGTGAGCGGTGTGTAGGACCGGAACACACCCAAGCCACCTTCTTGTCAAAGCCGTGGGTCTTTCTCTCCAGGGTGCCACCACTTTGCTCATGAACCCCATGTGTGTTTATTGCACACAAGCCCTGGGCTAAATACCAGTTTCCAAAGATGCTGTGCCCTCCTCGTTGCTAATAGGAAGGGCCACATGATATCAATAAATAAACCACGTAGATACCAAAGAGGACGCAGGGATTGAAAGTGCTGAGGTTTGCTTGGCGTGGTGGCACACGCCTTTAATTCCAGCACTCGGGAGGCAGAGGCAGGTGGATCACTGTGAGTTCGAGGCCAGCCTGGTCTACAAAGCGAGTCCAGGACAGCCAAGGCTGCAGAGAGAAACTGCCCAGCTTTTTAAAATGTAGGTTCCAGAGACTAAACTCAGGTCTTGGTGCTGGCATGGAATGTACTTTACTAACTGAGTCATTGCCCTCACTTGTCACCCTCCTCCTTTAACTTGCCACTGCAATTGATTGCATTTTATTTTGTTTTTCTTGTGTGTAGGGGTGTGTGTGTGTGTGTGTGTGTGTGTGTGTGTGTGTGTGTGTATGCAAGTGTGCATGTCTGTCTGTACCTGTGTGTGTATGGGTTCCCCTAAAGTCCAGAAGAGGGCACTGGATTCCTTGGAGTTAGACTTACAGATATATGTGAGCCACCCCACATGAGCGCAGGGGTCTGAACCCTCATCTTTTGACAGAGCAGTAAATGCTCATAACCACTGAGCTATCTCTTCAGGTCCCTCTTGCCCCAACCTTTCTTGCTCTTATTCTGTGGTCCAGGCTAGCCTTGAACTCTGAATCCTCCTGCCTCATCCTCCCAAGTTCCGGGTGACAGGCATAAGCCTCCTGGCTCTTCATGTGTCATGAGTCGGCTCATGGACCCGTAAGTTCAGTGTATATAGTCCTTACTGACTGTGCAATAACCCCAAGTAATGGTCCAGGCATGGCTCAAGAGCTTAGACTTGGGCACATCTTTCTGGACCACACCCCAACCTGCATACGCAGTCAATGCTTGATGCATGATGCCAAGACTTGCAGGGACAGACAGGCTCAGCAGGGCAGGGGCTGGCTGGGAAACTGACTTTTGTTTCACTTCCATGTCCACACTTTGGACTTGGCAGAGGCCGACCCACCTTATGGCTCTCTAGAGCAGTGGGTTCTCAACCTGTGGGTTGCGGTCCCCACACGGGTCACATATCAGAGAACCTGCACATCAGATATTTACATTACGATTTGTAAGAGTAGCAAAATTACAGGCATGAACTAGCAATGAAAACAATTCTATGGTTGCAGGTCACCACAACGTGAGGAACTGTAGTAAAAGGTCGCACAGCAATAGGAAGGTTGAGAACCGCTGCTCTAGGCTAACAGCCCAGGCTGCTGTTGTCAGGATCAGCTGCACAGAGACAAGCTGCCTGGTGACCAGGATGAGGTTGGGAACCAGAGCAACATCCTGGCAGCTCTGAACAGGATGGAAGCCCCAGGGAAGGGGCGGGGCTAGAGTCTATGCTTATGGGGGGAAATGTTGACCATGGATGTTTTTATGGATTGGGTATGGAGCTAAGAGAAGAAGAGGCTTGCTCCCAGCCTCCCATGGGGCCTCTAGAGGGGGGGATGTGGGGGCGGGTCACAGCTTCTCATACCTGTTGATATAGTTCAACAGAGGAACCAGGAACCAAGCAAGGACAGAAGAAGAATGACGAGAGGCGGGTGGGGCGAGGGTGGGAGTTCAGGAAGCCTGTGGGGAAAGTAGATCCCAGTGCACTATGGCAAGCCCTGCTCTTTGAGTGGATTCCAAAGGAGGCTGGTGGAGGAGCTGGGTGGAGGCACATGCATTGAGTACACAGTTGGATGAAAAGCGACAGGAAGACATGTTTACATTCAAGCCAGCATCACAATTCGGGAGGCTGAGGCAGGAGGATTGCGACTTCAAGGAAAGCTAGTGATATTCTGCCCCAAAACACAAAGTAAAAAGAACTGGAGAAGTAGTTCAGTGGTAGAGCACCTGTCTAAAATTCCCCAGTGAGGGGCAGGGGTATGGCTCAGTGGTAGAGCCCCTGCCTAGAACCCCCCAGTGATGGGCTGGGGTGTGGCTCAGTGGTAGAGTCCCTGCTTAGAACCCCCCCCCCCCAGTGAGGGGCTGGGGTGTGGCTCAGTGGTAGAGCACCTGCCTAGAACCCCCCAGTGAGGGGCTGGGGTGTGGCTCAGTGGTAGAGCACCTGCCTAGAACCCCCAGTGAGGGGCTGGGGTGTGGCTCAGTGGTAGAGCACCTGCCTAGAATTCCCCAGTGAGAGGCTGGGGTGTGGCTCAGTGGTAGAGCCCCTGCCTAGAATCCCCCAGTGAGGGGCTGGGGTGTGGCTCAGTGGTAGAGCACTTGCTTAGAACCTTCCACTGAGGGACTAGGGTGTAGCTCTCTCCACAACTTCTTATTTTATTTCTCCTCCCCAGTTCCCCTTGTCCTCAGTGTGCTTGCTCACTCTGTCTTTCCTCAGTGTCTGCTTCCCTCTACCTTTGTCTCTCCTCTCAATATTTTGTTATCTCTACCTCTCTTTCTTTGACTCTTTCAGATTCTGTCTCTGTGTGTGTCTGGCTGGCTGTCTTTCCACTGTGTCCCTCTGTCTCTATCTGCCTGTCTATCTCTCTCCACATCCATTTCTCTCCATGTAGCCGATACTGGCCTTATACTCGCACGGAGTTGAAGCTCTCTCCATTTCCACCAGGCTCTGCTCTCCTTTCTCTTAATGCACGGTTCAGGTTTTCGAAGGCTAGAAAACACCAAGCAAGCCCACAGCCTCCTGCAGGGACTAAGCTCCTTTTTTGACTCCCCCAGCGGGTGAGGAAGTGGGTCAGTCCAGCAGCTGTCGGATGACTGCAACATCAGGACCAGAGACTTTCCTCCACATAGCCTCTGATGGCAAAGGAGACAGAATCAGCAGGTGGCATCTACTCTGTGGACAGTGTCTAAGAGGCTGCAGGACACCCGGAAGCTCAGCGGAAGGATGTAGGGGACACTTCTGGACAGGAGAGCATCAGGTCAGCCCAGATTAGAGCATTCAGGAACATGTGGTGAGGGCAGAACCAGAAGTGAGGGCTGGAGAGAGGGCTCAGTGGGAACAAATGTTCCCTGTCAGGTTCCGAGGACCTGAGTGTGGTCTTCAACACCAATGTAAAATTGCTGGATGTGGGGGCTGGAGAGATGGCTCAGTGGTTAAGAGCACCGCCTGCTCTTCCAGAGGTCCTGAGTTTGACCACATGGTGGCTTGAAACCATATATAATGTGATTTGATGCCCTCTTCTGCACAATAAATAAATAAGTCTTCTTAAAAAAAATTGCTGCGTGTAATGGTACATGCTTGTAACCCCAGCGCTGGTGAGGTGGAGGCCCGAGAAGCCTAGAGATCACTGGCCATCAGGTCTAACTAACTTGTTGAGTTGCAGCTAGAGAGAGACCTGCAAGGTAGATAGCACATAAGAGACAAGATCTAGCTGGGCGTGGTGGCACACACCTTTAATCCCAGCACTCAGGAGGCAGAGGCTGGTGAGCTCTATGAGTTTGAGGCCAGACTGGTCTACATAGTGAGTTCCAGGACAGCTAGGGCTATGTAGAGAGACCCTGTCTCAAATAAACAAACAAACAACCAACAAACAAACAACACACATACACAAAAGAAACAAGATCAACATTGCTTTCTAGTTACTAAAGACATGCACAAACAAATATTCACACACACACACACACACACAGACAGAGAGAGAGAGAGACAGACAGACAGACAGACAGACAGACAGACAGAACCATAGGTTCTCCAACAAGGTGGCCACTTTCAACTTTTGTTTTTTGTTTATTTGTTTTGAGACAGCCTCTCTCTATGTAGTCCTGGCTGACCTAAAACTCGATAGGTAGACCAGGCTGCCCTTGAACTACCTCACAGAAATCCACCTGCCTCTGCCACTGTGAGCAGACATTTAAAGGACTATCAATGGAGAAGGGGGTTGTTCCACATGACCCTAGTTGGGACATCATGGGGTCAGTAAAATCAGACACTCTAATGCTTGTGAGACCCAGTCACAGGCACACATGACCAGGAATAGGCTGGTTGACCCTGGGGGTAAGGAGCCCTTTATCATTGAAGATATCCAAACAGTGTGAAGACCACAGTGTGGCAGTGATATTGAATAAAGTGACTATTGCTGGGCTCAGTGGCACATCCCTATAATTTCAGCACTTGAGAGGTAGAGGCAGGTGGATCTTTGTGAGTTCGAGACCAGCCTGGTTTACAAAGTGAGTCCAGGACAGCTGAGGCTACACAGAGAAACCCTGTCTCAAAAAATAAAATAAAATAAAATAAAAAGAAGAAGAATAAGGTTACCACTTGACCCTCACAATTCCTTGGATTCTTTTCTTCTGATGGTTGCTGACCTGGACAGAGGGTGGGGAGAAGCAAAGGAGGGAGGGAGGGAGGGAGGGAGGGAGGGAGGGAGGGAGGGAGGGAGACAGAAGAGATTCTTTCTGTACAGAAACAGCACTGTCTCTGTCATGTTGAGCCCTACAGTACCAGCTGTTGGGAAGCCTCCTTCGTGTCTTCACGGAGCCTTCTTGAACTTGGAGTGCAAATTAACTTCATGTGATCTGAAATATAAAAGGTCGCATCTCCCACAAATTAGAGTCTAGGAGATGCTTGCCAAGCTCGTGAGCGCCCGGGGTTCCATGGGGACACCAGCCAGGAAGAGCTGGCGTCCACTCTGCTGCCTCGTTTCCAAGGATGGCTCTGCACTGTCCTTTCTCAAGGCCACTTACTCTGGTCACCACACCCCCCAGGCTATGACCTTTCCCCACCCTCCCGGCATCTCTTCTCTCTGGCTACCCTCCTCCATGCACACACCCCCCCCAAACACCCTGACTTTTCAGAGACCTTCCTGTTGGAATCGAGCAGACTGCCACCAAGGGTCCCAGGAAGAGACCACACCACCTGACTTTTAAAATCCTTGTTTCGAGCTCCACAAGGTCGTCCCTGTTTCCTCAAGCTGTGCTGGAGGTTTGCACGCGGCACTTTAACCTGCAGTGCAACCCTTTGTTCAGAGTACTGTTCCGTGAGCACTTGCCCTTGGAGAGGCTGAGCGGGCTGCCTAGCCCATGAGCCTGCGGGCCCCTTGAACTCTGACCTCTGTGCATCACTGAGCTACAGACACCATGCAGGAAGTAACCCTCAAGGCCCTGAGTCAGCTTCATCTACCCTGCTCTCCTTCATCTAGCCCTGGGCCTTGGACACTTCCAGCTGGCTACAGATTTGCATCTTAGCCCCTGACACCTGACTTGAAGGCTCTAGGATTACCCTGATGCCATTCTTGCATCACTGTAGGTTAGGCTAAGCTGCAAGGACTTCTGAGCCTGATACACTGTAACATATATGCTCAAATAACAGCTTCCAAGGACCCCCAATGTCCAGTGCCAATAAGATGTCCTTCTGGGTTGTATTGTGTTTTGGTGGCCACTGGGCCTCAGAGATGTGGATAACACAGCTTCCTTGGCCTTGGGTGTGGAGCCACACACTGCGGTGTGCACAGGTGTGTTTACACCATGGTCATGTCCACTATCTATCTTTCTCCCTCCCACCAGTGGTTGGGGTCTATTGAGCCTGCCTTGGCTGGTCCGGCTGCTCCAAGGAAGTCTTGTAACTCAGCTACCAACTTTTCAAAGTCAGTGTCTCTCACAGCCATGGCTCCTGTGAAGAGAGAAACCAGGGTGTGTGTGGGGCTAGGTGCAGCTGTGCTTAGTGGAAAGTGATTTGGGGACCCATGATTAGGAAGTGGTAGGAGGCCCCGGGACATGGAGCTGATGAAAGGGAAGCCCAGGGGGCAGGACTGCTCCAGGTCACTCAGCACCTAAAAAGGGCTAACAACTTAACTTTATACCCACTAGAAGTCAGAGGCTAACTTTCCTTATATGGTCCTGGGGGTGGAACTGAAAGCCTTCCATATGCAGATGCTCTCCCACTGAGCCACACCCCAGGCCCTCACTGGGGGATTCTAGGCAGGAGCTCTACCCTTGAGGCAAGCACCCCAGCCCCTCACTGGGGGATTCTAGGCAGGGGCTCTACCACTGAGCCACACCCCAGCCCCTCACTGGGGAATTCTAGGCAGATGCTCTACCACTGAGCCACACCCCAGCCCCTCACTGGGGGATTCTAGGCAGGTGCCCTACCACTGAGCCACACCCCAGCCCCTCACTGGGGGATTCTAGGCAGGGGCTCTACCACTGAGCCACACCTCCAGCCCTTCACTGGGGGATTCTAGGCTGGAGAGAGGCCTTCTACCAGCCATCCCAGGCCCCATGGTGCCTGGTGGTGTCCTGGATGCTTATCCCTGAGACCTACTTCCCTTCCAACCACACTGATAAGGACAAGAGACCAGGAATATCCAATATCCTTGAGGCCCACTCAGACCCTGCCAGGTGATCCATGCTGTGGGGATGCCTCCAGCTTTCACATTAGTGTCTCATCTCCCACTTTCCTTGCCTGGGTGAATTGTTCCAGCAGAGCAGGCTGGGTATCGGTCTACTCGTGCCTTTGTGTGTCTTCTGTGATTGGTCCCTCTCCGATGGTGTTTCTTGGTGCCAGTGACCCCGGCTGGTGCAATGGGACCAAGCAGAGCCAGATGGAGCTGAGGTAGCCTTTTCTGTTTGTTATTTATATTTGAGTCAAGGTCTCACTCTACGACCCTGGTTAGCCTGGAACTTGCTATATAGCCTAGGATGGCCTCAGACTTAGGTCAGTCCCCGCTCCCTGGCATGACACGAGTGTGCCACCATTCCTACCTTTGAAAGACTTTGGTGCTCTGACCAAGAGTGTGTTCAGAGGCTGCTGTGCCAAGTGAGCAAGCAAATAGCCCTTTCTGCACCTGGGTTTCCTCTTCCTTGGGCTTCAGAATCCTGTACGATGCAGGTAGAATGTTTGCACACATCTGGTTTCCATTAAAGACGGCCATTCACCCCACTGCTGTAGGACAGGAAATCAGTTGAGGCTGAGGGTTATGAAGGTCTGAAGTCTCTTTGTGTGCCCCAGGCTCTCTGTGGTGCCCTGCCTTGGACATCATCTTTGGTCTATCATGAATTGATTTGTGTCCCTACAAATTCCTGTGTGGTAGCCCTGAGCCTGGACTCCCAGGCTCTGTAGACTTTAATCCCATCCGCTTGTTATGCTATTGGAAGAGAGCAGGCTGAGTTTAGTGGCACAGGCCCCTCAACCCAGCTACTTGGGAGACTGAGTCCAGAAGGTCACAAGTTCAAGGCCTGAATAGGCTTCAGTTTGAGTTCAATGCCAGCCTGGATAATCAACTGAGATCCTATCTCAAAATAACAACAACAAAGTGTGGGAGACGTAGCTCAGTGGCAGAGCACCTGCCTAGACTCCCCCAGTGAGGGGTTGGGGTGTGGCTCAGCGGTGAAGCACCCTGCTTAACATGGTTGAGGAAGAATCAAAATCATAAAACAAACAAACTAATGAACAAGAAACTCAACAAAAAACACCCCTATTTCTTCCCTAAATGGAGGAGTGACCCTGTAAAGGACACAGAGAAAAGCAGAGGAAAGAATGTGTATGTGCGTGCGTGCGTGCGTGCGTGCGTGCGTGCATGCGTGTGTGTGTGTGTGTAATAGTCCTGCCACAGTGTGTTCTTGCTCTCAGGGCCTCAGGACAGGAATGCTCAGGGTCTGTCTGAGTGTTCTGGATCTACAGCTCATTGTTATAGCTGTACAGCTCAGAGACCTGGCTGTGCCCACGAGTCTCTCGAGGTGCCACCCGCAGTGGGGACATTTGTAGCTTGGCTGGGGCCTTGTGGGGCTGAATCTTGTAACACCTTGGAGCAGCTGTTTAATGCTGATCCCTCCTAGGCAGAGAAAGCACCGAGGTGTCACCTGCCCAGAGCCAGACAGCCCCCCATCACAGCGACAGTAACCCCATAGACCCGTTCCTGAAGCACCGACTGTGGGGACGGGGGCCCCCCAGTACCTCCTTTCTCAGCTTAAATGTCTCCCACTGGCTTGTTGATCCACAAAAAGCTTCTAGTATTCTGCCTTAATAAGTACAGCATTGTGTGCTGGGTGGGCCTCAAGGTCCTGTGTCTCAGTAGGTTTTATTTCTCTCGTTATTTGTGTAATAGGCTGTTACTGCTGCATCTGACAGCGAGGAGAGAAAAATTGCACCTTTCTGGAGATGTTGTTAAAGAGAGAGAGGTGGGAAAAGACCGCTCGGTGGAGAAGTCAGTGCTCAGCTGAGGCCCCTGAGCCACAGACAGTGCCAGCGAGATCCCAGGGTCATTTTTCAGGGTCTTTTCCCGCATCCACCCAGCCACGGGACCTCCGGCTGTCAGCCAAAGCAGCGTTCACCTTCAAGATGGCTAACACTCAAATTTCTCTTTTCGCCTATCTGTCTCCTCTTCCCTCAGATCACCCGTTCATTCATTCATTCAGCCACTCATTAAGTCATTCATTCATGAAGAGCCTACTGGGGCCTCAGGACATTATGAATGAAAAGCATTTCCAGTCTCTCGGGGCAAACCTGTCAGGACTGTGCCCTGAAGGACACACACAGTTCTGTCTCCTTGCTTTTATTTTCAAAATAAACTCCTTTGAAAGCAGTTAAACAGCCAGTGCCTGAGCCAGCCATACTGCCTCTAGTCCATCCCCGAGAGCAATGAAAATACTCACGTACGCATGACCCTGGCGTGCTCAGTATTCACATGGCAAAGCTGGGGAGGCTCTCAGTGTTAGCTTTCCATTGCTGAGACGGAGGACCCAAGCGGGGAAAGGCTGTGTTTGGCTTATAGCTTTAGAGCTTTCAATCCGTGGTTGGCTGGCTCTCTCGCTTTTAGGCCTGTGGCAGGGCTCAAACGCTGGGTGAAGAGGGCAGAAGAGGAAAGATGGTCACATTATGGTGGCCGGGAAGCAGCCAGAGAAGCAGTATCTTCCTGGACCCCACTCCCACTGAGCTGGCCCTACATCTAGTGCCTTCTACCAGTTCCATCAAATTATGGATGTATCATGGAACCAGCTGGGGAGATGGTTCAGTTTTTAGTGCTTGACTTACAAGCAGGAGAACTTGAGTTTGACCCTCAGAACCGTGGAGAAGAGTCAGGCATGGCGAGTCGAGCCTATAATCCAAGCACTGGGGAGGAAGACATAGGTGGATCCCTGAAGCTTACTAGACACCTAGCCCATCCTCCTGACTGTCTCATGTTCCGGGCCCCTGACAGACCGTGTCCCAAAGGAAGAAAGATGGTACTTATAAGGATGACACCTAAGACTGTCTTCTGGCCTCGGCATGCATGAGCACACCTGCACATCTGCACACACCCAGACATTGTCCTAGGTAACATTAGCTGTCAACTCAGCATGACCTAGAATCACTTGGAAAGAAAGAAAAAAAAAAAGATTTTAATTGAGTGATTGTCTTTGTCAGGCTGCTCTGTGGACCATGTCTGTAAGGGAGGATCTTGACTGCCTTAAGTGGTGTAGGAGGGTCCAGCCCACTGTGGGCGGCGCTATTTCCTAGGCAGATGGCCTTGGAGTGTATAAGAAAGCTAGCTGAACACAAGCCAGTGAGCCAGAAGCCAGCCTTCCTCTTGAGTTTCTTTCTACTTGATCTCTTTCACTGACTTCCCTCAGTGCTAGAGACCTGAAAGTATAAGCTGAGGAAACCCTTCCCTCCCCAAGTCTTCCCCCCCCCTCAGATGGATATGCACGTACACATCTACGCATACAAATCATAGAAACATCGATGAGTTAAGCCATGGGTGAAGTCAGAGTCCTCTTGATCTAGCCATCTCCCCAGAGCTCACCTCTGACCATGCTACGCTGGGAATCCAGCCTGAAACGTGCGAGCATCTCGGGGGTGGGGTGGGGTGGGGCAGGGGAGACAATCATAGCTTAACTGTTTCCTGCAGGTGGAATGCAACTGTCCCATTTTGAACTCAAGCATCTGTGATGACCTGCGTGAACCCCTGGGGAAGTCTGGACTGGATGGAAAGGAGAAAGCGACCATGAGCACCAGCACCCACCTCTCCCTGCTTCCTGACTGTGGTTGCCATGTGACCAGCCACCTCACGCTCAGAAGATCCTCCCGAGGGCCCCTCTGCTTCCTGCGGTCAGCACAGAAGTAAATAACTGCCTGGGGTAGGAACTGACCAGTGATAATGCAACTGTCCCAGAGGCATCCACACTCCTGGAAGGAACCCTAATAAACTCATTGGTTCACCAAGCTGGATTTGGGTGGAACCCTTCCTTTCTTTGCTGACCTCTCTGTCTGGGTGAAGAAACATTTCTTTACACATACCTAAGAAAAGCCAGCCCACCTCCTATCTGAGTTAATGGAGCCGAGACACAAAAGGCCACATCTGCTATGGGTCCATCAACACGAAATGTCCAGAAATCCAGATGGGAAGTAGATTGATGATTGTCTGGGGCAGAGCTGGGAAGAAGCCATAGAGCGATGGTCAAGGGTGCAAGATCTCCCTATGGATTGATGGGAATGTTTTAGGGACTGGAGAGAGGGCTCAGTGGGTAAAGTGCTTGGCACACAAACATGAAGGCTGGAGTTGGTGTCTTCAGCATCCACGTGGAAATTTGGGCATGGTGGCGCATTCCTGTAATAACAGCACTGAACAGGCAGACACAGGGAAGTCCCCGAACTCTCTGGGCAAACAACCTAGCCTAATTTGTAAGGTCCAGGCCATTGAGAGACCCTGCCTCAAAAAAAAAAAAAAAATGGTAGAAAGAGATTGAGATGTGTATGCAAAGTTGACCTCTGGCTTCCACCTGCATGTGGACACACATGAACGTGTGCATGTGCCACACACACACCAAGTGTTCTAATATTAGCTAATGGTGACAGATGCTAGTGGCTGTGGCTATGTGAAATGGCATCAGACTAGATTGTTCCCTCCAACTGGACATGCAAATTAGGTCTTTTTTTCCCAAGACAGGGTTTCTCTGTGTAGACTTGGCTGTCCTGGACTTGCTTTATAGACCAGGCTGACCTTGAACTCACAGCGATCTGCCTGCCTCTGCCTCCCGAGTGCTGGGATTAAAGGCGTGCACCACCACGCCCAGCTGCAAATTAGGTCTTAACACGCATGTTCTGGTATATCAGTGCCAGTTGTTTAGAAGGCTGGTTGCTTTCTGTAAAATATTTTAAATATTTCCTGGCATATGTTGTTAAGTGTTCAATAAACGTTAGCTATTTTAAAAGAATAAATCCCCGACTAGTTGCTTGGGAGGCTAATGCTGGAGGATCGATTTCGGATTGATTCAGTCCAGGAGGTGGAACTGGCCTGGGACCATGGTGAGACCCTGACTCAAGTCATGCAAATGAAACAATATTAAAGCAGTCCTCCATCAGTCCTGGGCACCCTCTTTTCCCGGGAAGGCAGCTGACCCTGGAGGAAGGTACACAAGGCAGACGGTGAGATCCTGCTACCTGCAGGCTGCTGGGCCCTTCCCATCCCTGCATTCTCTCCGTGTCTATGCTCTGTGTAGGTATGTATGTTCACGTGTGTGAGTGCAGGTGCACATGTGAAGGGTGTCCTCACTGCCGTGTGTGTCAGGAGCTGTGACCTCCTCGGCAGGTTCCTGTCCCCACCTCCTAGCTCACCGTAGGAGTGCTGGAGTTACACAAGTGCACTACTGTGTCTGGCTTCACCTGGATTCTGGGGCTCCAAAAGCAGGAGTCAAGCTTGCGTGGCAAGCACAGTGCTCAGTGATCCATTCCCTGCCCCCCGCCCCCGGCTCCTTTCCTTTTATTTATTTGGCTTGCGGCAGAGACGCTTGTGTGTGGATTTACAGCCATGTGGGAGGGCCCAGCAATGGCCTCCTTTGTCTCTTTCCGTCCTCTCTGTCTTCCCTTCCTCTTCACCATCTTTCTTCATCTTCTTCCTCCTCCCTCTCTTCAACCTCACCCTCAAATGCCCAACAGCTAACATGCTCCAGTGACAATTCTCCTTTGCTGGTCTCAGAGTCCCAGCTCTCCTAACACCTATCTAAGCCAGAGGAGGCCATGTCAGCAGGCATACCTGCATGTGCACGTATGTGCACACACACACATGCAGGAGCACACACATGCATACATGCACACTAACATGCTGACTTGTGCACACACATATTTGGACACACTTGGACACATGTGCACAAACCCATATACAAACATGTCCACACACATATGTACACACGTGCTTCACAAAAATGCATACACAACAGGCATGCAAGCACACATGCACACAGATGCACACACCACACTCATGCAAACACACAGGCACACACACACATACACATGCTTGTACGCATGCACATGCACACACAGGGACACACATGTGCATGTACACATACATATATATGCACACATGCACACTCACAGCCCACTGATATGTGCACATATACACACATTTGGACACACTGGACACACACAAATGCATGCACACACATGCACAGACCACATGCATTCAAACACATACATATGCCTGCATGCACACATGTAAACACATATACACACATGCACACACATATTCAGGGTCACACATGTACACACACAGAGACATACTTGTTCACATGAGCATGTACACAAACAAACACATGCACATGCATGAATAAAACACAGATGCACACATACTTGCATGTACATGCACGGGCATACACATGTACACACATGTGCACACAGATGCATGCACGCGCATCCACGCGCGCGCACCCCCACCCCCACACACACCATGGCTTCCCAAGACTGGAGCTGGCCCAGCCCCACTCCCTGTTGGTACTGCCTTAGTGAGGTAAGGCACGTACTGCTTTGGTGGCACGTGGCAAATCCATCGAGAGAAATTTGTAGATGAAATTAAACTGACAGGAGGGCTGATAATATACGCGATGTTAAAGCCATCCAACATTGTCGGAGTAAATTAGAAGAATAAAATAAGGCTTATCCCCAGCAAAGCTAGAGCCGCTTTAATGGAAGAAAGGAGTCTGAGTAGAAACAGAAAAAGTTTGGAGCATCGTGATGAGGGAGGGCTGGAGGTAACGTAGATGTCAGCGTTAAGCATGGCAGTGAGACGCTCCAGAGCTGGCAGTGCCACAGCACGACAGGGGCTCTTCGCCTTGTTTGGCTCTTGGTGGTCATGGGGTAGCAGTTGGCTTCAGGTCCCAAGAGATGTGTGAGATGCAAACATGCAGGCTCAGCGTAGCAGGTGTACCAGCTTCATCTTCAGCATTTATTGAGTGCCTACTGAATACCCAGAGCCCTTTGTAATTTTTAATGGGGCTGGAGAGGTGTGTCTCCATGAAGCCTAGAGGTCAGGTTTGACTTTCCTTACAGGCTTAAAAAGCTCAGGTGTGGTGCTCCACACCTGAAAGGCGGCCACTGTGGAAACAAGTGGATCTTTGGGGCTCCCTGGGCGTCTAGTCTAGCCAAGTCTGTGAGCCTCAGGTGTCGTCAATGACAGCGCATTTCTCAAAATCAGGGTTGATCCTGAGAGATGACTCAGTGGGAAAAAGCACTTGCCGGACAATCCTAGTGCCCTGAGTTTGGTCCCCATACCCACGTACTTACGCCAGGAGAGAACCAATTCCACACAGCTGCCCTCTTACGTCACACATGTATACTGCGGCATATGCATGTGTCTCCACACATCTCCACCTCTTTTTGTTTGTTTGTTTTTTGGTTTATCAAGACAGGGTTTCTCTTGTAGTCCTGGCTGACCTGGCCTTGCTTTGTAGACCAGGCTGGCCTTGAACTCACAGTGATCCGCCTGCCTCTGCCTCTCGAGTGCTGGGATTACAGGCATGCGCCACCACGCCCGGCCTCCTGTCCACCTCTTTCTGAGAGAGATAAACACACACTAAGAAAAAAAAAAAAAAAGATATATGGGTCTTGAGGAGCAACACTGAGGTTGACCTCTGGCCTCCACGCCACACATGTACACCCTCACCTGCATACACATGAACATGGAAGCACACAATCACACATGAGGATGTGCACGCAAAGCTGTTGATGGGAACAGCTAGAAGCTGTGTCCTGGGTTCCAGACCATAACAAGGACTCATATAGGCTCCTGGATGAAGGCCTGGACTGGGCTGTCCCTGGGTTCTGGATGTCCTAGCCCCGTGGTTCTCAGCCTTCCTGAGGCTGCGACCCTTTAATACAGTTCCTCGTGCTGTGGTGACCCTCCTCCCCGCAACATACCACACACTTATTGTGTTGCTTCTCCACAACTGCAATTTTGCTATTGTTATGAATCGTAATATAAATATCCAATGTGCAGGGTATCTGATACGTGACCCCTGTGTAAAGTTCACTCGACCCTCCTACCCCCCTCACCAAAGGGGTCACGACCCACTGGTTGAGAACCACTGATCTAGCTGCCCAAGCGGGTGAATAGCAGGACCTTTGTCTTCCCACAGGGCTGGCCACACAAAGACTGCCTCCTGCCAGTGAGTCCTGTGTGGGGCTGGGAAAGTGAATGCTTTAATGGTGGAGGGAGGGAGAGAGAGAGGGAGGGAGGAAAAAAGGGGAAGGGAAGGGAAAGAGCAGGGAAGGAAAGGAGGGGAGGAAGGAAAAGAGGAGGGAAGTGGGAAGGAGGGAAGGAAGGAGTCTTTACCATCCAAAAAGAACGTGACCATCTTCCCAGGGCGGGGCATACAAGCCCAGGGGCTCCCATCCCCCACGCAGGAAAGAGTTACAGTGGATACAGCTGGCTGAGGAGAGAGAGGTGAGGTGGAGTGAGCAGCTGAGGCCAAGGCTCCAGGAGGGACAACGCGGGAGGATGGGTCTTCACAAAAGTGCAGAGGAGCATTAGTGACAGTCTGGTGTCAGGCAGGCCCCACAGCTCTCCCCACACTGGCATCTCCAGCGGCCCCATGCCAATTAAAGATGAGTCGAGCGCAGCATTTGTTAGCTTCTAAATCGTCAAGAAGCCAATTAGAGGCGCCTTAGATCCACTTGACCGCGTCTGCTGATTGCTAGCCTTGGGGGACTGCTGTTCAGGCGGGGTGGCCTGCTAAATTGGCCTGGGAAACCGGATCCAGGCATCACTCTGGCTTTGGGCTTCTCTGGTGTGGTCCTAGGTTTGAGAGACCTTCCTTCTGGAGGGGATGGGCTACCCCAGGGGGAAGTCCCTGAGAGGCAGTACTGAATGCCACCTGTCAGAATTGGCAGTCAGGCCAAGTTTAGAGTGGGAGAAACAAGACCCTGGCTGGGGGTGGGGGGGCACATTGTGTGTGGTCCTGGGGCTTGAAGACTCTGCAGCTCTGCAAAGGACACCTTTAACTCATCCAAGTGGCTTGTTATCTGTCTACATATTTCTTTGTTTTGCTTTTTTTTTTTTTTTTTTTGATACTGGTCTTATTCTGTAGCCCAGGCTGGACCTGAACCTATTGTATTTATTTTAGCCCAAGCTGGCCCTGAGCTCACAACATCCTTCTGCCTCAGCCTTTCCCAGTGTTGAGATTACAGGACTATGCTGCCATACCTATCCCTCAAGGGGCTATCTAGGTTTTCAACAGCAACAGCCTGCTCTCACAGGCTCCACCTGTGCCTGACAGTTCTTTTGTAGAAGGAAGCAGAGACCCGGCTAGAACTTGCTGAGGTAAGAAGGAAGGTAATGTCCTGGAGATTTGCATATATGAGGGGGCTGAGGCTGCACACCATGGCTCCACTATATACCTGTGGCTCTTAGCACACGTGGTCCCATTAGGAGCAGCTCCTTCCCCTGGGGAGGCAGGCTGCAGAGACAGAGCCCCTCAGAGCTCAGAGCCTCAGGCTACCCTGGGAAGCTCTTGCTTCCACTGGAAAAATTATTCTGGAAAGTGCTCTGATCTGTGGATGGCTGGGCGCTCAGTGGAGTGACGAGTGGCCGATCCACGAGAACTTTGAGGTAGGAGCCAGTCGGTGGCCAGGGTCTGTAACCGCACTCCCGGGAGGCAGAGGCTGAAGGATGGGCCTGAGCCACATGATGTGATCTGGGGACTGGAGACAGGGCTCAGCCCACGAAGTGTGTCCCATACAAGCGTGAGGACCAAGCTCCATCCACAGAACTCGTGTAAAATGTGGGGTGTGGTGATGTGGGATTGTGATCCAGGGATGGGGGTGCAGACACAGGAGGAACCATGGGGCCCACTGGCTAGCTACATAGTAGAATCAGTGAGCTTCAAGGAAGTGGACATCCTGTCTCAAAAGAAATGGTGCCTTGTGTCTGAGGAATGATGCCAGAGATTGTCCTCTGGTCCCACACATATGTAAACATATACATGTCTCATACACACATATATACCACATACACGCACACACGCACGCTACAGATATGACATATACACAAACCACACACATGCCACGTACATAAAACACACATACACCACACACCTGTATACCACACATCTTTCCTACCCACATATGCCATATACACATACATATGTACACATAGCACATAAAAGAATAACACACACAAGCCATGTACATAAAACACATGTAATACACACCACATATGGAATATTCATACCACATACATACAATTGGCCTGTATATGCTATATACATATACACAAGACACTCTCTCTCTCTCTCTCCTCTCTCTCTCTCTCTCTCTCTCTCTCTCTCTCTCTCTCTCTCTCTCTCCCTCTCTCTTTCCAAGCCAAACTGGGCTACATGAGAACCTGTCTCAAAAAAAAAAAAAAAAAAAAAAAGTTAGTTGCTTTTTATCCAGTGTTGCTAAGCCTGGGCCAAGTGCCAGGCACTGCCCCACTCTTAGACAGAACATGCCAGGAAGCCAGAAACAAAGGGAGCCCCAGTGTAGCAGGGAGCTCTGAAGACAAGGTCCCCCTGTGCCCTACGTGTGGTGGAGGAGAATCCGTTCACTTGGGCTCCTGTAATGAAACCCCGCAGGCAGGGAAACTTATCCACGGCACACACACACGCTACGGTTTCTTACAGTTCTGTTCACAGCCACAGCACTAAGTGGATTTGGTGTCTGGTAAGGGTGGTACCCTCTAGCCAGGTCCTCCCATAGTGGAAGAGGGCAGGGGTTCTGTGTGTTTGTGCGCGCACTGTATTATATGTTACATGTGTGCGACATGTGTGTTGTATAGAGCATGTGCATGTAGCACGTGTGTATCATGCATAAGGCATGTGTGTGTGTATGCATGGTGGCGTGTGTGCATGTGTTCAGTACATATGTGTATTGTATGCATGTGGGATATGTGTACATACGTGATGTGTTTGTGTGCTGTGTGTGTGTGGTGTTTATGTGGTACGTGTGCATAACATATGTGCATGACTAGAGGCCAATGTCTTCATGTGATGTCTTCATCACTTTTCATCTTATTTTTCAACACAGGGTCCCTCCCTGAGCACAGGTCTCACCCTTCACTGGTTCAGTTGGGTGGCTGGCAGTGAGCCCAGGGGTCCCTGACTCCACCTCCCTGGTGCTGGGATTACAGGCACATGTACTGCTGGGCCAGGCTTTTTTATGTGGGTTATGGTGACCCTGCCACTGAGCCACACCCCAGCCCTCTAAAAACAAATGGTTGCTGTAGGTATGTGTGTGGAAAACCCAGGGTTTGGTCCTGCCCAAGTCAGGCATCTGCTGGGTCTTAGACAGGATCCCCTACACACCAGGAGGAGGGAGAGGTGGGTCCAGTGCAATCGAAACAACTTGTGCTCTCACCAAAGTGAGAGCACTCCTGGGGGCTCTCAGTTCCCACCACAGCTCTGCTCAGCCTGGTGGCTGGCCAGTTCCCACTTGGTGCTTTGGAACCGAGGTGTGTGTGTGTGTGTGGGTGGGTGTGTGTTTCCTGCCTCCCCGAGTGTTATATGGCATGCCTCTTGTTTATGGAGTGTACCCTGGGCCCCCACGTGCCCTTGCCCATCCCCCCTCAAGCCTTCCACCAGGCTGTTCATCATCTTATTGATTTGTGGGCGTCCTCCTAGAACTGGGACATTCATACTCACTCGGTTATGTAGGATGCAATCATCCCGCCCGCCTGTGGCTGCGTCTGTCTGGCGGCTTTGTTGATGGTGCAGTTTGTCTTACGGAGGAGATTCTTAATTTTACTCTGCTGGGTCCTGAGTGTCTTTGCCTTCATGATTTGTTCCTTGGTTGCTTGTGGAGGAAGCTCTTGCTGCCTGGAGGCAGCAGAAAGTTTGCTTTGCTGAGGCCTGCAAGCCGCCTCCCACCGCCTGTGTTTGCCTGTGTTTGGCTGTAGGGCGCCTTCGAGTTTCCTTCGTGTGGCCACCAGGAAACAAACCCCAGGTCTTGATTCCCACTCTCCACCTTTTTTCCTCAGTGTGATTTATAACTATTCTGTGTGTACGATGCCCATGTGGTTGCACATGTGCCTACACACATGTGTGGAGGTCAGAGGACAAGTCTGTGAAGTCACTTCTCTCTTTCCTCCTCTGCACGGGTCCCAGACCTGGAACTCGGGTCACCTGGCTTGGGTGGAAAGTGTTTTTCTTTTTTTTGGGGGGGGGGTGGTTTCAAGACAGGGTCTCTCTGCGTTAGCCATGGCTGTCCTGGACTCCCTTTGTAGACCAGGCTGGCCTCAAACTCACAGTGATCCACCTGCCTCTGCCTCCTGAGTGCTGGGATTAAAGGCGTGCGCCACCATGCCCAGCCGTGTTTTCCTTACTGAGCCATCTTAGCTCTCCAGTTTGGTTTTTTGAGACATAGTCTCTCCCTGATCTTGGAGCGTGCTAATTCATCTAGGTTGGCTGGCCAGCAAGCTGCAGGGATCTGCCTGCCTTCACCTCCTCAGTGCTGGGATTGTTAGTGCACACAACCATGCCTGGCCTCTATGTGGGTTCTGGGGGCTCTAACTTAGGCCTTTGGGTTTGCAAGGCAAGCACTGCACTGACTGAGCCATCTCCTCCCAAACTTCAAGTTTCCTACCCGGTTGGCTTCTAGCATAATCTATCGTTACCCGACTGGTGAGTGTTGGATCTTGGTTTGCAGTGTTTACCACATGGCATAAGGCTGATTTGAGATTTGGGGAGGTGAGCGGGGTTGGGAGTCAGAGACATGGAGAGTGGTGGGGAGTCTGTGAAGGGAAGAGAAGCCAAGTGTTAGTGACTGGGCCACGGGGGAGAGGTGGCTTCCTGTGTTGGGGTGGGGAAGGAAGTCTACCTTTGCTCCTTTTTTCTCATTGCTGTGACCAAATACATGGCAGAAGCAATGTAAGAGAGGAAGGGTTTATGTGGCTCACAGTTTGAAGGGAGACAGTTATCACACTGGGAAAAGCATGGTGGATAGAGAGAGGCTCATGGAGGTGGGAGTTTGTAGCCCCTTCTTGCTACCATCTTGATGGATTAGGAAGCAGAAAGGGTTTGGGGACAGAAACAAAGCTAGCTTATTAAAAAAAAAACAAAAACAAAAAACCACACCCCCCTCCCCCTGACAGCAACCCACTTCCTCCAGCTAAGTCCTACTTTGTAAAGGTCCCACCCTCCCAGACTGCTACCAGCTGGAGGCCCAGTGCTCAGTCACAGGAGCTTGCTGGGGACATTTCATCTCCAAACGGCAGGGTGTGGGGGTGGGAGGGGGGAGAGGAAGGGGGAGCGATGGAGAGAGGGTAGTAATAAAAGCCGATAAAAAGGAGCAGTGTTTACCTTCTTGCCTGTCTGAGTCTCGAAGAAGACGGCAGCATCCTGTGTCTCCCTTCTGGTTTGAATGTGCAATGTTCCCCATAGGCTCATGTGTTTGATCAGTTGGCCCCCAGCTGCTGGCATTGTTTAAAAATGTGGAGCCTCTGGTGCTGGTGTCCATGGCAGTTGTGAGCCACCTGGTGCAGGTACTGGGTGGGGTTTGGAGGTCATAACCCAGTCCCACCTACAACCTGAGCTTTCTGCTGCCTCGTCCTCCGAGATGGAAGCAAGTCCTGCTGCAAGCTCCCAGTGGCTGCTGCTGCTGCCGCCGCTGCAATCTGAGCTGCTCCTTCCTCTCCAGCCGACGTAACTTCCCTGACTTGGACCCTGAGCAAAATATAAACCCATCCTCCATTAAGTTGCTTCTGTCAAGTATTTAGAATTTAAATTTTTTCTTTCTTTCTTTCTTTCTTTCTTTGTTTTCTTTTTGGTTTTACTGTGTAGCCTTGGCTGTCTTGTAACTCACTCTGTAGACCAGGCCGGCTTTGAACTTACAGAGGTCTTGCCTCTGCCTCCTGAGTGCTGGGAGTGCTAGGATTAAAGGCGTGAGCCACCATTACTTGGCTTCCTTTCATTATTTTTAATTAGGTGTATATGTCTGTCTTCGAGTGTGTTTGTGCATGTGAGTGCAGGTGTCTGTGGAGGCTAGAAAAGAGTATCAGGTCCCCTGGAGCTGGGGTCAGTGGTAGTTGTGAGCCACCTGGTGTGGGTACTGGGAACCCAATTTGGGTCCTCTGGAGGAGCAGCGCATGCTCTTAATGGCTGAGCCATCTCTGTAGCAATGAAAAAAGAATGAGCTGGGTGGTGGTGGCACGCACGCCTTTAATCCCAGCACTCAGGAGGCAGAGGCAGGCGGATCGCTGTGAGTTCAAGGCCAGCCTGGTCTACAAAGTGAGTCCAGGACAGCCAAGGCCACACAGAGACACCCTGTCTCGAAAAACCAAAAAATAAAAAAATAAAAAGAAAAGAAAAAAGAATGAGTACAATCCCTTAACTTTCCTACCAAAGACCTTATGACTTTCTGGGAAGCACGAGATAGCAGCCACCACCAAGGGTCAAGTGTCCCTGATGCTCTGTCCAGTTTCTCTCTCTTTACTCAGCTAGGAATTAAAGGCTCAGTCTGGAGGGCTGTTGAAGGATCTAAGGAATCAAGGAGAAAATTAGGGGATGTCCCAGAAGCTGAAGCTCTCTCTCTCTCTCTCTCAGTGTGTGTGTGTGTCTGTCTGTCTGTCTGTCTAGCTCAGGCCATCCTGGTACTTGCTTTACAGATAAGCTGCCCTTGAATTTTACTCAGGGCAGTCCTGAGTCTCAGGGCTAGCTACTCAAGTGCTAGCATTGCAGGCTTGGTCACTAGGCTTTGCCTAATCTCTTCTTTTTTAGGAGATCCTCCCACCTCCCCTGCTCTGCCCCCATTCACTTGTGTAGGTGTCACAGTGAAGTCACATGTGAAGGTCAGAGGACAATCTGAGGTGCCCTTCCTCAGAGGACGGGTCTCTTGTTTGCTGTTTGCACCCCAGGGTGGCTGGCTTGACAACTTTGAAGTGTTCTTCATCTCTGTCTCTCATTTGCCTTAGGGATACTGGGATTATAGGCATGTGCTGCCTCTCCTAACTTTGCAGGAGGTCTGGGGATCTGAACTCCTCACACTTGTGCACGCGCACGAAAAGCGAGGGCTTTTCCCACTGAGCTACCTAGTCTCTTTCTCTCCGGTCCCTAGTCTTTTCTTTCAAAAGATTCACTTATTCTTATTTTACGTGTATGAGAATTTTGCCTCCGTGTGTGTCTGTACACCACGTGTGTGCCTAGCGCCTATAGAGCCCAGGAGAAGATGGAAGATCCCCCTTGGAATTTGAGCTGAAGATGGTTGTGAGCCACCATGTGAACCCTGGGAATGGAATCCGGGTCCTCTGTAAGAGCAGCCAGTGCTCTTAGCCACTGAGCCATTTCTCCAGCTCCCTAATCTTTTTTGTGAGGACCCTAGTCCAATTGGCTTATGGCCCACCCAATGACCTCATTTCCCTTAATCACCTCGTTAAAGGCTCTGTCTCCCCCAGTCGATCACCCCATCAGATCCTGTGGTTTAGGATTTAAGCATATAAAATGGGGGGGGGCAGGGAGGAAACACAATTAAGCTTATAACGTGCCAGGGGTGGGCATGAGACGTCAGGACCCGGGAGAACTTTACTTCACTGGCCACATTGAGCCAGTAGGAGGTCACACTGGTTAAGAGGTGGAAAGTACCTGGCAACCAGAGTAACAAGGAAGTAACGGGGTAGCTGAGGACAAGAAGTCATACCTAGCCATTGGTAGGATTTCCCAGTGGCAACAGCACAGAGAACCAGCCATCCAATATACATACTTAAGGGCTTTGGAGCCCATGTTTCCATTCCAGTGAGGAGAGGTGGGCCTTCCAGCTTTGTAGGTCTGCCTTCTTCTTGTCTGGAGCCCGAAGCAGAGCTAGTGTGGCCAGGAGCTCATGTCCCCTGCTTCCCCTGGGAGCCATCCCCCAATTTTGGAACCATATCACTAAGGAAGACCAGTCCCCTCTATGTCATAAGCAGTATCATAATTGATAGAGGCTTAAACAGTGAACTCAGGTGTCCCAGAGCCTGGAGCCCTTCTAATGTAATCAGCTCTCCACTTGAAGTTTTCTGATGACTGCTATGGTCTGGGGAGATAGGGGGGGCAGTGCAGGTCACCAGGTCAGCCAGGTCTTTGGGCTCCAGGGGTAATCCTTCGGTAGGAAGGTAGCCCCAGTGTTCAGCTACTGGTTCGCTGGTCCGAGGCCAAGTGAGTGCAGACGGCAAAGTGTGCTGTCCTGTGTGCCCCCCCCCACCTCCAGCCATGACTCAGGCACCTTGCCCCACCCATTTCCCCTCCACCCCCTCCACCCCACTCTACACCTACCCTGTTCTAGCCATGACTCAGGCACCTTCCTCCCCACCCACGTCCACCCCATTCCCCCTACTCCTCTGCCCACTCCACCACCACCCCACTGCAGCCGTGACTCAGACACCTCGCCCCTCCCCTTCCCCCAGCTCAGGCAGTGGAGGCCACCTGCCCTGCTGTCAGGATTAGCTGAGAAGTCGGGCTGGCTGGTTTAACGCTGGCTGAGCCCCTGGCACCTCCTCTGACCTTGAGAGGACACTGAGCAGGTGTCCAGGCAGTAAAGAGGTGGTAGAAAGTGGGGCTACTTAATCCAGAGGCCCAGCATGGTGTGAGCTGGAAAAACTTTCTAGAACCTTCTCTTTGCTTCATTCCAGTTTATGCCAGTTCTGCTTGCTTCCTTTTCCTTTTTCTGCCTCTCTCCCCCTCTCTTTTTCCTCTCCTCTCCTCTTCTCTTCCCATCCCTCTATCTCTCTCTTTGTGAGGGAGGAACTCACTTTGTAGCTCTGGCCGGTCTCAGACTCACTATGCAGTTCAGGCGGATCTTGAACTTGTAGCAATCCTCCTGTCTTTGCTTTCCAAGGTGCTGGGAGGACAGGCATGAACCATCACGACCAGCTCTTTCTCTTCCTCTTCCTCCCCTATGCCCTCTGTCTCCCTGGATAGAAGCAGAAATATGTGACAGGAACCATTCCGTGTCTGGCTGTTCCTCCTAACTGTGACTCCAGGCCTGATATTTTGCATTGGCTGAGTGTTGCGCACATGTGAGCTCTGCATTGCCCATCCCATCCACTCATTGCTATGGTGACTAGCATAGCAGTGAGCACTCTGGACATGTGAGTCTGCAGTCCCCCTGTTCCAGTTACCTTTCTCATTGTGAACAAAACAAAACAAAACAAAACAAAGAAACCCAAACACCGCCTAAGAGAAGCAACATAAGGGAGAGCGGCTTATTTTGGTTCAGGGTTTCAGAGGGTTTGGTCACATCCTGCAGTAGACGGGAGGGAGAGATCAGGGCAGAAGCCTGCAGGCCCCCTAGTAACCTAGCTCTATCAACCATGCCTCCAGCCTCCAAGGTTCCACAGTCACCCAAAACAATGTCACCAGCTGAGTCCCAAGTATTCAAATGCAAGAGCCTGCGGACACTGGTTCTCAGTCCAACTTTAGAACCCTGTGTTTTTGTTTTGTTTGTTTGCTTTTTTTGCTTTTTTTTTTTTTTTTTTCCATACACACCATGGAATGGAGTTTCTGGACCACATGGGAATTCTTTTTTTGGGATGGGGCTTTTGAGACAGGGTTTTTCTGTGTAGCCTTCACTATCCTGGACTCTCTTTGCAGACCAGGCTGGCCTTGAACTCACAGAGATCCGCCTGCCTCTGCCTCTGCCTCCCCGAGTGCTGGGATTACAGGTGTGCACCACTATACCTGGTTACCAAACGGGAATTCTATGTCGACATTTTCGCACAAATCCAGGTCTGTCCCCAATAGTGGCTGTAGCGTTTTCCAGTCCCACCAGCTTGTGTGAGACTTCACCTGCCACCCACCCCCACCCCCATGCGTGGTCCTCCCCGACGTGGGTCCCAGGCATTGAACACAGGCAGTCAGGTTTGACAGCAGAGAGAGTCAGAGTCTCTCACCGGCCTGAAACTCATTAGACTAGACTGGCTGGCTAGAGAGTCCCATGGATCCGTCTGTCTCACGACAGATCTCATCTGTCAATCACCCATCTCTCCAGTAAGCCTAGGCTGCCATGATCAGCCTTTTCACATGGTATCTGGAGATGGGACTACTCAGGTCTTTCTGCTTGCAGGGCAAGTGACATCAATGGACACATGTCCCCAGCCTTTGGTTTCTTTTCTTTTTCCTCAGCTGGTCTGAGACTCAAGCCCACCTTTACTCCACACCCTCCCACCTGCCCCACCCTATTCATCCACAGCCAGGACTACAGGCTATGTGGCAGTTAACTTTTTTTTTTTTTTTTTTTTTTTTACTTATCCCTTGTTTAGTCATTTTTTCTCCTTTGAGGTGCCAGGGCCTGAACCCAGGCTCTCCTACATATTAGGCAAGTCCTTCATCACTGAACCCCAGCCTCAGACCATGAAGAGTTTTTTTTTGTTTTGTTTTGTTTTGTTTTTTGCCTTTTTGAGTCAGGGTTTTTCTGTGTAGCCTTGGCTGTCCTGGACTCACTTTGTAGACCAAGCTGGTCTTGAACTCACAGCGATCCGCCTACCTCTGCCTCCCGAGTGCTGGTATTAAAGGCATGTACCACCACATGTGGCAAAGAGTAGATTTTTAAATCAAGTCTTGCCTATTAATGTTTTTCTTTTGTGAGCCAGACTTGATATCATATTTGAAATAATCTTTACCTAGGCAAAGATGCAAAAAATTTCCATGTTTTCTGACAGAAAGTTGATAAGCATAGGTTTTTACATATATGTATGTCCACGGCCCACTTTGGGTTGGTTTTGTAAATGGAGCAAACTGCTGTTCCATGTTTATTCTTCGCACACAGGGACACCCAAACACACCAGCGTCATCACACTGCTAGTTAGCCATCCGTGGGGCTGGGGTTGATAAAGTGCTTGCTCTACAAATAGGAGGACCTGAATTTGATCCCCAGAACCATGTTTTTTAAAAAAAAAGCTAGATGTGGGCTGGAGAGATGGCTCAGTGGTTAAAAGCACTGACTGCTCTTCCAAAGGACTCGGATTCAATTCCCAGCACCCACATGGCAGCTCATAACTATCTGTACCTCCAAGATCTGATACCCTCACACACCAATGAATGCACATAAATTAAAATTAAATAAATTATTCTTAAAAAGCCAGATGTGCTTGTAGGCTCTTGTAATTCTAGCTGAGAAAGCAGAGACAGACAGGTGGATCTCTCTGGTTTATCAGCTAGCAGCATAGCTGAATTGGCTACTTCTAGGTAAAAATAACAATCTTTGCTTTAATAAACAAGGTGGCTAGAGAGATGGCTCAGAGGTTAAGAGCACTGTCTGCTCTTCCAGAGGTTCTGAGTTCAATTCCCAGCAACCACATGGTGGCTCACGACCATCTGTAATGAAATCTGATGCCTTCTTCTGGCCTGCGGGAATACATGCAGGCAAACACTGTATATGTAATAAATAAATAAATCTTTTTTTTAAAAAAAGAAAGAAACAAGGTAGCTGGTGCTTGGAGAGCCATACCTAGAGTTAACCTCTGGGTTGCTCCAGGGGCACTCACAAACATGCACGCATGCACCTGCACACACATGAACATGCACAGATAAAAATAAGTTGTCATACATGTGTGCAAATGTGCCCAGGCTCACTCTTGCAGTCATGGATTGTCTTGCCTGTATTCAACCAGTACCATGCTGTTCTATTTACTATAGTTTTGTAGTGTGTTCTGAGTCCAGCATGCGGCATGGATGTGCTAACCTTGTTCTTTTCCAAGGTCACTGGAGCTGTTCACATCCTTTTCATGTCTCTCCTCTCCTGCCCAGACACTGGGTCTCCTGAGGGGCTGAAGACTATTATTTTCCTGCAAAAGTCCAAAGCCCAAGAAGGTTTCAAATGTGGAAAAATCTTTCCTAAGCTTTTGAACCTGTTTCCAGACTAGCTCTTTCTATTATAGACTAACCCCAAGGTGCCAATGGAACTATCTACTGCTTGAGATGTTGTCAGTCCCTCATCCACCCACCCATCGTCCATGCACCTATGTATTCATCCCATTCACCCACCCATCCAATTTATCCATCTATTTATCCATCATCTATCCACCATCAGCATCCACCCATCCATTCATTCATCATCCACACATCATTCAAACATCCATCATCCATCTATCCATATGTCAAATTTATCCATCCACTCACCCATTACCCACCTATCATTGATTAATCCATTATTCATCCATCCACCATCCATTCAATTTATCCATCCAATCATACATTCATTCATTACTCAACTGCCCACTTATCCATCATTCACTCATCCACCCATCCAATCCACCCACCCACCCTTTATCATCCATCCATCCATCCATCATCCACCCATTAATCCATCCATTCAATCCATCCATCTACTCAATTCATCCATCCATCCATCCACCCATCCATCCGTGCATCCACCTACTGACCCATCCACCCATCCATCCATGTATCCATCCATCCATGCATCCATCCATCCATCTATCCAATCCATCCACCCATCCATCCAGTCGCCCACATTCACCTATCCATTTAGCCATCTGCCCATTCATCCATCGACCTCACCTGTGGACATCCCCACCTGACCTGTGTTACCTCTCACCTCGCCTGTATACAATAAAGGCTGCTGGAATGTAACATGGAATCCTGGCTGAGCCCACACAAGCTTCACTGAGAGCAGGGGATGCTGGGTAGGTGGGTGACATGCCCAGGAGTGCCCACCAGGATGGAAGAAGGCAGTGCATAGGGGACAGCTGGCCCTTCATGTGCCCTGGCTCCTGCTGAGCGGTCCCCACTCCATGCATCTGGTGCATGTCTGATGAGATGCATTTTGGAACTGTTGCCAAGCTTTTTTTTTTTTTTTTTTTTAATCTTTTCCTTCATTTTCTCCTGGCTCCGTGGCCTCTGCCTGTTGAGTCAGGGGCCCCAGCTGCCTCAGGGGGACTGCGGACAGAGAGCTAAGAACAAATAAATCAATGGACTCTCCAGGAGAATGTTGAAAAGCTCACAGCAGAGGCGATGTTCTGAAAGCTTGGAGGCTTTCTTTGCAGGAGCAGGGCTTTTCAGGGAAGAAAAAGGGTTTTAGGTAAGAACACAGATTTCATTGGCATAATCTGTGGCGTGGGAGAGGCTGTGGGGGGGCCCTTTGTCCTGCTTGAGAGGGGACTGTTGAGGAGGCAGGAGGGGGAGCTGAGAAATCCTGATGTGCTTGGAGCTATCAGCAAAGATGACGTGTGTGTGTGTGTGTGTGTGTGTGTGTGTGTGTGTGTGTGTGTGTGAGAGAGAGAGAGAGAGAGAGAGAGAGAGAGAGAGAGAGGGGCTTGTGTGTTTAGCTTAATGTGCCTGTGCATAAATGTAACTGGAGAAAGACATCAGGTGTCCTTCTGTATCACCAGCCATCTTATTCCTTTGATACAGGATCCCACTGAACTTGAGCTAGGCTGATGGCCAGCATACCCAAGCAACCCTCCTGTTTCTGCAACTTCTACCCCTCCCCCCCCCACATCATACTTCAGCATTGGGTTTACAAGTGCATGTATGGCCATATCTAGTGTTTTCTTTGGATGCCTTTCCAACCTTGGCCCATTCTTTAGACTAGCCCCTGCTCACTCCAGCATGGCTCCCAAGGAGAAGAGCCCTCCATTCTGGCTCTAGCAGATGTTACGGGCATAATTCTGAGGCTGTGGTCTCTGCTGGGGCATGGCCTCAGCGCCAGCAAAAGGAGATGCAGTGTGGCAGACGTAGGGTAGCAGAGCAGTGGGTTGGAGAGGGGCTGGCCTCTTCTGGGCCCCACAGCTTCTAGAGCTGCAGACAATGGGAAAAGGCCAGCACAGGAGAAGTGGCACGGCATGAGGGTCTACCTGGAACTTGAGCCAGTTGGAAATAGCCACGACTCAGCTATGGCAGGGCTCAGGGAGTCATCTTGAGAAGTTGAGCGCTTCTGCTGTGAACTTGATCCAAAATTGCCCCTCTTGCAGACAGTGTGGAGCGTGCCTTTAATCCCAGCACTAAGAGGGAATGGAAGGTGGATCTCTGAGATTTGGAGGATAGCCTGGTCTACATAGTGAATCCCAGGGCAGCCTGGGCTACATAGTGATTTCTAGGACAGCCTGGTCTACATAGTGAGATACAGTCTAAAAAAACTCAAAACCCCAAACCAACCAACCAAACCAAAAAAACCAAGAAAATGTTTATTCCCTCTAATTGTCCCCTTATTCTAATTAGTTTCTGTCAACTTGACATACCTGGAAAGGAAGAATCTCAACTGAGGAGTTGCCTGTCTCAACTCGGCCTGTGGGCTTGTCTGTGGCAATATTTTCTTTCCTTTCTTTCTTTCTTTTTTGCTTTCCAAGACAGGGTTTCTCTGTGTAGCCTTGGCTGGCCTATACTCACTTTGTAGACCAGGCTGGCCTCGAACTCACAGAGATCCACCTGCCTCTCGGCCTCTGGAGTGCTGGGGTTACAGGTGTGTGCCACCACACCCAGCTTGGGGCAACAGTTTATTGATGGGAAGATCTAGTCCTATGGAGGTGGTGCTATCCCTGGAGAGGTCGGTCTGAGCTGTATAAAAAGGGTGCTGAGCAAGCCAAGGGAAGCAAGCCAGTAAGCAGCATTTCTCCATGTTTTCTGCTTTAGTTCCGGTCTTCAAGTTCCTGCTTTGAATCTATGCCTCAACCATGGACTGTGAACTAAAATAAAGTCTGAAACCACACAAGGTGCTTTTGGTCAATGTTTATCAGAGAAACAAAGAAACAAACAAAAATTGGTACCAGAAGTGGCGTGTTGCTATGATGGACCTAATCTTGTGGCTTTTATTTTTTATTATTTATTTATGATTTTTTTTTTTTTTTTGAGACTGTGTGGCCTTGGCTGTCCTGGACTCACTCTGTAGACTGGGCTGGTTTCAAACTTATAGAGATCTACCTGCCTCTGTCTCTCCAAGTGCTGAGATTACAGGCAGGTGCCACCATGCCTGGCTCCTTGTGGGAGCCTATGCCTTGGACACGTTTGTGTGAAGAAAATGAGGCTTTACAAGCTTTGCACTAGAAAAGCCATTGAGTGCTCAGAGCTTAATGAGCAGTTGTGGGAACCTAGGAGATAATGCTGAGAACAAACAAACAAACAAACAAACAAGCAAACAATGAAGATTCGGCTTATGAAGTTTCAGAGGGAGGCTGAGAGTCCCTCAAAGGCATGAACGAGGCTATCTGTGTGGTATTTTGAATTAAGGTTCTGTGGTTCTGTTCAGCTAGGCTTGAAGAGTCAGCTGTGATTAACAAGAGATCAGCACCATTGAAGGGAAACCTTTGCTTTGCTGGGAAAATCAATGCTAGTTAGCTGGAGCTAAAAAAAACAAATTGTGATTAGGAAAAGGGAGAGGGGGAAAGCAGCATCGTTGAGGCAAAATCTTCTAGGAAGTATTTCCTTAGAGTCAGCACATGGAAAAATCTTCTAGGAAGTATTTCCTTAGAGTCAGCACATGGAAGATGTAGTCCAGTAAGGTGGCACATCAAGCTGGCAATGAGACTTGACAAAAAGTGCACAAGGATTTCCCATGAGGCACTGATTTGGAAGACATGAAGAGGCCATGGAGACAAGCTGAATCTTGTCACTGTATGGCAGCTCAGAGTCTCCCTGAAGAGAGGCCAGGAGAGGCCATTGGTAAAGGTTCAGCCCCAGTTGCGGTGGAGGTGCCAGCATACTGGAGATGCCAGGACTGTGGGACAACTATCAGGGTAGAGAGGAGCCTACCTGAGCCTGTGAGGCAAATTGTTTGTGCTGCTGATGGCAGAGCTGGTAAGTGGGCCTCCCCAAGTGGTTAGGAACCCAGAAGATCACTAATGAGCCCCAGCTGTCAGATCACAGAGCCACAAAGACAGAAAGAAGAAGAACAACAAAAAGAACAAAAAGAGAAAGAAAAGAAAGGAAAACATTAATTGAAACATACAAACACACCAAAAATAAATAAATAAATAAATAAATAAATAAATAAATAAATAAATAAGACAAGCAGACGAGCCAGGCATGGTGGCGCACACCTTTAATCCCAGCACTTGGGAGGCAGAGGCAGGTGGATTTCTGTGAGTTCAAGGCCATCCTGGGCTACAAGTGAGTCCATGACAGCCAAGGCTACACAGAGAAACCCTGTCTCGAAAAACAAAACAAAACAAACAAAAAAAGACATGCAGACATAGCCAGTGGTATAGGCCTGTCATTCTAGCTACTAGACATTATGGAGGTTGAATCAGGAAAATCATGAGTTCAAGGTCAGCCTGGGGAATTTGGTGAAGCCATCTCCAAGTATAAAAATTAAAAGAAGGCCAGTGAGATGGCTCAGCCTGTGAAGGTACTTGCTTTTTTTTTTTTTTTTTTTAAGTTTTTTGAGACAGACAGCGTTTCTCTGTGTAGCCTTGACTGTCCTGGACTCACTTTGTAGACCAGACTTCAAAGTCACAGCGATCCACCTGCCTCTGCCTCCTGAGTGCTGGGATTAAAAGTGTGTGCCACCAAGCCCGGCAAAGGTACTTGCTATTAAGATCTGAGTTTAATCTTATGTGGTGGAAAGACAGAATTGAATCTTGCAGGTGACTTTGGCACACGTAACATGGCACAGACACTAAATTAATAAATTGAATTTTTAAAAGTTAATAGGGCTAGAGGTAAAGCTCAACAGGATCTTGATTTTCTGGAATACCCCAGTGAGGGACTGGGCATAGCTCAGTGGTAGAGCTCCTGCCTAGAATCTAGTGAGGGACTTGGGTGTGGTTCAGTGTTAGAGCACCTGCCTAGAATCCCCCAGTGAGGGGCTGGGGTGTGGCTCAGTGGTAGAGCACCTGCCTAGAATCCCCCAGTGAGGGGTTGGGGTGTGGCTCAGTGGTAGAGCCCCTGCCTAGAATCCCCCAGTGAGGGGCTGGGGTGTGGCTCAGTGGTAGAGCACCTGCCTAGAATCCCCCAGTGAGGGGCTGGGGTGTGGCTCAGTGGTAGAGCCCCTGCCTAGAATCCCCCAGTGAGGGGCTGGGGTGTGGCTCAGTGGTAGAGCCCCTGCCTAGAATCCCACAGTGAGGGGCTGGGGTGTGGCTCAGTGGTAGAGCACCTGCCTAGAATCCCACAGTGAGGGGCTGGGGTGTGGCTCAGTGGTAGAGCCCCTGCCTAGAATCCCCCAGTGAGGGGCTGGGGTGTGGCTCAGTGGTAGAGCACCTGCCTAGAATCCCCCAGTGAGGGGCTGAGGTATGATTCAGTGATAGATAGAGCACCTGCCTAGAATCCCATGGTAAGAGTTTGGGGATGTGGCTCAGTGGTAGAGTAACTCCCTTGTATATGAGATCATGGGTTCAACCCCAATTCCATGTAATAGAAAAGAAAAACAATGCAAGATGACAATGTTGAACTGCTGGGGACTATCTCAGGCCTGAGTAATAGCTCCTAAAAGAAGCTGGCATTTCTAAGAAGCTTCCAGAATTATCTGTTCACAGGCTGGGATATAGTCTTCTCACCCCATCCCTAGCATCCGTGGATAAGCAAACACTTGTGGGGTGGTTTTAGTTCTGGATGTAAGGAATGTGGCAGTATTTGCAGACTGTGGTTAAAGAGGTTTCTAAGAATGCTCAGGAGTGGGCACATTAGCAACCGGGTAAATATTGTGGCTTTAAGTGTTTACTGAACAGAAACAATAAGAGCCTAGACAGGCCTCCTTAGAGGCGTTTCTTACCAGTGAGTCAGTCAGCCAGGTCCCCCTGAAGAGGCTCTTACAGGCAGCGGATACAATGTATATCAGATGTATTTGTAAGATGCTTTTGGAAAAGTTGGTTTGAGGAGCTGGGGAGATGGCTCAGTTGGGAGAGTATTTGCTGTGCAAGACGGCCACCCAGAATCTATGTACCAATAAACTAGGTTTGGGGGTGTCTGTTCGTTAACTCCAGCACTGGGCTGGGAGGGCAGGCATAGTCAAAATCCTGGGGTCACTGACCAGGCTGCCTAGCCTACTGAGTTGGCTCCAGGCCCATTACGAACTGTCTCAAAATACCAGGTGAACAGCTCCTGGTAAGTAACACCTGAGATTGTCCTCTGGCCTCCACACACATGCATGCACACGTGTGCAATGGCACACACACAGGTGTGCAGTCATGCAAACAGGCACACACACACACACACACACACACACGCACACATATAGTCCCTCTCTGTTCTAAATATATTACTTTGTATATGATCACAGGCGAGCAGTTTAGATGCTTGCACACAGAGACTGATGTGAATTTGCCTTCTGCCTCTGTAACAAAAATGCTTGAGATAATCAATCAACTTAACGAGGGGAAAGGCTTATGTGTGGCTTACAGTTTCAAAGCGTTCAGACCATGTTTTTTGATCTGTGGTGGCCCAGTGCATCATGGGAAGGAGAATGAACTGGAAGGGGCTGAGCCTTCAACACGTGGGACTTTAAGGGACATATCACATCTGAACAGCGACATCACAGGCTAGCCAGATGGCTCCGTGGGTGAAGATGATTAGCACTAAGCCTGATGGCCTGAGCTTGATCTACAGGGTAGAAGGAGAGAACTGAGTCCCTCAAGATGTCCTTTGACCTCCATACGCATAACGTGGCATGCTCACGTGCACACTCACCTGATAAATACATAGGACAAGAACATTAAAAATGGCTTTAAGGGCTGGAGAGATGGCTCAGAGGTTAAGGACGTTGGCTGCTCTTCCAAAGGTCCTGAGTTCAATTCCCAGCAACCACATGGTGGCTCACAGCCATCTGTAATGAGATCTGGTGCCCTCTGTATATGCAGAAAGAACACTGTATACATAATAAATAAACAAATCTTTAAAAAAAATCATTTTTAAAATGGCTTCAAAATGAAATAAACTGTAACACTAGGGCCTGGAAGATGGCTCAGCTTAGGTAAGTAAAGGGCTTGCCGTGCAAGCACAAGGACCTGAGTTCAATCCCCAGCCTCACATTAAAAAAAAAAAAAATCTGGGCATCATGTGTCTGCTTGTAATCCCAACGCTGTGGAGGCAGAGAAAGGCCGGTCTCTGGCCAGGTCACCTAGCAAATTGGCTAGTTCAAGGCCAGTGAGAGACCTTGTCTCATAAGACAGGATTGCTCCTGAGGAACAATACTCAAGATTGACCTCTCTCTTCCACAAGTGTGTGCATGACACGCGCGCGCACACACACACAGGTGTACACGTACCAAATAAATATACAAATATACATGAAAACAAATGAACGAACTGTAACGTTCCCCACGGAGACCAAGTCTGGCCGCCACACACATCTGCATCACACCTGTTATAATACTCACTGCTGAGACGCAACAGCTTGAGTGGTGCCTTGGACGTTGGAGTGGGCTTCTGTCTCTTTGGGATCTATAATGTGGACAGGATTTTTTGGGAAAGGCTTGTTTTCACTCTATGGCCCACTGATCAGAATGTGGACCAGGAGCTTAGGCTCTACTTAAAGATGGTGTGTGAGGCTGGCGGGTAGCCCTGCCTGACAGCCAGCATCTCAGGGCTTCTCCCTAGCCAGTGTGAGGCTGGCTCCATGCATGAATGCCCCTGGAAATGAAGTGAAACCACAGCATTTTCTTTTAATTGTTCAAAAGTTATTGCATTTACTTATTGTGTGCGTGCGTGTGTGCTCTGATGCACATGAGGGGGTCAAAACACAACCTGTGGGAGCTGGTTCTCTCCTTCCACCGTGTGAGCTACAGGAATCGAACTCGGGTTATCGGGCTTGGCAGCAAGCCCCTTTACCCGTTGAGCCACCTCACAGGTTTGGATTATAGGCTACTCAGGGCATGCCTATTGGCAGTTCTCTGTCTCTCTGTCTGTCTCTGTCTCTCTGTCTGTGTCTCTGCGTCTCTCTCTCTGTCTCTGTCTCTCTCTCTCCCTCTCTCTCTCCCTTCTTCCCTCCCTTCTCCTTCCCCTTTCTCTGTCTCCCCCTCCCTGACCTATCATGGCCTTCTGTGACTCCAATTTCCCACTTTCATAAAGGAAGCCTACCAAGCACCCAGGACTGTCAGTGGCTCCAGGTGGCACACCTTAGATAAGGGCACACATTAACTGAAGGGGCTGTGTCCATTTGGCTCTTACCTCATCCTGGGGAATCAGAGAGAACCTGACTACAAACACACACTATGGGATCATTTAACACATGTCTCAGGGTCCTCCCTCCTCTCTCTGAAACCTGTATGAACGCGTGATCAAGTTTTAAAAGCAAGTTATAAAGTGTCACCTTGAAACAACCTAGAATCACCTGGCTGAATGAGAGATAGGTTAGCCTGTGGGGCTGTCTGGTGTGTGTGTGTGTGCGTGTGTGTGTGTGTGTGTGTGTGTTGTCTTGATTATAGTTCACTGAAGTGGGAAAACCTACCCACCGTGGGTAGCACCATCCCCTGGGCTCGAATCCCAGATTGTATAAGAATAGAGAGAGCGAGCCGGGCATGGTGGTGCACGCCTTTAATCCCAGCACTTGGGAGGCAGAGGCAGGCGGATCGTTGTAAGTTCGAGGCTAGCCTGATCTACAAAGCAAGTCCAGGACAGCCAAGGCTAACACAGAGAGACCCTGACTTGAAAAAAAAAACCCAACAAAACAAAAACCAAAAGAATAGAGAGAGCTAGCTGAGTGCTAAGCATGCATACTTGCGTTTCTCTCCACTCTTAAAATAAAAAAAAAAAAACTTTTATTTATTTATTATTTATACAGTATTCTGCCCGCATTTGTGCCTGCATACCAGAAGAGGGCACCAGATATCATTATAGATGGTTGTGAGCCACCACATGGTTGCTGGCAATTGAACTCAGGACCTTTGGATGAACAGACAGTGCTCTTAAGCTTTGAGCCATCTCTCCAGCTCCTCTCTCCACTCTTGACTGTGGATGTGATGTGAATAGTTTCTCCTAGTTTCTGCCCTGACTCCCTTGCAGCAATGGATTGTGAGCTGGGGCTGTGAGACAAAAGAAACCCTTTCCTGCAGTAAGTTGCTTTATGCCAGGGTAATTTATCACAGCAGCAGAGATGAAACCAGGACAGAGAGGGAGCCCCCACATCGCCCCATGAGTCAGAACTCTCTTCAGACTCTTCAGTACTCTTCTGCTGTGCTACATGTGACAGGGTCGTTAGGTTTGGACGATGGGCTACTCAGGCCATTCCCATCGGCAGCTCGCCCTCCCTCCCTCCCTCCCTCCCTCCTTACCTCCCTCCCTCCCTCTCTCCCTCCCTCCCTCCCTCCCTCCCTCCCTCCCTCCCTCCCTCCTTCCCTCCTTCCCTCCCCCTCTCTCGTGAGTCAGAAGTCTCTTCAGCACTCACTGTGCTGTCTATAGTATTAATATCTTTCCTAATAAATCTCTTGCCACAGAGGACAGTCTGCTTCCATGTCCCCCTTGAGCCCTGATCTTATAAAATAGAAGATAGACTTCAATGATCAACAGCAGGAAGGCCAAAGTCACCCTGAGAGAGTAGGATGTCCCACAAGACAGATGATGTAGCCACCTTTGGAAAACAAAAAACCGCCCCCCCTCCAAGTGCCTCCAAGTGACTGGAACCACTATGGGTTCTGGTTCCTGTTACATTACAGATCCTCCAACCGTCCTTCTGTCCTCAGAAATTAGATCACATGCCCCTGTAGTTCCCTTTGGGACAATGACAGTTGGTAAGAATCAGTGCCTCACTCAAGGTCAAAATAAGTTTATGGGTTTTGTCCCTTGACACATGGACTGTGCCAGACTAAGTCACATGGTGTGGAATTCCTGACACCCCCTAAACACTAACACAGGTCAGAAAAGTCCCTCTGTTTGTGTTTCCTAAAAGGAAAACGAAGGGCCTGTCTCTTCCTCCAGGGCTCCCATCGTGCTGCATGTGGTAGATGTCCCCTTTCCCTCTCCCATTGAGCTTTTTAAAAATTTAGTTTTTATTTTTAATTATGTGTATGTGTATGGGGGCATGCGCACATAAGTGCAGTGCTCACAGAGGCCAGAAGGGGGCATTGCAGACCCTGGAGTCATAATTACAGGTCATCTGATGTGGGACAGGGGTTAGGGGGAGGCTGAACTCTGGTTCTCTGCAAGAGCAGTGCATATTCTTAAGCACTGGGCCGAGCCCTTCCTTCCTCTTGGGTTTTGAAGAGGTTGCAAGAAGTCCTGGGCTGGGGAGACATTAACAGCATCCATCCCTTACTTGTGAGGTCCCAATGGCAAGCCAAAGTATGGTTCCCGCACTGGCTCCTTTTCCTTCCATTGATCCGAGCTAGAGTCATCTGAAAGGAAGGAACCTCAGTTGAGAAAAACGCCTTCATAAGATCCGGCTGTATGGTATTTTCTTAAATAGGGGGTGATGGGGGAGGGCCCAGCCCGTTGTGTGTGGTGTCATCCTGGCCTGGTGGTCCTGGGCTCTATAAGAAAGCAGGCTGAGAAAGCCACAAGGAGCAAGCCAGTAAGCAGCACGCCTCTCATGGCCTCTGCAGCGGCTCCTGCCTCCAGGCTCCTACCCTGTTCTAGGTCCTGTCCTGACTTCCCTCAGTGGTGGACTATGATGTGGAGGAAGTGCACTCCAAATAAATCGTTTCCTCCCCCAGAAGCTGCTTTTGGTCGCAGTGTTTCACCAGAGCGATAGTAGCCCTTAACTAGGACAATTCTCCTGGGGGAAGTTATTGGATGATAGAGCATGGGTCACCCTAAAGAAGCCATCCTAGAAAGTCTACACTCAAGGCCAATGATGGCTTTCCCATAGCCACACATAGGGAGGCCCCCAGCTAACCCTCCCCAGTCTATGGCACTCTAGTTACTAGAGTCTAGTGCCTCCCGAGGCCATGAGCAGCTAGGTCAGACCTACATACACAAGGCTGGGAGGAGCGACTGGAACCTCCCTCCCTGTCCCCTTCTAAGAGGGGATCTCAACAGTCTACAGCCTGATTGGGACAGCCTCTTGCAAGTTGGTATAGCCAATCTGATGAAGTTACTGGCTCAGGAGGTAGGTCTCTCCAACCGAAGGGAAGACTGGCGCTCTCTCTCTCTCTCTCTCTCTCTCTCTCTCTCTCTCTCTCTCTCTCTCTCTCTCTCTCTCTCCCCCTCTCTTTCTCTCTTCAAGGCCCCAGCTTGCTGTCTCTGGTGCGATGGTGCTGTCTCTCATAATTGTTCCTTCCACTCCAGGGAAGGCCTGATCATCCCCACCCAGCCCTGTGTTCACAAGGTCTCTAACTCTGTCTTTCTCTGTCTCTCTCCCTGTCCCTCTCTCTCTCCCTATCTCTCTGTCTCTGTGTCTCTCTGTAACTCACCAAATAAGGTTTACTCAGAAGGGTAACTTGATATCAACTCCTTTCCCCAAATTAAGTCTGACCTGGAGCTGGGTGTGGTGGTGCACGCCTGTAATCCCAGCACTCGGGAGACAGAAGCAGGTGGATCTCTGTGAGTTCGAGGCCAGCTTGGTCTACAAAGTGAGCCTAGGACAGCCAAGGGTACACAGAGAAACTCTGTCTCAAACAACAACAACAACAAAAAACAACAACAACAACAACAACAAAAGAAAGAACAAGAAAACTCCAAAAACCAAAACCACCGCCACCACCACCAAAAGAATCTGACCTGGAGTTTTGTTACAGCAGCACTCACCTGGAGACCCCCATGGGTGGCCCCCCACAGTCAGTCAGTCATGGGAACCCCATAGGCAAGTTGTTACATTTACTTTTCCTGGGAAGATTTGAATAAATAGCTACTCACCCCAGATAAAGCATCAGTGACAGATCAAGTCCACTCAATAGTTTTACTGGGCTTCCTTATAAAATGGGTAAGAGGGTCACAGACAGGAACTGGAGTCATGGCAAAGTCCTACCCCATGGTCTCCCCCTCCCCCACGGAAGCTGCATCACAGAGTTTCCTTCTAGTCAATCCTCTGCTTCCTGTATACCAGCCAGCGGCTTCCAAGATCAATTGCAGCTGGGGGAGTGCAGGAGGGAGTCTTGGATCGAATCCCAGTGAGGGACCCTGACTCTCTCCTATCAATAGTGCATTACCATCACCATCTACCTGGTACCCTGCTATTGCTCCCACTGCCTAGTTACCATGGCTACAGGCTACAGGCAACTTCTCCAAGATGGCGAACATGTCCCATACAGCAGCAGTCTTTCTGCACCCCCCCCCCCCCCCCGCCCAGGCTCAGTCTTCCGCATCAGGGGATGAGTTAGCCTTGCCTTCGGCAGATGGGGCTGGAGGAGGATTTACACTGAAGTGTGTGTTAATTTTGAAGTTTATTTTGGTTGTTGTTATTTTATTTTGGTTCACAAAACAAGTGGTGGGGATATCAGCTGCCTACAATTACACCACAAATTGGCCTAAAATGTTGCAGATTATGAACAATAAAGTGTGCATTGTCCTATCTAACTTCTGGGAGGAACAGTTTGGAGGGGCTCAGATGAGTGGCTCTGCCTTGGGGACGTGCATGATGGAAGCCGACGCCAGGGAGTCACTGTGTGGCACCAGCAGGGACTCCAAAGGGCTGGAGGACCTGCAGCCAAAGTGGTGTCCTCCTGTGGCTGGTGGCCGAGGGCCTTGGTTTCTCACTAGTGTCTTCATAACAGGACATAGCTTCCTCTTGGTGATGAGACTTCAGCACCCAGGCAAGGGCACCCCCATCTGTGCAGCCTCACCTAGAGGTTCACTCTACCTTGGAGAGCATTGTTTTGTCGAGATATGAATTCAGAGGGCACCCGCTGAGATGCCCAGATTCTCATGTCCCATAACAATGCACTGAGCAAGGGACACATGGATGGTGACTGAAACACAGTAACTTCTAAGAGCAGATATCATCTGTGAAGATGCTCTGAAGCCCCATGCCACATGAATTTTGGTCCTTTATAGGTCGTCTGGCTTGCTTGACTCATTTCTATGACAAATACTTACGGAAGGAAGGGTTGATTTTTGGCTCACAGTTTGAGGGTACACAGTCCATCATGGTGGGGGAGGCATGGCTGGAGGAGCATGAGGCATCTGGTCACGCTGCACGCACAGTCAGGAAGTAGAGAGGAATGGATACTGGTGCTCAGCTCACAGCCCCAGAACCCAAGCCTAGGGAATGGTGCCGCCCACAGTGAGGGTGGGTCTTCCCACTTCAGTCCACTTACTCAAAATTAAGTCTTCATCAGCACACTCAGAGCTTTGTCTCCAAGGTTATCCCAGGTCCTGCCCAGATGACAGTGAATCTAAACCATCAGATTGGATGAGCTCTCTGAAGCTCACATGCTTTCAAACCCAGCTTTCTCATTTCTGTTCAGTTCAGGACCCCAGCCAATGGGATAGTGCCACCCATATTTAGGGTGAGTGTCCTGGACTCACTTTGTAGACAAGGTTGGCCTCGAACTCACAGAGATCTGCCTGCCTCTGCCTCTCGAGTGCTGGGATTAAAGGCATGTGCCACCACTCCTGGCTCAAATGTCTGTCTTGATAGCTCTTTCCACATCTTTCTTGCTACATTTGTCACTCAGAGAGAAGACAGACCAACAGTCTGAGGGTATAACCTCACTGTGGATGGCACCATTCCCTAGGCTGTCTGGGATTCTAGACTAAATAAAAAAGAAAGGAAAAAGCAAGCTGAGTGCCAGTATCGACACTTCTCAGCATCCTGACTGCAGATGCAACGCAATTGGCCACCTCAAGCTCCTGCGGCCACAACAGACTGTGTACCCTGCAACTGTGAGCCAGAGTATGCTCTACCTTCCTTACATCACTTGTCCCAGCAGAAAGATGCTTCAGAGTTTTGCCTGGGTCATCTCAAGACAATGCCAAGACAATTTGCAAACTATGCCTCTTGCATAGGCACAGCCTTTGGCTGGGCATCCAGCTTGTGTGGGGTTCAGAAAGGTATCTGCAGGGACATCCAACCTCAGGTCCCACAGAGGAGGCCAGAGCCAAGGATCAAAGGTTAGTCCAGGTCAGCAAGCAGCAGAGAGGGCAGTGGACCTGGAAGCAGAGCAGGGCCCATTAGGGACCTGGATACCAGGCTGAGGCATCGCTAGAAAGATCTCATCACCCTGCATCCCCTCAAACATAGTCACTAAGATTTTCTCCCATGAAAACAGAAGCCACCAACTAGGAGAAATGTTTCCAAATATTTATCCAATAGAAGACTTGCATTCTAAATATGTAAAGAGCATTTACAGTTCATTAACAGGAAACTAAGAGTGTGAGTTTTTTTTTAATGCTCTAAATGTTTAAATCAGTCTAATCAGTGAAGATTAGGGACTTTTGCAATCTCCGAAAGAGTGACACATATCCATGCATTGCTAAGGACCCCCAATAGTAAGTATGTGCCCACACAAAGATAGGGGTGTGAAAATTCATGATGTACCATTTACCTGCCTGAACTGTGGGATTCAGTTAGTTGACGGGTATAGTGATGCCTTGCATGGCCTGTCCCTTGGGATGCACTAAGCAAATAATTGATGTTATTTTTGTGCCTCCTGTGCTGCTTTGTCTCCAGGAGGGGAAACTGAGGCTGCAAAAGTCCAGGGCAACAACAAGGACCGGCTAGCAGGTTAGTGTCTAAGCAGGGACCAGTACCAAGGGAACATTAAAGTCTTTCCTCATTTCATCTGGGCCGGGCCACGTCTCTACCAGACAATTTCTATGCATCCCTCTGAGGTTTAGGGTGGTGTTAATTGGGCAGAATCTGGACTAAGTCCTTTCAGAACCACCCTGCTAATAAGCAGGCCATTACAGGCAGGCAGGAACTGCCAGAGCCCTTGCTGGCTCGGGCTCAATTAATTCAAACAAAAAGAGACTGTGGAGCTCTCATCCAGCGGGCAGGCTTGACATGCGCAGGGGTGGGGTGGGATGTGGTTTGCAGGCAGGGTTGTGGCAGAGGGTTGGCGAGGGAGGCTTCAGGTGATCCCTTTGAAAACTGAAGCCTTGAGTTCCCCATGAGGACAGGAAGGTGGCCTCCTTCAGCACCCCAGAAGGGGCTTGATCAGGGAAGTAGGTGGGGTTGTATGGGCCTGTTTGAACAGGTTATATTAATAATGATAATAATAAGGTTCCTATTATTATTATTATTGTTGTTGTTGTTATTATTATTATTATTATTATTATTATTATTATTATTATTATTATTATTTGAAACAGGGTCTAGCTATGTAGCTGAGGCTGACCTGGATCTAAAGACCTTCCTGCCTATGCCTTCCAAGATCTAGGATGGCAGACATGTCCTACCCTACCTGGCTTAGGTGAGTCTGGACTCTGTTCCCCTGGAGTTTTAGGGCCCTCAGTCAAGCATGCACACGCCCCTGATCTGAGCACTGGTGCAGGCTGAGACCTGTTTCTGTGACCCAGAGTGTCCTAAGAGAGTCCATAACATAGCCTCCTGCAATGCTGTATCAGCCCAGGACATTACAATACCTAATAATTAATAATACAATAACTGATCAGGGTCAGTGACTCATGAGGCACTGGGTAGATCTGGAGTAAACAGGGCTTGGATCGTTGGTAGACAGTGGTCAGTAGTAGCCGCATTGACTTGTTGATGGGAAAAGCTTTCCTGTAATGTGTTTTCCCCCTCTTGTCAGCTAGCTCACCCCCTCATTCAACTCTGCTCTCTTGGAGCATCCATGACTGTCTACACCCAAGGATGTCTAGGTTGAACTCTTCCATGTCAACTAGAGACACCAGAGCATCCCCCATGCCAGTCCCAGGCTTTCCTCTGGGTACCAATCTTCAGATCCTATAGAGGGGGGTCTTAGAGGCTCAGCTTGAGAAATAGATTTGCCAGTGATACACACCATGGCTTGACTTTTTTACCCAGCACAATGGTCTCCATTTTGGTAAACCATGATGACTTCCAGAAGGGACTTGGGGATTTGTTCTGGGCTTTAGGCCATAAGCAGGAATTCTCTTAACCATTGGAGTGGTGAGGGGTCGGGGTGGGGTGGGGGAAGGCAAGACCTGGGCAAAGTGCTGCACCTGCCTGACTCTGGCCTTGACCGTGGGTTCCTCTTTGCTTCTTATAGACAGGGTATGGGCCCCCTGCCTCCTGGGATCATGGTGAGAGAAGGCAGATGCTGAGCCACACACCTAAACTCTCTGAGCATAGAGTGAGAGAGTAGGTGGGGATCCCTCACCCCCCAGACTCTATCCTAAAAGCAAGAGACCCTGCATCCCTCAGCTGAGCCCCTCTGCCTCTGAATGGCCCAGCTTGGTCCTCCTGCCCAGCTCTCCAACTAAACAACCTCAGGTCCTGAACAGTAACTAGGATGCATAAAGTTGGTAGGGGAAAAAAAATCTGGATATAAATAAATATTCCTGGGGCACTCCACCTCCCGCAGGCATGAACTTTGAATAATTGGAGAGAATTATGCCGAGGACTAATCAAAACTTTTTTTTTCTCCTTGCTAATTACCTCTGGGCTTCATCAGTGTCAAAGTCTAATCAACTCCAGACATCTTAATTGACCCTTGGGAAATGCCAGAACCGGAGGGCTTTGGTGTCACAGCGGGGGGGGGGGGGCTGGGAGCAGGGAAACTGGGGTCCTGGCTGGAGCCGCCTTGGCCTGGGGAGGGGGCTAGGAATAGGGAGGGTCAGGGCAAGCTGCTGGCTCTGATCGCTAGGGAAGAAGTCTTGCTCTGTCCTGCAGGCCCTCAGACGCCATCTTCCACATCCTCTGTGGGTTTTAGCCAACGAATGCATGGAGTTCAGGTAGGGTTTGTTCTGGGTGGTCCCAGGGGTCGGGATGACTTATTTAAAAAGGAGGATCCGGGTAGCTCTGGGATGCTCCACCTGGCGGCGGGGGCAGAGGGCGTGGCAGTTGGGGGAGCCCTGGGTGTCTGCAGGCGGAAATAGGGCTTGGTTTTGTTTTTTCCTGAATGAAGTCGTTTGCTCAGTATGGAAGGGGCTGAAAGCTCCCCCTTCTAAGAACAGAACTCAGCCCTGGGAAGAGCCCTAGGAGGCAGAGTCCTGGGAAGCGGGCAGGCTTGGGGAAGTGGAGAAATCTGCTCCAGCAGGCAAGCCAAGGACTTGGTAGGGAGGGAAAGAGGAGCCCTGTGTAGGCGGTGGGGTCCAGAAATGGCTGGCTCCCGGGAAGTCTGGCTTGCTTGTCCTCTCTGTCCCCTGCCTCCGGATTCTGCCTGTCTTCCTGCCTTCCTCCTCATCTCCTCACCTCCCCATCTGTCCCCACCTTCCTTCTGCTCTCTCCATCTGTCTCTCCTAGGGTCTCCAGGGAGGCTTCTCTGGGTACACAGCTGGGCTTGGGAAGCTGTGAGGCTTTTGGTGGCTGATGTCACCCTGGGACTGATTGGGTGGCCTCTTAGGTGCCCTCTATGGTCCCCCAATGGACAGAAGGCCCAGGCACCACTTCTTTGTGCCAAGTAACCTGATATTTTAGCTGTTGTCTGTTACTCTCTGAAGTCTGAGAGGGCAACTCCTTGCCTAGGGGCCAGGCTAGCCCACTATAGCTCCAGTCTGCCAGACACAGGGTAATTTACTATGCTTAGGAGGCTGTCCTTGACCTCAGTGCAAAGAGACCTCAGGAGATTCCTGGGGACGATTTATTTTGTGGTACTGGTGATGGAACTCAGGGCCTCTAGTATACTAGGCAACTGCTGGGTTGGTAAACCACACCCCAGCTCCTCACTGGGGGATCTAGGCAGGTGCTCTACCACTGAGCCACACCCCAGCCCCTCACTGGGGGACTCTAGGCAGGTGCTCTACCACTGAGCCACACCCCAGCCCCTCACTGGGGGATTCTAGGCAGGTGCTCTACCACTGAGCCACACCCCAGCTCCTCACTGGGGGACTCTAGGCAGGGGCTCTACCACTGAGCCACACCCCAGCCCCTCACTAGGGGATTCTAGGGAGGTGCTCTACCACTGAGCCACACCCCAGCCCTTCACTGGGGGATTCAAGGCAGGGGCTCTACCACTGAGCCACACCCCAGCCCTTCACTGGGGGATTCAAGGCAGGGGCTCTACCACTGAGTCACACCCCCAGCCCTCTCTTTATTTTAAGACAAAGTCTGTCAGAGTTGCCGGTTCAGGCCTGGAACTCACTCTGTAGCCCAGTCTGGTCCTAAACTTGTAATCCACCTGCCTCACCCTATTGAGTAGCTGTGATACTGAGACATCTGTCCTTGATTTTCTTCTGTCTGTCTGAGGTTCAGGCTTCGTCGCTGCCTCTGTTAGCCCCCCTACCAGCCCCCCCATTCTTTGCTTGTATACTCTTTCTGCAGCCCCACACTGTGGACACACTGAGAACCATTCAGTGTCTGGCGCTTGTGTTTTACTCCTGATGGGGTTGCTCAGACAGGAGTGAAGTCTGCCTGCGTGGGCCAGTGTCCTGGAGGGCACGCTGGGTACTCTGAGTCCCTGCTGGAACAGAGGGGCCTTAGCTATGCAACTTCAGCAGCCGTCCCTCCCTCCAACACAGAGCCCACCTCATCAGGCCCCCAGGCATCAGGGCCCCTGGTTGGACCAGCTTAGCCTCCTTGGCCCGGCAGGAGCCATCCATCTCCTCTCTGTGATAGATGGTTTGTCCTTCTTCCCACCGGCTCTTGCTATTTCAGTGACAGAAAAATGTTTATCGGTTCCCAGGGCAGTGCCACCCTCCCTCTACCCGCCCTCCCACCCTCCCTCTTTTCCTGCACGTTGGGGACTCTCAGTGGTATCAGGCGGGCTGCTCAGGCTATTTTAATTCTCTTAATTTGCTGTCCCCGGCTCCTCTTTTTCCCCTTATTGCATTTGTTTCTGAGGGAGTCGGGGGAGGGCCTCTGGAACCAGGCAGATATTTTCCTGGTGAACTTTTTGAAAAATAAAAACCATCATTTATGATTATTTTTCCCTCTCCTCTCTCTGTCAGCCTCTGCATTTGGTTCCTTATCAAGGCGACTTCCTTTGTCCTCGCCCCACCCCCACTCCCACCAGCACCGCACTGACACAGGCAGGGTTTAGCAGAGAACCTAAAGCCGGTCTGCACCTCCTCACCGATGCCACCAGCCCTGTCTCCTCCTGGACTCTTTCCAGAACCTCTCCTGGCATGCTTTCCATGTATTGGTAGCATCTGTATGAGGCCGCTTTATGTAGGAGTTACAGTCTGACCATCTTCATATAGACACAAATTTAGGACTGTTGATCATTTATTCACTCATGCAGCAAACACTCCCTGGGGGCTCCCCCACTTTTCTGGGTATATTCATGTAGTATGTGTGAGCGAGCGTGCGTGCGTACATGTGTATGTGTGTGTGTGTGTGTGTGTGTGTGTGCATTCTGAGGCCAGAGGTCAATGTCCAGTGTTCTTCCTCAATGTCTTTCCATCTTAGTTTTTTGCATGTGTGTGCGTGCGCATGTGCGAGCGTGTGCATGTGTGTGTGTGTATGTGTGTGTGATAGCGTGTATATGGGTGCTTGTAGATAAAGTTATGACAGGAATAGTCTCAAATTATCTACCTTATTTGCTTATTTTTCCTTTGTTTTGTTTTTTTCAAGACAAGGTTTCTTTGTGTAGCCCTGGCTGTCCTAAAACTCGCTGTGTAAACCAGACTGGCCTCCAACTCCCAGAGATCTGCCTGCCTCTGCCTCTCTGAGTGCTGAGATTAAAGGTGAGTTGCCACTGCCCTCCCCAGGCTTGCTCTGGGGGACCCCATCTCTGCCTTCTGAGGTGGGCGCTCACCCAGCTTTTCCATGGGCTCTGGGCATCCTCTTGCTTGCAGAGCCTTAACTGCTGAGTCATCCCCGGCTTCCTGAAGAGTTTTATTTTTGTGCCCCAAGAAAAGCCATACACGTCTAGAGCAGGAATCTACCTCATAGAGTCTGCCTGTAAATCAGGGACGTCCTCCTTCTATATTCATAAAACGGAGCCTTGAGCTTCCTCGTGATTTTGCTGTGCAACATTGGGCGAGTCACTGGCCCTCTCTGAACCTTCCTTTCTTCCCATTTCTGTGAAAGCAAAACCTGGGTGCCGGTTACCTCCACTCCATCAGCACATCTTCCTGCTGGTCCTCGGGTAACACCTGGTCTGAGCAGCTTTGAATTGGCCCAGCCCTTCTGTGGCTGTCTGCCAGTCACCAGGAACAGCTAGGCCTGCCTGTGTGAGGCACTTCCCCCAGCCTGTCATGCCCAAGTGTCTGGCCAGCTGGGCTCTGGAACCCTCATCCAGGTCAGGGAGAGAGCGAGTGCGTGTTCCAGATCCTGGGTGACCCTTCCTGAAGGGGTTCTTCCAGGTCTGCTGGGTGGGGTGCTCCAGGGCGCAGGGTCACAGAGGGTCAGGTCTTGAAATGGGCTCAGGAGCAAGGCATCTGTCCACCTAGCCTCTCCTCACACTGATAGAGGAGGTCGTCATGAATATTTATAAGCCTATAAATATTCATGACAAACAGTGATGTCACTTTTCCTACCCTCCTGCCCTTGGGCACCTCCATTGCAGCTAAGTCCCCCCAAAGCCAAGTGTCTCTGCTGACCCTGCATGTGACCTAGCAGTGCGCAGCAGCTTGCTAGGAGCCTGTTGAGCACTCCGCCCAGCTCTGATTCTCTTCCTCGGTAAAGACTGGCCCTTCCTCAGGTCTTAGTTTCCCTTTTGACCCCCAGGGGACTTGTGGTCCCCCCCCCCCACCAATTGCAAGCTCTCTGGTTCCACTGCCAAAGCCTTCATTGTATCTGAGACAAAGACAGGAACTTTAAGTTCCTGAGCACGTCAGACTGGATGTCAGGCAGTGTAATCAGAGAGGCGTCACTGCCACTCTCCAAGCTACCACTGGGGACATCTAGCTTTTCCCCAGATGGAGCTAGCTGGACCACACACTGTGCGGGTCAGGATAAGCAAGGACCTTGGCACAATGGACCATACTTCCTAGTCAGACTAGAGACCCCACTGCTAACCTGTGTAACCTCTGTGCTGTGGCCCGCTCATGACATTTTTCCTGTCTGTGTTCCAGGCCGGTCTGTCCTTGGTGAATGTAGGCTGTTTCGTGTCTGAGAGCGCCAAGCTGGACATATCTGGTCATTCACCCAGAAGGGACCCAAGGAGGCCAAGCCCAGAGTGCCTGCAGTGCACTCCTCTACCCAGAGGAGCCAAGGTCCCCAAGTTTTTCTTGTAAATCCTGCAGGCTCTGGATTTTCAAGGTACCTGGCCCCATCTATCTACAGAGTGGACACTTCCTCCAGGCTGGCCTTGTCCACGGGACTCCAACAGAAGGTAATAGGTAGCTAAACTTACAAATAGGAACAAGCTCTGTTCAGTGCCTTCTGGAATGTTCCAAGATCCCTGTGGTCCTTGGAGCTCTAGGGCCTCTGCGTGAGCCTTGCATATAGTGAGACGAAAGTCATTTCTAGGTCCCGACTTCTTACCCTGCCTTCCCAAGCCCACAGTGAGATGCTTGGCTCTCTGCTAGGAGGCTTAGCTCTGAGCTCACTTGCCCAAGGTCACACAGTGAGTGTATGGTGGTATTGGAACCTCTCTCTGTGTGTGCTTAGGGCCACCTTCCAGGGTAGAGGGCGAATAGAGGTCTCTTTATACTTTGGGTCTATGCTGAGACTGACCCTGGGGAAGCTTCATGGCTGAGACTCAGTCTGCTCCGTGCTGTTTGCCTAAATATGTTCAACCCCTGTCTTCCCATGGGACCGACGCAGCCACCGCCAACATCTGTGGGGACAACGGCACTGGAATGCCTAATGAGAGTTCGACGTGGCCTTGCCACGGAGCTCGGGCTGGGACAGATGGTTCATCATTATCTATCTTTATTAATTACTGGCTCCCCGGGCAGTGATTGGCTCCTGAGATCAGCCTTGTCAGAGGCACCAAGGCCCCCAGCTCTTCTGGAAGGAAGAAACAGCCCTTGGATGAGTACAGCACGCCTTTCCTCCAGGCTGCCTTTGAGGCCACAGACAGTTTTGGCTCGGTGAGGTCCCCGGGGTGCTGGGCTAGGTGAGGAGAGAGAAACAAACTTAACAAGTGCAGTTACTTGAAGGTCCTGGGTGGACGTGCGCATGAGGAGCAGAGACACTCCCCTTCCCACAAGGGATCGGGCCAGTCACGCCTTGAGCTGTATGTGTGCATGGCCTTGGGTGTGTTTTTTCATCTGTGCACGTGAGTGGGTGTGCATGTGCGTATGGAGGGCACGGGTGGGTCTGAGGTGTCTTCCTCAATCTGTCTCCACCTTGTTTTGCAGATTTTTGAAACATATGTGTGTATGTATTTCTCACATGTGTATAGGTGCCCAGGGATCTGGAAGAGGGTGTCAGATCTGGAGCTGGAGATGACAAACAGCTGTGAACCGCCTGATGTGGGTCCTGGGAATCAAGCCAAGGTTCTCCGTAAGAGGAGTCAGTGCTCTTTTATTTATTTATTTATTTATTTATTTATTTGGTTTTTCGAGACAGGGTTTCTCTGTGTAGCGAGTCTGGACTCAACTTTGTAGACTAGGCTGGCCTCGAACTCACAGTGATCTGCCTGCCTCTGCCTCCCAAATTCTGAGATTAAAGGCATGCGCCACCACGGCCCGGCTGCAGTCAGTGCTCTTAACCTGATAACCACAGAGACACCCTGACCATCTCTACCTTGGTTTTTTTCTTGGTTTGGTTTGGTTTTTCGAGACAGAGTTTCTCTCTGTTGCCCTGGCTTTTCCAGACCTAGCTCTGTAGACCAGGCTGGCCTCGAACCCAGAGATCCGCCTGTCTCTGCCTCCCAGGTGCTGGAATTAAAGGCCAGCGCCTCCATTGCCTGGTTCCACTTTGTTTCTTGAGACAGCGTCTTTCACTGAACCCGGGGCTTGCCTGTTCAGCTAAGAACACTGAGATCTGCCAGTCTCTGGTCCCCACACTGCCAGCCCTGGAGTTATAGACAAAGCCACTGAGACTGGCTTTCATGTGAGTACTGGGGATCCGAACTCAGGTCTTTATGTTGTCATAGCAAGCACTTTACCAACTCAGGCCCTTCTGCACCCCCACAGTCCTGGCTTTCTGGTGTGAGGCTTTTGGGGACCCAAAGACCCTTGAGGTCTCATCTTGCTTTACCTCTCACAGGCTCAGAGTACCATCTGTCCTGAGGCACCTTGAACTTTGATCTGGGTCCCATGCTCAGCTCAACTTTCAAAGAGGCCCAGTGGGTCCCCTCCCACTTTCCCTCCCTGTCACGTGCTCATCTATGATGAGGAAGTGCACGGACTCCTTGCGGTGTGGTTCCTAGGTATCAGTGAGACCTAGATAATGGTCCTAGGCCCAGATTGTGGCATGTACCCCTGGTCCCTGGTCCTACCCCGAGGTGACATCACTGTTCTCCCTGCCCTCCAAGAAGTGACTGAACAGTCACCAGAGAAAGAGTCCCTCTGGACTCCGGGGCTAGGTTCCGTTGCCAAGGCCAGAACCAGGCATCCTTTGGGCTGTGCCAGGGCAGCTGAGGCTGCACGTTCCTGCTAGCCGACACATACCCCCAGCTTGTGTGCAGCCTGTTAGTCAAGGAGATGATGGGATGTGAAGCATAAGATTTCTAGTCAATAAAAAGTGCCAAGGAGGCTTTTTATATCCCGTCTGTCACACGGGGTAGGCGCGTTTTATCCGCTGCCCATTTGACAGCTTGTCAGGAAGCGAGGCCTTCCAGGAGCCCTTGGAGCTGCCCGATTCAGTGGTGAGCAGCTAGCCTGGCCTCTGTGAGGGGAGTGACAGACTGAGAGGACCCTCCAGGCCCCGCATCCATCCTGAGCTAGAAGAGCCACCTGCCTATGCCTGTTTGTTTGTGTCACCATGACAAAACAGTCTTAGGGACTGGAGGGTGGGTGGGGCCAGGTGTGCACAGAGCTTGCTCCCCTGGGGAACCACTCTTCTGGGCATGGGGCTGTATGTTCCCTTGGGTCCTTGAATGGCCAGCCTTCTGCAGGAGTCTGCATCCTCATCTCTTCTTTGGGGGTGTGTGTATATCAATGTGGAGGTCAGAGGTCAACCTCAGGTGTCATACCTCAGGCTCTTCTCATTTTTTTTTTATTTTTCTAAATAGGGTTGCTCTGTGTAGCCCTAGCTGTCCTGGACTCCCTCTGTAAACTAGCCTTGAACTCACAGAGATCTACCTGCCTCTGCCTCTGCCTCCCTGAGTGTTGGATTACAGGCATGTGCCAACCATGCCCAGATTTCTTTCTTTCTTTCTTTCTTTCTTTCTTTCTTTCTTTCTTTCTTTCTTTCTTTCTTTCTTTTTTGCTGGTCTCTCTCACTGAACCTGGAGCTCATCAATTAGGTTAGCTCCACGGATCTGCTTCTCTCTGTCTCTCCAGTGCTGGGGTTAGAGACCTGGACCCCGATGCCAGGCTTTTTTTTTTTTTTTTTAAATGTGGAGTCTATGAATCAGACTCAAATCCTCACATTTGCAAGCTAAGCACCAGCTGAGTCACCTCCACAGCCTCTGATGTCTTTTTCTTGTGGGAACCCCAGTGCTGTAGGGAGGAGCGCCCTGTGTGGTAACCTCCTTGAAGGCTATGTCTCCAATACAGTCACATTTTGAAGGTCAGGGCCTCTGCTTCAAGACACAACTGTATGGGAGGACCCAACTTGACTCTAATCCTGCCTGCCTGCCTGCCTGCCCTGAGGTCTTGCCGAGTGACTCTATGTACCCTACCTCTTCGAAAGCTTCTACGTTCTTCAAATGAGTGGCCAGGATCCATAGCAGTCATCTGCCTGCAAACTGTAGAGGGCCACGTCCATGGGAGCCTTGCAGATGGAAGAATCAATGCAGGCTGAGCAGCCACCCATGGTCACAGCCACCCATGGTCACAACAGAACTGAGGCCGCCAATGGGGCATCAGACTCAGTTGAGACGTGGTAGCTTGACTGCTAGCCCTGCCAACGACTGGCCTGGGTAATCAGACAAGGGGTTTTTGACCTTTTCGTCTCAGCTCTCTAGTCTAACAAATGGAATGGGGGTGTGTGGGGGGGAAGGTGTAGGGATGAGTGAGGGAGCAGACAGAGGCATGTCTGCTGAGCAGTCTGCAGGCTGAGGAGAGGTGTGGCGTCAAGGAGGGAGCAGGAACCGGCTGGAGAAAGCCTTGAACCCAGGGAAAAAGAATATTCACGCTTAAGTCTGTAGATAGCGAGAAACTTCAGGGATTTCCCCCAGCACAGACACCTGAGAGGTCAAAGTAGGGTGACACTGGCAGCTGTGCCACTAGATCACTGAAAGTGGGTCTTTGTAGTGATCCAGAATGGGTGAAGGTGGAGGGACAAATAGCGAGGGGAGACCTACCCAGGCTTCTCTGAGAAGGCGAGAAGAAAGAGGGCTGACTCTGGGCCTGTGTAGTCTGTGACAGGAAGATGTGCTGCAACCTGTGATCCCTGAACTCAGGAGGCTGGTTCAGAAGGAGCCACAGTTCAAGAACAGCCTGAGTAACTTAGTGAGAGCGTATTTCAGAATTAGTAGTAACGAGAGCTAGGATGTTGCTCAGTGATAAAGTGCTTGCCTGGAATCCCCCAGTGAGGGGCTGGAGTGTGGCTCAGTGGTAGAGCCCCTGCCTAGAATCCCCCAGTTAGGGGCTGGGGTGTGGCTCAGTGGTAGAGCCCCTGCCTGGAATCCCCCAGTGAGGGGCTGGGGTGTGGCTCAGTGGTAGAGCCCCTGCCTAGAATCCCTCAGTGAGGGGCTGGGGTGTGGCTCAGTGGTAGAGCCCCTGCCTGGAATCCCCCACTGAGGGGCTGGGGTGTGGCTCAGTGGTAGAGCACCTGCCTAGAGCTGCTTTGACTAAGAGCCTGTGGGTGGTAGTCAAGAGAGTAGGACAGAAGGCTTATTGGGTAAGTTTGGGAGAAAACTATCTTCTAAATAGTCTCATGTACTTTTTTTTCTTTGTTTCTTTGTTTTGTTTTTGTTTGTTTGTTTGTTTTGTTTTTGTTTTTGGCTTTTTGAGACAGCGTTTCTCTGTGTAGCCTTGGCTGCCCTGGACTCACTTTGTAGACCAGGCTGGCCTCAAACTCACAGAGATCCACCTGCCTCTGCTTCCCTAAAAGCTGGGATTACAGGTGTGCACCATCAACTGCGTCTTCTCCTACCTTTTCTTTCTTTCTTTTCTTTTTCTTTTTTTCTTTTTGGTTTTTCTGAGACGGGGTTTCTCTGTGTAGCCTTGGCTGTCCTGGACTCCCTTTGTAGACCAAGTTGTCCTTGAACTCACAGCAATCCACCTGCCTCTACCTCTGCCTCTGCCTCCCGAGTGCTGGAATTAAAGGCGTGTGCCACCATGCCTAGCCTTCTCCTACTTTTTCAAACAATAAAAATCCCATGGAAATTCTGGGCAGTGGTTGAGCATGCCTATAATCCTAGCACTTGGGAGCAGAAGCAGGCAGATTTCTGAATTTGAGGCCAGCCTGGTCTACAAAGTGAGCAACAGGACAGCCAGGGCTACACAGAGAAACCCTGTCCCATGAAATAGATAACGCCCTAACTAAATAGCCTCCAGGAAGCCACCTGGCCTGTCTAGGATAGAACTTGTCTCCACCTTTGTAGGGCCTGCAGGCTATAAGCAGTATTCTTTTCCAGGCTGGGTGATCTTGGCATGGCATCTCTGAGCTTCATGTCCCTTTGAAAAACAGACGAATGAGGTTCACTTCCTGTGCTGCTGAGGTAAAGAAAGCAGGATGTCAAAGGCTTCACATGTTACAAGGCGGTGTGCCAGCTCCAAGACTTCAGAGTAAGACGCTACTGAGCACAACCTTTACTGAGGTGATCAAGGCTAAATGAGGTCACTGGGGTGACCCTAATCCATTGTGACAGTGTCTTTAAGAGAAGGGAAAATCTGGACCCACAAGACACAGAAAGGAAGAAAGTGAGATAGCTGGCAGCCACAGAAAGCCAGCTGCAGCTGTGTTCTGGGAAGGGAGGTAAGGCAGGGTGCTCCTCCACAGCATTCTGGGGAGACAGCTTGGCTTCCTACACCTGTGAGTCCAGTTTCAGCTGCAAGTTGACACCTTTCTGCGGCATTAGCAGTATGTGGCATCCCATTACTGTGGCCTCAGGTCATTGACACAGGCCTAGGTGTGTCAGGGTCCACGCTCTGAGGGCTGCTTGCTGGGGCTGGGGATGTTAGTCAGACCTGTGTTCTTCCACAGAGCCCTGTGCCCCAGAACACAGACATTAGTGACACCTACTCCCCTTTGTAGCCTAGGGAAGAGTGACGTGAAACTCAATTGTTGGTGGGCAGCAGTACACACTTACACACACATACACACGTGGATATTTATGCCATGGGCATGCATACACATACATTATGCTTAAATCATGTATGCAAAGCACCTAGCAATGCATGTGTACACGCATGCATACACATATGTACATCTGCACAAGGCACCTTGCACACGTGTACACATGTGTACGCACACAACCACACAGCACACACATGCACAAGGCATCCTGAACACACATCACACACAAAAGCATTCAGCACACACACATATGTACTATGCATGTGCTTAGGTGCATGTCTGCACACATACACATGGAGGTCCCAATGCAAGCTTGTCCACAAACAAGTTATATCACATGTGTATGTATACACACATGCGCGCATACATCCACACAGGGCTCCAATGCACAAATATGCACACACAGGCAAATATACTGATATGCCCACATGCACACACATGTAGGCAGGCATGCGTCAGCACAGCTATGCTTGGAGATCACTAGCCCATAGGTGGCGAAGTTCCTGTAGCCTCTGTCTTCCCTTGTACAAACTTTAGTGAAGCCAGTCCTGGTATGTGTCACTAGGCATAGGCTATAGGCTGAGCATCCCTCAGGGTACTCAGCAGGCATGCTAAAGTGCTTACTGTATGCAGCTACTGCATGCAGAATGGATGACCAAACCTGTGTGACCCAAAGGAGATCATAGTGAAAAGTCCAGAAAGACATTGCCAAAGAAAGTCAATGGAAGCAAGAGTTGTTCAAGCCCGCATTTATGGGTGGGGGGTAACAATGGCCCCTCAATCCAGGCTTCAAGAACCCTGGACCACATGGCTGAAAGACCTATGACCCTCCCTTTCTGCTCCTAGGCCCCTCTTACATCTCCCTTCCTGGGAGGAACCTAGCTGCCCGATGCTGGTTTTGTTTTTGTTTTTTGCTTTTTTAAATAAAAGACCTCTGGGCTCCATCTACTTAAAAGCTTGCAAAATGTCACTTTTGTTACCTTCTCATTAAGACCCATTTAAGTCAGAATTGGAATGAACGGCTGGGATCGAGGAGCAGGTCTTGCTCTGGGGGGTTTCATCCTCGCAACCGAGGAGAACAGCCCCAGCCTTCAAAATGCAATGGGGTGGTGGTGGGGGCACAAAGAGGATACCCGTCCAGCCCCCCGGTTCTGCCCAGCATCTCCCCAGCCCTGACCTGGCCTGCCCACTGTCCCAGGGCCAGAGAACACCAGGCTTAGGACTAGTAACCCTTTCCCAGCGTCTTGTGCCCCACCGTCATGCAGCAAGCAAACTTTGGTCAGACAGGATGATGGCTCTGGCGAGCCGCCTCCTAAATGGTGAAGGGTTCTGGTGTGAGCAACCCACCCACATGGAGAGTGGTTGATGGCCTGAGAGACCAAGTGAGGAGAGATGCTGGTAAAGCCATCAGCAAACATGGGAGCAGGCTGTGGGATCTGGTTGGCCAGCTAGGAACTTCAACTTTGTTGGAAGAATTCCCGAGTTAAAGGTGAGAAGCGGTCAGCGAAAGCGTCAGGCAGCGATGCAGGTTTGTCAGCCTGGGCCACGTAGTGAGACCTTGTCTAGAAATAGGAAGTAATAGGAGGGGCTGGGTGGAGGCAGCTGGGAAGACAGCACAGTCAGGAAAGTGCTCGCTGCCTGAGCACAAGGATCTGAGTTCGATCCCTGAGGACTCATCTCAAACGGTTGCGTGTGGTGGCATGAACTTAGAACCCCAGTGCTGGCCAGTCATCTAGCATACTTGGCCAGTGAGAGACTTTTCTTGGAAAATATAGTGGAGTTGGCATGGTGGCCCACATCTTTAATCCCAACACTTGGGAGGTGGATTTATGTGAGTTCCAGTTCAGCCTGGTTTACACAGAGTAGACAAGACTATATAGTGAGACCATGTCTCAAAAACAAGCAAACAGAAAAGACAAAATGACTGGCATCTGAGGAACAGTGTCCAAGGTTGACTTCTGTTCTATGTGTGTGTGTGTGTGTGTGTGTGTGTGTGTGTGTGTGTGTGTGTGTGTGTGTGTGTGTGCATGCACGCGCATGCGCACACACACACACACACACACACATCTAAAACAAATTAGATGAAAATAAAGCATTGACCTAAACGTAAAAGCTAAAAGTGTAAGTCTTGAGGCCTGAGGAGCTGGCTCAGTCCATCAAGTGCTGACACCACAATCATGAGGACCCGGATCTGATCCCCAGCATCATGTGACAAAGCCAGGTGTGGTGGTGTGCACTTGAAATCCCAGCACTCAGGAGGTGCAGGCACAGTGATGGTGGGAGTCACTGTCAGCCAGCCAGCCTACTTAGCATGCTCCAGGCCAGTGAGATGCTCTGTTTCAAAAAACAAGGCTGTTGGGTTCTGAGGAATGACACTTGGTGTTGTCCTTTGGTTTACACATGTACACACACACACACACACACACACACCGATACACATGTACACACAGATAGATACACACAGAGAAATATACACATACACACAGATAGACACACACAGATACATACACATACAAATATATGCATATACACAAGGACACAAACACATACACACAGATATATTCACCTACATATGGATACACATACACACAGACATGCATACACAGATACACACACAGAAATACACACACATACATACATATACATGGATGCACATACATACACACAGACACAGATATACACACACAGATACAGACACATGCACACACATATATACATAGGCACATACATACACCTACATAGAGATACGCAAGGATACAAACACATACACAGATACACACAACACACACACACACATACATACACAGATATACACACATACATACATGCACATGGATATACACATACACATACAGAGACCACACACACACACACACACACACACACACACAGAAATACACCCATACATACACAGGATACACACACAGACACACAGACACGTACACACACAGATACAGACACATGCACACACATATATACATAGGCACATACATACACCTACATAGAGATACACGCAAGGATACAAACACATACACAGATACACACAACACACACACACACAGATATACACACACACATACATGCACATGGATATACACATACAGAGACCACACACACACACAGAAATACACCCATACGTACACAGGATACACACACACACACACACACACACACACACACACAGACACACACACACACAGATACATTAGAGGAGAAACTGAGGAACAAATCTTCCCCATAAGCAAAGGGTGTTCAAATGTGTCACCAAGAGCTCAAGGAATTAAGAGAAATATGGACTTCATTAAAATTCTCTGTGCCGCAGACAGCTCTTATGAAGACAAACAACCCACAGGGACAGAGAAGACACTTGCAAGTGATACGCCTAATGAGAGACTTGTGTCTAAACTATGTAAAGAACTCTGACAACTCAATAATAAGAAGATAAATATCCTGATTTTTAAATGGGCAAAAATATGAATATTCATTTATCCAAAGAAGATATGCAAATTTCTCATGCATGCACAGAAAAATTCTCAACATCAATAGCCATTGGGGGAAATGCAAATTGTGGCCACAATGAGACAGCATTTTATATCCTCTGGGGTGGCCATCATTGCAAGTGGCAAGGTAGGCATTGATGTGAGTGTGGAGGTGTGGAAAATACTGGGCTCCTCTGAGGAAGGCTGCAGGTTCTTCGGAAGGTTGAACATGGTTCTTTTGTGATGCAACAACTTAAAGGCTAGGTCTCTACACCCAGAGGAAATGACACCCTATGTCCACACACATCTGTATGAAAACATCTGAGCAGAAATCATTCAAATGCCTATCATTTGACATGGATAAATAATAACAATGGTATATCCACATAGTGGAGTATTACTCAGCAATGAAAAGGAACAGGCTACTGATACTTGCTTTACTGTGAGGGAACCTCAAAAATCATGACGATCAGTGAAACAAGTCAGTCACAAGGACCACACCGCAAAGGATATCGTTCTTAGTAAGGACCCAGAACTGCCAAACCCACAGAATTAAAGAACAGGCTGTGTGTGGTGGTGCACTCCTTTAATCCCCACACTCAGGAGGTAGAGGCAGGAGGATCTCTATGAGTTCAAGGCCAGCCTGGTCTACAAAGTGAGTCAAGGGCAGCCAAGGATACACAGAGAAACCCTGTTTCAAACGAAACAAAACAAAACCAAAAACAAATAAACAAAAACCACGACAACAAAAAACAGGTGGCTAATTCATCTGGGGTTGAAAATAACTGTACAGAATCTTCTTTTCAGGTGGTGAAATGTCCTGAAATTAGATGATGCTATGCTCACACAATGCTGTATATGTGGTGTGTGTGTGTGTGCATGTGCGCGTGCACGAGCGTGTGTGCTCAAACACGCATGAGTGCATGCGTGTGTACCATATGTATGTGTGGAGGTCAGAGGACAACTTTTGGCAGTTGGTCTTCTCCTTCCACTGTGGATCTTGGGAATCAAACTCATGTCACCCGGCTTGGTGACAGTACTTTTACCTGCGGAGCCCATCTCCCCAGATTCTCAAGTTGTATACATTCGATGAAGTCTCCTTATTGGAGTTGTGATGACCCCTGAACTTTGGTCTTGTCACCTATGAACTGGGGCAGGAAGAGCCCACCCTTCCTGGTTACCATAGGGATGAGGAGAGAGAACGAACAGCCTAGGAGTCTTCATTTTTGTTTTTGTATTCAAATTTATTATGAGAGGAAAGGTCTGTACAAACAGTCAGACATTTAGAGTCATCCAGGGACATCAGATCCACTTGGGGGGTGGTGGTAGTGGTGACACTGTTAGAATGGCCACCTAGGTGGAGGTTACTGGGCATGTACGCATTGTCAGAGCTCCCTGCACTCAGGCCGGAGAGAGGGCTCAACTAGTAAAGATGTTTGTTGCCACACATGACAACATGAGCTCAATATCCCCTGACGCTAAACAGTGGAAGAAAGAAAAAAAAAAAAAAAACCCAACTCCTACAAGTTGTCCTGTGACCTCTATATGTTACTATGCCAGGCGCCCCCTAAACACAAGCAAATAAATATAATTTCTTTCTTTCTCTTTCCTTCCTTTTTGTTTGTTTGTTTTGTTTTGTTTTTGAAACAGGGTTTCTCTGTGTAGTCTTGACTGTCCTGGACTTGCTTTGTAGACCAGGCTGGCCTTGAACTCACAGCGATCCACCTGCCTCTGCCTCCCAAGTGCTGGGATTAAAGGTGTGCGCCACCACCGCCTGGCTATAATTTCTACAAAAATGAACTCTTAGCACTGTGTTCACAGCAGAATATAGAAGTCTGCATTTTTCTGACCATATAAATAAATATGACATTTTGAGACATGGCCTCACTGTGTCACTCTGCTTGGCCTCGAGCTCCCTAGGCAGACCAGGATGGAACTCACAGAGATGCCCCTGCTTCTGCCTCCCAAGGGCTAGGCTTAAGGATGTGCATCCCACACCTGGCTGAAGAATACTTTTAGAAATGAGTTCCCTATACCTGTTCTGCCCTCCTAGCCCTGGCCACAGGGTACTACAAAAACTAGCTGGGAAAATAATCCCTGAGGACAGCAAAAATTAGTGTCCTTTCCTGTCCATCTTTTGTAAACAAATGCAAAAATAACAGACTGGCTTGTTCCTTACTGTTTTTTTTTTGTTTGTTTGTTTTTGTTTTTAATCCTTTAAAGAAACTCTTGAACCTGGGTCTGCCAGCACAGGCCTGTTGGGCCAGCCACTACAGAGGGTAAGGGAGGAGAATTGCAAATTCAAGGCCAGTCTGGGGTACAGAGTGAGTTCAAAGCCTGAACAGGAAACTTAGGGAAACCCTTTGTTAAAATAAAAAGTAAAAAGTAGCTAAATTTGCTCAGTGGTAGAGCACCTGCCTAGAATCCCCCAGTGAGGGGCTGGGGTGTGGCTCAGTGGTAGAGCCCCTGCCTAGAATCCCCCAGTGAGGGGCTGGGGTGTGGCTCAGTGGTAGAGCCCCTGCCTATAATCCCCCAGTGAGGGGCTGGGGTGTGGCTCAGTGGTAGAGCCCCTGCCTATAATCCCCCAGTGAGGGGCTGGGGTGTGGCTCAGTGGTAGAGCCCCTGCCTAGAATCCCCCAGTGAGGGGCTGGGGTGTGGCTCAGTGGTACAGTAATTGTTTGGAATCCCCCACTGAAGGGCTCATTGGCAGCATGTTTGCCTAGCAAATTGGTTCTCAAACTGTGGGTCATGACCCCTTTGGGGTCAAATGACCATTTTGCAGGGGTCACCTAAGACCATCTGAGGATACAAATATTTATATTATAACTAATAACATTAGCAAAATCAAAGTTATGAAATAACAAGGAAATAATTTTATAGTGAAGGGGCATGGTCGCAACCCTGTATTAAAGGGTCTCAGCATTGGAAAGATTGAGAACTGCTGGGCTAGTACATGCAAGGCCTTGGCTTCAGCCACCAGCACAATAAAATAAGTACATCGGCAAGTAAGAGGAAAGCCTTGGAGCTGGGTTCTGAGTGTCTGGTCCCTCTCTGCTGGCTGCCCTGCTCTGCTGACTGTGCTGCGATGCATATAAGTCCTCCCTCATCTGTGGGTATTTAGGACACCTCCAGTCTGCAGCTGCTACACAGTGCGCCTCAGCAAACAACCTTGCACAGAGCCATAGATCACTTTTTTCATTCGTGACAAGCATCTAGAGGACACATTCCTAGAAGAAAATGCCAGGCCCAAGGGTGTGTGGCTTTGGAATTCTGACATTCGCTCAAGAATTCCAGGAGCATCCACTTTCCTTTGGTGTGGCCTCAGAGTAGCTGTAAAACTTTCTAACCTTTGCCCTTGGGAGTGAAAAGTCATGTGGAGTTTTCATTTGCATTGTGTTAAGTGTGCTGACTTCTCTATTGTCAAGAGACCCTTTCTCCCTTCTGTTTTTTTCTGTTTGTTATCTCTGTCCACTTTCCATGCCTTTGCCGTTTTTTTTCTTATTGAGTTGTAAGAGCTCTTTATATATGAGGAAACTGGCTCTAGCATTTCTTTTGTGGCTTCTGGGTCTTCTGCGGGGGGCGGTTGTGGATGTCACCGTGAAGTTCTGGATATAGGAGGGGTGGTCACCATTTTTCTCTAGGCATCAATTTCTTTGGTGGCATGTGGAAAGCCTCTTTCACATTTCTCAGCTTTCTGCAGAAATGAGATCTCAATGTCTCAGTGCATATAAAGTCATGGCCACCCCCGGCCCTGCTGGACCTCTGCTCAAGCAGCAGAAATCATGTGGATGGCTCTGAGCCTGGGTACCACATGTGCCCAGTGAGAGAGTTGGGCCCACCCCTCTGAATATATTCTCGGCTCCTTCACCCCCTTCTGAGGAAGAACAGCTGTCATGGCTGCAACTGTCCCTGTCTAGAGACAACCTTGCCAAGTGTATGTGTGTGTGCGCGTGTGCATGCATGCATGCATGTGTGCATTTTTGTGAGTGCATGCGCGTGTGTGTTGAGTAAACAGATGTGCAGGGACCTGTGTGGGCACAGATAAAGAAATGTCAAGGGCAAGCTGAGCCTGATGGCACACACACCTATAGCTCTGGCACCGATGCAGGGTACTAGAGTCGAGGACTGGCCTGGGCTGCAGTGTGAGAGCCTGTAGATGGATAAGGAGGAGGAGAGGAAAGGGGGATGGGGAAGCAAAGAGGTAAGGGTGGGGGGATTTCTTTTCTTTCTTGGGACCTGGTCTGATAGACCATGCTACAGACATCTGGTACCTCTGCATTCCTGAGAATGACTTTTACACTCCCACACCAGTGTACAAGCTCAGGTACCCTGCTTGCTCCCTCTGGACCCCCGGGGTATGTGTGACCCTGGAGCAGAGTGAGGGGCCTTAGGTCCTCCTCTGTGACTTCTCAGTGGAGATCCCGGGTGTGTAGGGGGGGGCGGTGGCTGTACTTCCTTCCAGGACTGATGTCCTTCATGAGGGTGAGCTTAAAGCTGTTCTGCACATAGGTGGATACTGTATATATGATGCCCACATTGCAGGGGTTCTCTGAGGGTACGTATGTCTGGTGGTGACAGGGTTCAGGAGAATGGGAGAGGGAGGGAGGGATGGGGGGGTGAGGATGAGATTCAGGAGAAAGCTAGCCTTCCTTCAATCTCATCCCTGTGGCTCTGATCTGAGGTTAGCTTTGTAGCCTTGTCAGCTTGAGGGGATCCCGGCCTTTTTGTGGGTGCATCATCCTGGCTGAGGGTCTCTTTTTCAACATCATTATAAAGAGCTGTCTGTGGGGTGGGAGGCAGTGAGGGTAGATGCATAGCTTGGGCTAAGGGTAGCAGCTCTCTTTCCTCAGCAAGGATAGTTAGCTCTCAGGAGGAGTCAAATTCCAGAATGTTGGGAAGGGGTAAGTGTTGGAACAGGTCTAAGTTACTGACGGGTAGATTCTGAGAGGCCCAGCAAGAGAGTCCCCAAAAGTAGGTAGCCTTTGGGCCTTCGGTCCCAGTGATCCTCTTAAGGTCTGAATGCCTTGAGCTGAGTGGACTGGAGAGCTGTCCCCTTGACCATCATATTCTGTGTCCAAGAATCCACCGGAAAGGAGACAGACCTTTTCCTCTACCCTCAGCGTCAGCTGGAGGTTCCAAAGGAACCTCGGGGGTTCCAAAGGAAAGATGGGCTGGGCGATGCCTAGGGTCCTGCCAAGTGTGGGCCGCCTGCCAGGTGCCGCAGGCTGGATGGAGTTTATGACCTGCAGAAGATTCGCAGGACAGGCCACAGGACCCGAGCTAGCGGACGCCCATCCCGGTCCTATGGCCGCGCATCTTCATGCCATTCCCGTGCCCATCCCTGGTGCTATGGCAACCCCAGGGGCGAGCCCCTAGCCCCCAGCATCCCCTTGCCGGTTGCCGATGTACTTGGCTGTACGCAGCTCCTCCAGCCTCCCCCTCCCCGCCCGCTCTGTCTTTGTTGACGCTGCTTCTTGAGGGTCCTCTTGGCTAAGAAGCGGCACCCAAAAGGGTCGCTCCCGCTCTGACCAAAGGGGGTCCTTCAGCTCAGCAAGCGCACCGAGGCTCAGAAGATGCGCGCAAGACCTTAGCCCGGCGAGGGCGCTCTTGAATTTGATTTTGAATTTCAACCCAACGCGAAAGCTACAGGCTGGGGAAGGGGCGCGGTAGGGAGTGGGAGAATAGGCGGCCGGCTCTGTCAGTGTTCCGGGAATGAGGAGTGGGGTGGGGGTGGGGTGGACTGCCCGGGGCTCAGAGCCCCAGAGGGGAGACTTGGATCCCCAGAGAATTAAGAGAAAGGCTAGTGGGAGGGGAATCCGCCACTCGGAACCTTCCGGGAATGGGAAGGTGCCAGGCTGATCTCACGCCTCCGGGTCTCTCAGTCCAAGGGGGTGGTGACAAGCGTTGCAGGAGGGAGGACTGTGAAGGGGGCCCGTGACCTTAGGGGAGAGCGAGTCCCTGGTGGGAAAAGGGCATGTTGCAACTCAGAGGGCCTGAGAATCTTGTACCACCTCCTACTTGTCCCTCCCCGCCGCCCGCCCCATGAAACAACGGTCCCTGCGGGTGGTGCTGTGACACACGCGCTTACACGAGGTCTGACTTCGGGGTCAACTTCTACATGGCTTCGTGCGTGTACGTATGTGTGCACAGCCGTGACTGTATGCGCGTGCACATCCTCGCCTCTCGTACCCACCTCCCATCGCCACAAAGGGTCCCAACCCCTTGACACTCAGGGACTTGGACTCCACGGCTCGGCTCATTGGCCTGGGGCGCGGGCAGGGGACGCAGGCAGGGCCAGGGAAAGGAGGTGAGGTTGTGTCGCGGCGTCCTGAGATGTCCCCACGGCTCCAGCCAACTTCCCCTCGGGGAGCCCTCACCCTCTCCCCGGACCACCAATGGACATGCTGCGGCCCCTGCCTCTGCTCTGGTCCCCTCCCCGCTCGGCTCCCACGTCCGACCTGCCTCGCGCTCACAAAATGAACCACCGCCTCGCGTCGCCGCGGCCGCTGCCGCCGCGCCCGCGCCCGAGCTCGAGAGCCGGAGCCGCCCGGCCCCTTCGGCGTCGCCGGCGCCGCGGCCGCCCCGCCTGCCCGGCCGGTCCGGGGATGCTCCGATCGCGAGGTCCCCGCTCTTGACGCAGTGAGCGCCGCAGCCCGGATCCCGCAGGCTCCTCTCTGCTCCCGGCGAGAGGCCGATCCCCAAGCCCGGCGGGCTCCGGGAGGGGCGGGCAACGCGGGAGGGGGAGGAGGTCTGTCTGGAGCCTGCGAGAGCCCCGAGGAGGAAGAGGAGAAAGAAGCAGGGCTCGCCACTGCTGCCGCCGCCGCCACCGCGGCGCTCCCGGGACTTGGGCGCGCGCGCTCCGCTAGCCGGCGACTAAGCTTTCAGCCCTGGGGGCCGCAGCCCGGTTCAGGTAGGAAGGGGTGTGCAGTGGGTGGGGGTACACTCTGCCGCAGACGCGGGGTCCACAGGTCCCCGCCCCTGGAGGGGGAGGGGCAGGGGCAGGGAGGATGCGCTCTCACCGGCTTCCCGGGTGGCGCGGGAGTCCCCAACGGCTCCCGCAGCCCTAGTCACCGCTATCGTCCCAGTCCCCCTCACCTTGTCCAGGGTGCCCGCACCTGGGCCGAGTCCCTTCCTTGCCCGTGGGGCTTTGGATGCGGCGCGTTTAGTCTGAGACTCCAGGGCGCCCCCCACTTACCGGCGTTACAAGGGGGGTGTACCCGAAGTTCTCATCGCCCAGCTCCGACCGGACAAACTTCCCTTCTGGGCTCCACAGATAGGAGAGCCTGGGCTTGGGACCCCACCTGGGATTAGGAAGCACCATCCGGGACCCGAAACTTTGCTGGGCATGCTCCCTACGCGGTGGTGGGGTCGCTTTGCCGTAGGGTGCACGGGATGGCCGTGGTGCCCCACGTTGGCCCAGAAGCTGCACCCCTCCCCCAGTCCGAATACCTCCACTCCTAGTTCAAGGAGGGAAAAGTGGGTAGTGGGGCCTCGCCTTCGTGTGGCACACTGGTCTCCAGGCTCTGGAGCCTTGGGAAGGGTAGTGTAAGACCCGCGCCCCGACCTCAGACGGGTGTCCGAGCTCTGTCCAGCTCCCTGGAAGGACCTGGGTCCTAGTTATTAATAGGCGCCTGTGACAAGAGCCTGTAGGGATTGGGAAAGCCGCTGGGTTGGGTTTGGCTGCGCGTTGTTGCCAGACCTCAGCGAGAGGCTGTCCCCTCCTCAGTTCTCACTCGATCACCAGCCCGCTCCTCTTTTCCCATTCTTCCCTTCCTCAGACCTCGAGGCCTCACCTCCCCCTCCCCTAACTTTTTCTCTTCCCAGACAGCCCGGTATGGACAGTGACCACCCGAGGTCAAGAGCCTTGGCCGATCTCTCAACATCAAAGCACTTTCTAAGTCCCTCAATGTGAAGTCCCCGGAGCCACCCTGACAGGCATGAGCAGGGACCACCCCCAACAGCTTCGAGTCCTTGCGACCCATCGCCCACGCGTGACACATTCACAAGCAGCTGCCTAGGGGCTCTGGGGAGCAGATGGGCCTGCGAAACTCCCGGAAGGGTTTGAGGGTGAAGTGCTCCGTTCCCTGTGAGGAAAGGAGCCAGTGTCGTCTTGCCAACCCCTCTGGCTCCCCGCCCCCCCCCCCCCCGCCGCCGCCGTCCCTTCTCACACCCTGATGTATCAGGAGGATTCCGTGCCCTCTCCCAGCCTCATCCCAAAGCTCAGGTCAGAGCCTGAGTGAGCCCTAGTATTTGGGAACAGGGGAGTTGGTCACTTCTTCCTGTCTGTGATGGGAGGTTGCAAAGCCCAGACCCCAAACAGGGGAAATCTTTGTCCCAAGGGTGCCGCGGCCCCGCCCCCTTTAGGTCCATCGCTGGCGAGCTCGCTTCGGCAACCTCAGAGCTTGGAGAACTGAGGTGGCGCACCTTTTTCCGCTGTTCTGGGTCTGGGGAGCAGCGGGGGGGGGGGGGCGTGGAGCACAGCGATAGGCCCCTGACAGATGTCCTCGCGTGGCGGCGCCGGCGTCTCTGTGATAGAATTAATGGCTTTACAAGCAAACGGCCCGATCTATCCTGTCCCGGGGGAGGGGCGGCCCCAGGGACTCCCGGATCTTGGTTCCAACCAGTGGAGCAGTTTGGAGATTGGGGGATGTGACCTGGGGGATTTGACCCTCTACTAGTCAGGTCCCATCTTCAGTCTTACCGGCCTCCAAGCTGGACGCTCCAATATTGGATGTCCCGGGGACCCTTCCACCGAAGGACGACTACCCCTGTTTCCCCTCCTTTAAGCTGACCCCCTGGGATCTTCCTCCCCTTCCTGCAGACTGCTGACCCTGGGAGGCCACAAACTTGCCTTGAGGGTGGGTTGTACTGGTCAAGGGCCCCCTGGGGACCTGGAACCCCCCCCCCTTGCTTGTTCTTCGTAGAAAGGGTCGGAAGAGCAAAGCGCAGGGAATCTGGCAGTACAGTGCTTCTTGCTACACAAATCACACTCCTCCTAAATCTCAGATTACTACCAGACCTTCTCTCTTGGAGTTCACTTCCAGAGACTGATGGTAGGCGTGTCAGGCCCCTCCTAGTCCTGTGCACAGAACTGGCTAGCCCCAGGATACCACCCAAGAGTGACCAGGAGACCCCAGGCACGGTCTTGTGCCTGGAAATCAGCCGTTGGAGAACTCTAATTTTAGATACAGCTGAGGAGATATCCTACACCTCCATGGGCCAAACACGGCCTAGAACATTCAGCTAGCAGTATATGTCCTTGTCCTGGGCTCAGGCCATGACAGGAGGCCAGGTTGGGGAAAACTATAGATGACCCAAAGGCCCTGAGGCCCTTTTGCTTCTCACCTGACCCTACCTGGTTACACATTTCAAAGACACAGTCTTTGCCCAGATCTGCTGTCCCTTCCTGGGAGCCCCACCCCATAAGCACTGGGAAGGTAAACAGCCCCTAATTTCTGAGTTCAAACAGTGCTTGAAGGAAGGCCTGGCAGGGGGAAGGTAGCTAGGAGCCCACAGTCCCCTTCCAGTTTCTGTAAGTACCCAGGCTAGGAGGGAGCCCAGTCCTGCCACCCCAGAGCAGGGCCAGTCTATACATAAGACTGTTTGGTGCTAGGGGCGTTCATTCACTTTCTGTCTTCAGTCCCCACACACTATAGGATTTATCTTGATTTGCTCTGCTACTGAATTGAGTCAACTCTTTTGTATGCTCGGTGAATTGCCCAGCTGCTGGCGAGAAGCGGAGGAGCGGGGAGAGAGCGTGCCGGGGGTACTGAGGCCGGGAATCAGGAGCGGGCGGGGAACAGGAAATGGGGAGGGGGCGCGCCGCGTGGGGACGAGATGGGCCGTGTGGGGAGACTGGATCTGGCAGAAGCACCGGTGGGGCTGCGAGTAGGATTTATGGAGGACGCTGTCATTAGCGTGCTGTCCGGAGCGACGAGTCCATAGAGCTCTGAGCCTTGGGTCTTCTGGGGCCTGGTGGCCTGGGACAATCCTCTCTTGACTCGGTTTCTCTCCTGGTGCTTCCTAACAAGCAAGCGCACCTCGTCGGGACTGGTAGGCTAAGCTGGAGAGCTGCTGGAGAGCCAGCCCCGAGTCCTCTCAGAGGTTGGGATGAGTGAGTGAAGGATGGGGGGTCAGAGTCAGGAATGTCGTTCTGCGCCCCCAGGGGACAGATTCATGGGTCCTGAGGAGGAGGTCTTAGTGTGATGATGGTGATGGGTCGTGCGAGGCCTCTGCAAAAGTAACATGTACCCCCTCCTACTTAGACGTGCGGGAGGGACTGTCAGGTGCCCCCTCGATCTCCAGCTCCCGCAAACCAGATCCTAAAGACGATCCGAGCCTGGGGCGCAGAGGGGACCGGGAGGCAGGGAGGAGGGAGGGCGAGCGGCTCTCGCAGCCGGACTGAGCGGCGGGCGGAGCGGGTAGAGGGAGCCGGCTGGTGGCGAGGGCGGGGGGGGGAGGGGAGGGAGGACGGGCGGCGGGAACCAGCCCCCCCGAACCCCCCCCCAGGCGAGGGGCGGGGCGCGCGCGCAGATCGATGGGCGAAGCTGGGGAGGAATTTCAATCCGAGAGCGAACTTAGAGCTTGAAGGACGGCAGCGGCAGCGGTGGTGGCGGTGGCAGTGGCAGTGGCGGCGGTGGTGGAGGGTGCAGCCCCGGAACGCCGGCCGAGCCCGGCCGGGCAGGTAAGCTCGGGGATCTCGCGTCGCAGCGTGGCCCGAAGCCGAGCTTGGTGGCACGGGACCCCGGGCACTCCGCGGGCGACCCGCAAGCGACATTGCGCTTCTCTCACCCTGGCGTGTACGGTGCGCCCCTCTCCCCCCTTCCCGCGCTGCGCCCCAGGCCCTGCTCACAAACAGGGAGCGCCGCTGCGGCCGGTGAAGTTGTAGCAACTTGGCGGTGGAAGAATCCGAGCCGGTTCAGTCCTACAGAGCCAGCAACTAGGGGTCCTGATGTCACCTCGGTGTCACTGTCGCAGCCTTCAGCCTGTAGTGGAGCAGCCCCCCTCCCCAGCACTTTGCTTCTCTGCGTGCACCCTGTCTGTCTTGCTTCCCAGTGCCAACGACCCTCCACAGCCGCTGCCCTGCGTGAAAATCTTTGTGCTGTCCACGCACTTCCTCGCTCGAGCCCCTGACCCCCATCCCGCCTGTGTCACCATCCCTACCCTGTCTGTCATCCTTCCCACGGTTGGTGAGCCTACTGGCAGGGCACCTGGGACTGCTCAGTCCCACATCCGTGAGATCAGGGTCTACATCCGAAACCAGTGGATTAAAAAGAAAAACCCAGTATGGGAGTTGAGGACTTTGCCAGGAACTTGACGGACCCTCCACACAGGCTTGGAGCTTTCCCATGACCTAGGGGCTGGGTGAAGAGCCTGTGAACCTGATCACCCCTAACCTGCATCTTCCTTAAGGTAGTGCCAGAGAATGTCTCAGGCTGTGTTTACAGCCACCCTCACACCCCCTTCCCTCAGGACCCCACGGAGACATCTGAGATCAAAATTAGCTCTTCCCGGTAGAGGTTATGCGACCTCCAGGCACAGTGACGTCTGTGGGACTCAGTTTTCCGGTCTGTAAGATGGGGGTAGGATGATACCTTTAGAGGCCCAAAGGGTTAACAAAGATGGATCTGGAGGACTTGTTTTCTCCAGCCTGGGGCAGAGGAAAGCAAGGGATGCATGCAACTCCAAGAAGAAGCTGTTGGCTATGACCCTGACCCTTCCCTACTGAGGTTGTGAGGGCTGTGAGAAAACCGTGCCCAGGAGAGCCTGGGATCTTTGGGGACAGGAGTTCTGGAAGGCGGCTGAGCTGGGAACAAGTAGAAAAAGCATGCCCCAAAGACATACTCTGAAGAGCCCTCACCCAGCCCAAGAGGCAATCCTCAAATTGGGGTTATGTCACTGAAAGGGCACAAATAACCTCATCTCTTCTGCGTCTGCCAGCCTCTTCAGCTGTCACCTTGTAACTGAACAAGTGTCAAAGAGACAGATTCCTAAATCCCACCCTATCTGTGTGTCCCAAGTCGCCAAAGGTGGAGAGTTAAAGTCGAGATAGCGGAGGGCAGTATAAGGGAACGCTTTCTTCTCCCTCTGGACTCAGGGGTGCGTGGGGTGTGTGTGTGGTGTGTATGTGCTGAGACCTTAGCTTTATCTTTTGCTTTCCCCAGACCCTCAGAGATCCAGGCAGGTCGAGAAAGCTCTGAAGTGCCCCCACTCTGTGCAGCAGAAAGCCCTTAGGGTCTCCAGGTGAGAAAGGTCTGAAGCTATGTTCTTTCCCCTGTTCCCCTAATGCCTGGTACACCCCCTAAGGTCTGGTGTACCCCCTAAAGTCAGGTGTACCCCCTAAGGCCTGGTGCACCCCCTAAGGCCTGGTGCACCCCCTAATGTTATGGTACATGGCCCTTTGAGTGTACATCACTCAGCATGATACAGCAGGCTGTTCTGGACTCTGAGAAAAGTTGAGGTGAGCCCCCACTCTGAGGCCTGAAAGAGAGGGGAGAGGGATCAGGGAACAGAGCTCTGAACAGAGGAGGGAGGGCAGGTGAGCAGCCCAATCCTGATTCCCCCAAAGTGTCTTGGCTTTGGGTTCACCACACATGGGTTGAACAGTCTGCTAGCCATTTCTCTCTTGACCCCCGCCTCCAAAAAAAATTGCAGGTGGTTGAGGCCCCCTGGAGCAGCCCCGAGTTCAACCGTGGCATTTGAATCACTGAACCTAAGTCCTTGAATTCAGGCTCTTTAGACCGCACTCTGGTAGGTAGGGCCAAAATTCTGACAAAGTTGGACCAGAGAGTACAGTAGGAAGTCTCTCTTTCTGTAACCATTGCCTGTGCCCAGGGTCTAGATGAGACCTTTTGATTCTAGGGAACTTTCCTCAACACTCACAAAGTCATTCTCAGATCCCATTACACCACCATCCTACCCCCTGAGGAACCCAGTTCTCATCTGTAGACGACCATATTCTAAGTGGCAAGACTCAAAATACTGTAGCTTCTGGGTTATTTACGAACAGAGAGGCCCTGGCCCCATGGATTCATATTTCTCAGCTGAAAGAGGCTAAGTCTTGTCGTCATCAGGATGGGGGGGGGGGTACAGAGATAGAGACAGAAGGAGTGAGATGACAGGCAGGAGAAATCTCCAGAGCAGGCGACCGACGGGGCCATAAATTTCCTGGTGTAAACTTGGAAGCAATGATGTGTTACAGCAGACATTGGATGCCTTTGTCACCACCACCATCACCACCACCACCACCACCACCACCACCACCACCACCACCACACACACACACACACACACACACACACACACACACACACACACCCCACATAGTTGTTCTGCTTTTGTTTTCTGTCCTGGATTTAATTTCTCCCAACAATGTGTAGACTGTCACTTGGCCTTGAGTGAGGTAGGTAGCTGATGACAGATGCCCCCTCCCCCGGCAGGAAACTTGGGCACGATCTATTCCTAAGGTTCATATGAGGAGAGGAGGCCCAGAGAGGCATAGGATGGTGTCCAGAGTTGCACAGCAAGCCAGGTTGGGGGGAGTAGCTGGTTGTTCAGGCTGCTGGCAAACACCTGGTTTGTGTGTGTGTGTGCGTGCGTGTGTGTTCTCTCTTGCATCTGTGCTGGAGATGAGCAAGAAGTGGGGTGCTACTCGTGGCCTTGTGGTACCCCTCTGCAGAGCTATCGGGACAGCTGACACTATGAACCCTACTCTGTTCCCTGAGACTATAGGCCAGCTTCCTGGAGGCGGGGGAGGGGTGTGGGGGGTGGGAGAAGGAGGGGGAAGGGGGCAGACCAAAGGAGTTGAGGGCCAGCATGGGACTCCCAGTCACCTCAGCCCCCTGGGTACTGAGGTCCGCACCTGGGAATGAGGTTGTGGCCCAGAGTGTGGGAGTTAGACACAGCCACCATGGCTGTTTCTGATGGAGATCAACTGATCTGCCTCCTTTTTCCAGAAAGGTCTAGGACCATCCAAGGTCAGGAGCTGTGAGCACTAGGACTTAAGCTTCTAGAGGCTGAAAACTGTTCCCTCCCTGGAGGGCTGTCCTAGGGAGCCAGGACCTCAAATTGGAAGGAAATAGGAGGCCTAGGCTAGTCTAGTCTCCTCAGGCAAAACACAGAATTGGGAGAGGGAAGCCTTGGCTCCTTGCTCCCTCTGAGCTCTGGAGGGGAGGGAAACTGAGTCATGATTGGCTCAAGCCATCAGAACTGAGGCCTTAGACTTTTCCTCGCTCCCCTTGGCTGAGGCTCAAGGCTGGTCTGCAGGGGGGACCTGAATCTTGATGGTTTGACCTCCTTGTCCGCACCACTGTGGCCTGTCTCTTAGGGTCCCCTCTCTTGTGAAATGGTCCCATGCTTCTCTGCTCCAATATGGAGGGGTGTGGCTTGCAAAAAAGGGCCTCTTGGTCCTTAAGGCCTTCATCAGGGATAGGAGGGTGTTCTTTTACCCTCCGGTGTAGTCTTCAAATAGCTGCTGTTCCCCTGCAGCTTTTGTCACGGAATCTCCCCTGTGCCAGCCCCAGGGATGGACTCCAGTCACGGGAAGAGACAATTAGAAGGAATTCTGGGGCACAGGCAGGACTAGGGCCATCTGCAAAGCCATGGCACCCTAAAAAAGAAGCTGAAGTTCAGAAAAATGGGGGTGGAAAGGCATGTGAGCGGTTCTGGAAACTTCCATTAACCCAGCCTAGCAGCTCAGCTCCACTTGCAGAACAGTCCAGCCATCCAGTAGACGGGGAAACTGAGGCCCAGACAGGACTATCGCTGTGCCATGCTAGGTCAGAACTGACAGAGCAAGTCAGAGACCACAGCCAGGTTCCCAGCCTTGCAGATGAGAACTGTGCCCATGGCTATAGGTCTTCATCGCTTATGGTGTCCCCCAGAGCCCTCTAGCCTCAGAAGCCCATGTCTGCCCTCCCGATCTTACCTCTGTGAGAGCTTTTTACTCATGCAGGCAATACTGGCAGGACACCAGAAGCTCAGAAAGCCTGTCCTGCTAAAACAACACCCCTGCCTTAGAAGCTATTGGGTTCAGACAGAAGCCTATGGTGGGAACCCCAGGGAAATGATTGACAGCCTGAGACTCGCTTGTGTTTACTGACAGATCCCAGTTTTATTTTCAGTAGGATCAAACTCTGGCAACTCTTAGTCATTAGCTTCCTCTGGTTTAGTAAATATGGAAGCTCTCGTGGGCTGCCACATAGTCCCAATATACACAGACACTCATGCACATGCACACACGCACATACGTGCATACTCACACATGTGCACCTGGGCGAGCATACATGCACATTCATGAGGACAACCCCTGGGTAGCCAGATGAGGGATGAGGATCATGTCTAGAAAGGTGCTGTAGCCTGTCCCAGGGTATCCAGTGAGTGCTAAAGAGTGGGCTTTGTGGGATGAGGTAGGAGATGGCAGCCACGCCCTGCTGGACAGTGACAGCTGTGTACTCCTGTAGTGCTTTCCTCTGGCAAGGGACCTTGGAGTCCTCACTGTGTCCACAGCACAGATGTCAGAGAGCCCGAGGCTTCTTGGGTATGTTCCTTGGGAAATCAAAGCCTTGAGCCAGGAAGGCACCACCTGGTCCGCCTGCTAAAGCCCTGCATCCTGGTTTCTGACTGTCTCATGTGAGGTGGACATTTCAGGGGCCTTTCCACTGCTTAGCAGCAACAGGGTTCCTTAGATTCTATCCCCAAAAGAGATATAATCCCCCAATCTCCTTAACATCTGTGTTCTTGGAACCCCAGGAAAGAGGCGCACATCACCCCCTGTCCAGTGTTTCTCTCACGGGACATTTCCATCAGAGCCACTCCTGCTCCCCAACAACCAGGAGGCTTTGGGAGGGTGTGGGCTGAAACTCAAGGGTGACCCCTTTGCCAATCACGTGACCTGGAAGTAATACCTTTCTCCTGTGCCTCTGGGTTTTAATCTGTCAAATGGGTCTGAGGCATTGGGTGTCAGAGGGGACTGGAAAGCAGAGTCTAGAGATGGGATGAGGATGTCCTGGGGAGGGGGTGAGACATAAGTGTCCGATGTGGGGTGTGGCCTGCTTGGGCCCCTTCCTCCTCTTTTGAGCCATGACTTGCCCTGTGTAAGGTGAGAGTTGGTTTGGATGGATTATTACGGCGTGTCTATAGAGAAGAGCAAGGGTGCTGTACCTCTTAAATAGTTGCCCCCTGCACTCGGTGCTCTGTCCTGTGGGATCCTGACATCCTGGGTGGTGGCCCTTCTGTGCCCATTGGGGGTAAGAATGTAAAGAGAGAGGGTTCTGAGGAAGGAGGGACAAGAACCAGGGTCCTGGTATGGCCACAAGCTGGTATGCCACAGGATGAGTGAGGCCAGCATGAACAGCCACCTAGGCCAAGAAGTTGAAAGAGGAGGCCACAGGGTTCTGGCTGCCCCCTAGGCTGACATTCCTGGGAAGAGCTGGTTCTTGTTCTCACAGCTCAGGGAAACTTCTGGAAATTTGTAGCATCCCAGAGACCAGGCTGTTTAAAGGTCTCTATGAAGCAGTCAGGGTGATCGCGGAGGTTGAGGCAAGGGGATTTCACATCCAAGGGTAGACCAGGATGCAAAGAGGGACCTTGTTTCAAAGACAAAGAAATGAATAAATTATTAATTATGATTAATAAATAATAAGTAATAAGCCCCTCCCCACGGCCTGTAGTGGAGAAGTAGGTTCAAGGCACAAGTCTCGTGATCTGGGCTGGAGACACAGGTGATGGAGAAACACAGACTTCTCTTTTGACATGGCTTGAATAGTTGGAGCTGGCCCAGCAGGATGGCCCAGTGGGTAAAGGCACTTGCTGCCCAGCTCGGCTACTGAACTCAGTCACCGTGACCCACACGGTGGAAGGAGAAAACTAACTCCTGCAAGCTACCCTCTGACCTCTCTGTAAGCGCCGTGGCATGCACACGCCCTACCCTCCCCAATAAATGAAATGTAATTTTCTGAAATTGAAGCCGCGTCCCTATAGAGGAAAATGTTCTCTAAAGCGAAACGTTCCTTATCTGTGTGTGTTAGGAAATGAGAGACACACCCCATGAAGAACGAGGCTTTTGAAAGTAAGTCTTGCTTCCTTTTGATGTCCATTAATGCCTCAGAGGTAGAAATGGGGTGCGTGTGCCCCCTGGGATTCCCATGGATGCTGGCGACAGTGGTGCACATCCTTGGAAACGGGTATCTGTCTTGGAGATAGGCTCAGAGGACGCGCACATGTGTGTGCAGGAACACCGACGGCAGCCCAGGCTTTGTGACATGTACATGATTTGGGCCCTTCCATTTTCTCAAGTCTGGCTGAACAGGTGGAAACCGGAGGATGAACGTGTGTGGATCTGTGGAGCTCAGGCAGCCTCTCACCTGTTGGGTCTTAGTGCTATCCTGGGAGCTCACGGAAGACACTCAGGCCTCTGACAGACATCTGGGCTTGTTTTGGTTTCCTCCGTCTGGTGTCCCCACAGAGCAAGGAGATGCTACATCTGAGGGACGTGCTTCATCAGGGATGGCGTGGTTTTTTGTTGTTGTTGTTGTTTTTTGTTTTTTTTTTTAGAGAAACAGCTTGTCAGAAATCCAGGGTGTCGGCACCGGAAAGATGGCTTGGTCTATAACAGTGGTTCTCAACCTTCCGAATGCTGCGACCCTTTAATACAGTCCCGCATGTTGTGGTGTTCCTCCCCTCCATTATAAAATTATATTTTCTTGCTACTTCATAACTGTAATTATCCTACTCTTATGGATCATAACGTAAACATTTGTGTTTTCTGACGGCCGTGGGTGACCCTGCGAGAGGGTTATTTGATTACGAAAGGGGTCATGACCCACCCACGTGGCTGAGAACCGCTGGACTATATAAAAAGGCTGAGTGTGCACATGAGGACTTGAGCTTCATGCCCAGAACCCTTGAAGAAGATAGGTGTGCCTTGCAAATCCAGCGCTGGGGTAACGGAAACAGAAGAATCCTAAGGGCCCTGGCCAGTCAGCTAGCCTGGCCTATGTGGTCCATTACCAGTGAAGGACCCTGTCTCAACAAGCAAGGTGGATTGCACCTGAGGACCAATTACCCAAGATTGATCTCTGGCCTCTACACACCCGCAAATGCACACTGGCACGCATGTTCAAGCAAGACTGGCTAGGTGCTCACAAGGGCTCACTGCTCCCTTACCTCCAAGTCTGCCAGAATACAGCCAGACGGGAACCTCTGCTCCAGACCTGCTACAGCTGGCTCTCCCAGGGTCACAGGGAATAAAGATTTGGTTACTCAAGTAGTGTCCTACTGCCTGCAGAATAGCCCCCCCACACCTACCCCCCATCTCTTCATCACCACTCACAATGTAACCGCTCACAAACTGTCCCCACCCTCTCATGACAGATGAGATTCTGAAAGCACAGCATAGCTCCCCAAGCCAAGGTTTGCTCCCTCCCCCTCAGCCTCGAATGTGTGTGTGTGTGTGTGTGTGCGTGTGTATGTGTGTTCTTGGTGATCAGGTTTTCCTGCTATGCACTCTCATGTGCCCCTTCTTGTCTCTGAGGCGTGTTCCTCTCAGTGGCGGCGCTGTCATATCTCCCCAGCTGAGTGGTTCATGGAGTTGGCCAGTGTCATGCTAAACAAATGACTGTGACAGTAAATTTGGGGATGAGGAGGGGGTAAGGTGGGGCATAGAGAAAAAGCCATGGCGTTTCCCACTTCTGTTCTCTGCTGCGCCCACACTGGGTGGAGGCCCAGGTCCCTGCTGAAGCAAAACTCTTTTGTTGTTGTTTTGTTTTTTATTTTTGCGCCACCACACCTGGCTGAAACACCTCTTCTGAGGTTGGGTTTCTCCCTGGGAGGGAAAGGGACAGGAAGAGCAAGAAACAGCATCATGGAGTCTGTAGGAACCTGTGTACATTGTATGTACATTGTATGTACATGGCGCACGCGGCAGCTAGGGCAAAGATCAAAGATGAAGCACTTTCCCCTCGTCATCGTGCCTGGATGCCTCTCTCTGAGTTGCGCTCCGTGTTCCACATGCTGCATGGGTGAGCCTTCAAGATGCCTTGCCTTAAGCCCTGGTCCCCCTGGGTCTGTGGCTGCATCAGGACACTCTGGAGTCCGAGATGTGTCCAAGGCAGGGCATAAATGGCATGGGAGTGGGGGTTGGATTTGGGACAAGGCCCTCAAGGTCAAAAGCAACCTTTTGCCATGAGTAAAACCAGGTGAGCTGATGGCCATGCAGGGAGTGTTAGCCTAGGGAGGGCAAACCCCAACCCTGGGGACTCAAGAGACCTGGCTGGCAAATGGGGTGCTCGCTCCAGTAACAGGGTGCACCTTACCTTTTCTCTTGAGCAGTGGATTTTACATATTGCAAACACCATGGAGTCCTGCCTGTGCAAACTCCCACTGAGTGTGCAACTCTGTAGACACCTACAGATTCACACAACCAGGGCCAGCTTTATTCTACTGTAGCCTTCATTTCGTTCTGAGACAGGGTCTCAGGATGTAGCCCAGGCTGCCCCCCAAACTCCCAGCCACCCTCCTGCCTCAGATTCCCTAATGCTGGGATGGCAGACGTAGGTGACCCCACTCAGCTCTGCTTCTTTCTTAGTGTAATGTGTGTGCACGCATGTGCACATGTGCACATGTATATGGGTGTTTGTGTGCATGCGTGTGGAGTCCAGAAATAAGCCTTGTATCTCATTCCTCAGAGTGCGTTCATCTCTCGCTGAACCAAATGGGCTAGGCTGGCTAGCCAATGGACCTCAGAAAACTTCTCTCCACCTCCTCAGTGCCAAGTCTCTCTTTCTCTCTCTCTCCCCCTCTCCTTCTCCCTCCCTCTCCCCCCCCTCTCTCTTCCCCTCTCCCCCGCACATAGACATGCACACATATGTGCCCTCACTTGGTGTGTGTGTGTGTCAGGGGGGACAACTTCACTCATGCACCCCACAAATAAAACCAGGAAAGAAATCTATGGTGTCTACTCACCTGATTCACACAACTTGAGGTTGAAATAGGATAGAGGAAGAAGAGGCACCCCCAACACCACAACTCCCCGGAAATGGGAAGGTGCCACCACACCATTTTTTTTAAAGCATGGCTTCTAGGAATCAAACTCGGCCCTCAAACTTCCGGGGTAAGGACTTTACCCTCTGCGCCTCCTCCCCTGCACTAGTGTAAGGGCTTTGAAGTTCACGCATATTGCTGCATGAGTCACCCCATGTTTATTTTTAATTGCTAAGTAGTATTCCCCGGTCTTGATAGAATTCTTTTCCTTCCTCTGCCTCCCAAAGGATAGGCATTTGAATCATTTCTAGTTTGGAGTCGTAATGAATCACACAGTGACATTTGTGTACCAGCCTTTATGTGGACGGCAGCCTTCGCTCCTCTCGGGTAGATCCCTCGGAATGGATTGCTGAGTCATTTTGGGGAGTTTATATTTAAATTCTTAACAAACTGCCAACTTGCCAGACTTTCAAATTGGCTGGACCAGTTTTCGTCTCCATCAGCGATCCTTCAGGGTCGGCGCTCCTCTGGTGTGCGTTGGTACCCCATACAGCACGGTACGGCTAGTCTTTTTATTTTTTATTTTCTTATCATCGATATCTGGGCTGGAGTGTGGAACTATCTGGTGCTGGGTCCAATTTGCAGTTTCCAGATTGACCAGTGATGTTGAATGGTTTTTTGTATGCTCTCAGGCACCCACATTTCTTCTGTGATAAAATGTCTATTCAAATCTTTGCCCATTTTTAATGGGTTTGTCTCATTATTAGCTTTCAAAATTATTCAAATTTATGACGAGAGAGTTCTGTGTGTATTCCAACATGAGTCTCTTGGAAGAAACACATTTGTAAATACCGTATCTTGATATTCTCCCCCTCCCTCCCCGCCTCTCTTCCTCCCTCCCCCCGCCCCCCTTGAGAACGGGTCTCATGTAGCCCAGGTTGGCCTCAAACTGCTACATAGCTGAGAATGACCGTGGTCTTTTGATCCCCCCTGCCTCCACTCCCACATGGTAGGACAACAGGCATGCACCATCACACAGGAATTTATTCTGGGCTGGGGTAGGAAGCCAGGGCTTGCTTCGTGCTGCTGGGCAAGCTCCCTGCCCATGGAGCCTCAGCCCCAGCCTTCCATTTTCCTCGTGTTATCTTTCTGAAGCACAGGTTTTTCCCCCTATCACAACGTCCACTTTACACATTTTCTTTTCTTTGATGAATCTTTTTTTCTTTCTTTCTTTCTTTGCCTAGTCCAAGGTCACAAAGACTTTCCTTCGTTTTCCCTTAGGGGTTGTAGAGTTTAAGTTCTTAGATTTATCGGCTATCTGAAGTTATTGTCTGCTTTTGATGTAGAAGGGCCCAAGTTAATTTTGTGTGTGTGTGTGTGTGTGTGTGTGTGTGTAAGACTCTCTTCTGCTTTATATTTTCTTGAGACTATAAGTGTAGGAGCTTATTTTGGGATTCTTGTTTCTGCTCCATGATATCTATTAAAAATGTTATATGTATTTGTTACTGCGCATGCATACACACCATGGCATGCATGTGGAAGTCAGGAGATGACCTGGTGAGGTTGGTTCTCGCCTTCCCCCATGGTGTTCCTGTCTTCGGGCTTACCCACAAGCCCCCTCGCCTACTGAGCCATCTTGCCAGCCCGGCTGTCCATCTCATTCTGTCCTGGTGGCACGCTCTGCACTACTGGGACTCCGCAAGAAGACTGGGAAAGAAGAATCATAAGTCCTTCCAGTTGTTCTTCTCTTCAAACTCGTTCTGGTTCTTTGTAGCCTCTTGACATTTCATGTCAATGGTAGGACCAGCCTATCAGTGTCTGCGAAAGGGCCTGGTGGGAGTTTGAGTGGCTTATGCTTAGTCAATAGATTAATTTAGGATCTCTGCCTTCATAGCCACACCTTAGAATGTTGTTTCTCTTTATTTGGGTCTATAATGTCTCTGAGCACTTTGCCATTTTCTATGAACTGAACATGCTTTCGGACACTGACTCACAATGTAGCCCAGGCTGGCCTTAAACTCAGGATCCATTTCCTTCCATTTCCAACCCTGGGAGATAACATGTGTGTACTCCCACCCCCACCCCCCAACCTAACCGGATGTCTTCAGGGACCTCCATCCTAAATATTTCATTTTCTAGAATAAGCTATTGCAAATGAATGTATTTGCCAGGCATGGTGGCACATGCCTTTAATCCTAGCACTCGGGAGGCAGAGGCTGGCAGATCGCTTTGAGTACGAGGCCAGCCTGGTCTACAAAGTGAGTCCAGGACAGCCAAGGCTACACAGAGAAACCCTGTCTTGAAAAACAAACAAACAAAAACAAAAACAAAAAAGTGAAGGTATTTCTTTGTTTAACTTTTGCAATGACTACTGCTAGTACAGAGAAATATCGGTGTACACAAAATGTACATGTAGATTTGTGTATGCAGGTGTGAGTGTGTGTGCCTGTATGTGGAGTCCCGAGGACACCCTTGAGTGTCGTTCCTCAAGATCTGGCTACCTTGCTTTTAGAGATAGGACTCTGTCATGTTGGCCTGAGTAGGCAGGGCTGGCTGGCCATGAAGCATCAGCCTTCGCCTGTTTATGCTGCCTCAGTGTTAAAATCACAAGCAAGTACTACCATATCCAGATTTATTTATGTATTTTAAAATATTTAAAAAAATTTTTATGTGTATGAGTATTTTGTCTATGTGTACGCAAGTGCACCCTGTGTATGCAGTGCCCGTAGAGTTCGGAAGAGGGAGTCAGATCACCTGGAGCTGCAATTACAAATGGTTGTGAGCCACAGTGTGGGTGCTGGGAACTAAAACTGGGTCCTCTGCAAGAGCAGCCACTCTTAAGCACTGAGGCATGTCTTCAGCTCAACATCCAACATGTTTAAATGTGAGTTCTGGGAGTGGCATGGAAAGCACTTTACTGACTGAGCCATCCCCCCAAAACCCAAATTTTGTATATTGATCATTTGTTCCATAGCCTTGTTAACTATTGATCAGTCAGTTCTAGCAGGCTTTAGTGAATGCATACAGGGTCATGCTGTCTGAAAAAAAGGAGGGATTAACACCTTTACTTTAAAGCTGCATAGCCCATGTTTCTTTTTCTTGCTTTATTGCTTTGGCTAGCATTTCTAGAGTTGTGCTGGACAGCAAAGATGCTTTGCGATCGTGGAGAAAGGTGTTTCGTCTTTACTGTTCAGGATGAAGGCCAATGCGGGATTTTTTTTTCAGGGTTTAAAAATATCCTAACATTGATACCTGACTGCAAGTTTTCCCATACTAGCATTGAAAATACTAGTATTGTCAACTGCTTTTTCTGCGTTCGCCAAGGTGACCCTGTGGTTTCTGCCTTTCATCTATTATTTTATGTTGCTAGCTTGACTTGCTAATATTTTATTGAGGACTTTGCATTGATTCTCAAGAGACAAAGAGGCTTATCTATGTTCCACTGGGATGTTTTTATTTTCACTGCCAGGAAACAAAAATCAGCCTTATGAATATGTCTCTATGTCTGTATGTCTCTCTGTGTGTGTCTCTGTCTGTCTCTGTCTCTGTCTCTGTCTCTTCCCCGAGTACCTTAGGCAAAGATTCTGCCATTTGAGTTATAGCCTCAGCTTTTGTTTTGAATAGGGTTTTGATGTGTAGCCTCAGCTAACCTTGAACTCATGATCCTCCTACTTCAGCCTTTTGGCTGCTGAGATCACCAGAGTGCACACAGCTGCATACAGCTCATCTTCTTTTCTTGAAAGTTCTTAAAGATTTGACTCCCCCCCCCCCATAGCTATTAGACAGAATTCATTATTAAAACCTCCTGGGCCTGAGCTTCTCTTCATGAGAAGGCTTCAAACTAGTTGTCTCTTTCAGTCTTGATCTGAGTATATTCAGATTTTTCTGTTGCTTGTCAAAGCTGTTCTTGTGGCTTATGCCTGTCTAGACATCTGTCCACTACATTGATATTGTTAATGCTTTCGTCATAAAGCTCTTAATAATGTCTTTTTCATATTCCTGTGTGCATTTGAAAATAATGCACTGCCCCCTAGGTTGAATATTCTGGGAAAAAAAATCGTTCAGCCAGGTTAGTGATGATGTTGTCCAATCTGTATTCTTCTCCACCCCAAATTCATTATTTTGCTTCGTTTTTGCGATGCAGTGGATTGGAACCTAGGCACATGCTCATTTGTTGAGTTACAGCTCTACCCTGGTTATCTGCATATAATCCTTTTTCTATTCCCACAATTTCCACATGCTTATACACTAACACTAAAATGTATGTCTTTTACACCGTGCATGTTATGTTTGGCTCATTCTTTTAAATCCACCCTGATAGTCTCTGCCTTTTATCTGGACTATTTGGCCCATTTACAGTTATTTTTATTTCAGGGAGCTTCCATTTACACAGTTGTTTTCTATGCCTCATGTCTCTCTCTATCTCTCTTTTATTATTTTTTATTTTATTATTTTGCTGCTTCATTTTGCACTAGAGAATGCCTTTAAATAATTTTTTACTTCTATTGATTCCTGGTCAATGGAGCTTTCATTTCAGCTACTATGCTTCTTAACTCCATATTTGTCACTACCTCTCCGTTTTCCTCCTCCTCCTTATTTTATGACAGGGCTGCTCTATATAGCCCTGAGTGTCCCACAATTCTCTGAGTTGGCCTCAAACTCACAGAGCTCCACCTGCCTCTGTCTCCCAAGGGCCGGAATGAAAGGTGTGTGCTACTACGCTTGGCTTCAAATTTATCACCTTAAAAATAATTTCTGTGGCACTGAGAGATGACTCAATAGTTAAGTGCTCTTTCTGCTCCTCCAGAGGACCAGAGTTCGGTTTCTAGAACTCGTATCAGATGGCTCACAACTCTCTGTAACTCTAAGAAACCTAACACCACTTCCGGCCTCTGTGGGCACCGCACTCATGTGCACAGATCCACACCTTCATGTATACATTCACGTCACTAAAAATGAAATAAAATCTTAAAATAGTTTGTGTTGTTGTTTTTGAGACAGGGTCTCTGTATGTGGCCCCTGTAGTCCTGCAGCTTGCTATCCAGACCAGGCTAGCTTGGATCTCATAGAGACCTGCCTGCCTCTGCCTCCAGAGTGCTGGGGTTAAAGATATGTACTGCCATGATTGTCTCAGAGGTTCCACACTTTTACCTGTTATTATTGTACTTTTATTTAACTCTTTAAACACAGTTTTGCTTCTTTGAACCAATTTATTAGTATATTAACTGTCGCGGAGTATTTTTCTTCCATACTTGCCATCTGAAGACTTTCCATGATGTTTCTATTTACTGCTTTCCCCCCCCTTAGTTGGAGTCATTACTCCTGATTTTGCCTATTGTATAATTTTGTATTGAAAGTGGACAATTGTCCCAGAGTGGATCTAGATTCTGAGTTTTTTCCTTGGAGAGTTGTTAATGTTGGCATTTTATGTGTCTGTTTTATTGTTTGTTTAGTAACTTAATTGGACTAAAGCTGTGGAACAGACTTCCTCTGATCTGTGGCCACCAATTTCTCTGATGTTTCTACTCCCTTACTTGCTCAATTCTAATTCTTCCTCAGCGCTTGTATTTTTTCTCTTCTCTTCCTTCTGTTCTCTCCTTCCCCTTCCTTGTCCTCCCTCTCCCCTCCCCTCCTCCTTCCTCTCTTCCCCACTTATTTTCCTCTTCTCCTGCTCCTTCAATGTTCTCTGCTTTTTCCTATTCATCCTCTCCATCCTTCCCTTCCCCTCATTCCTTTTCTTCTTCCTCACCTTGTTCCATCTCCATCTCCTCTCCTCCCCCTGCCTTCTTCCCTCTCCGCCTCCCTCTTTCCACCCCCCTTTATTCTCTTTCCCTTCTTTCTCTCCTCCATCTCATCACTTTCTAGGGGCCACTCTGTGTCTTACCAGCTTTGTGGTCAGTGAGGGACCAGTTGGAGGTTATGTGGGCTGCTTGGGGCCTGTGAGTCTCCATGCCAGGCTGACAGGCCCATATGTGAGTTTGGAAGTACATGGAAGACCAGCACGGTCTCCCTTTGCCCTTGCTTCCCGCCGGACCCTTTTGTGGCACCTACAGGCTCTTGGTGGACCAACGGCCTAAGCTATCTGGACCCCTGCTTCCCCACATAGGTGTCCATCAGCCAGCTGTGTGGAGAGTGATAGGGTCTTTGTGTGATTGCCAGAGCTCATGCGTAGTCTCTGGCTTGTCACTGCCCCTGTCAGGATCTCAGCTCCAGCTTAGCAGCTTTGCTGGCTTTCCCTCCACCCACCCCTAGGTTCCAGCACTTTCCTGTCCTGTCGAGTTTTGTACTTTTTGCTTCGAATCAACTGAGCCCCTGGCAGAGAAGCTTGGAGTCCTTGTGGCATGCTCAGTGCAGCCCTGTTTAAACGCTGCATCAGCCAAGTGGGGAAAACAGAGGCAGCTCCAGGGAAGAGCAGCACCAACCCCTGTGTTATCCCTGGCTGGTGCTTTTCCACCCCCCCCCAAACAAATCTCTGGCTTGTTTATAGGATGCTGGAATGATCACTGTTGAGAGTTTAACCAGTTTTATAGCTGAGGTGTGTGTGTGTGTGTGTGTGTGTGTGTGTGTGTGTGTGTGTGTGTGTGTATACCCATGCATGTGTGGAAACCTGAGGCCAATGTTGGGTGTCCTCCTCAATCCTTCCCTTAATCACGCTCCACCTCAGTTTTTGAGGCAAGGTCTCCCACTGAACCCAGAGCTCACTGATTCGGCTGGACTAGATGGCCAGTGAGCATCTGGGATCCTTTTGTCTCTGCCCCTCCCGTGTTAGGGCTGTGGACGTGTACCACCATGCCCAGCTGCTATATGGGTGTCAGTGATCTGAATTCAAGCCCTTGTGCTTGCTCAGCAAAGTTCTTTATCCCCTGAGCCCTCTGCCTAGCTTGTGATCCCCTGCCTCAGCCTCCCGAATACTGAGATTATAGATGTGTACCATAAAACCCAGGCAGACCGGGTCTTGAAGAAAAGATTTTGCCGTCATACTACATTATGGTGGTAGTCCCACCTCCTTAGTGTTATAAACACAAAGCATTTGGGCCAACAGGCAAGGGCACCTGCCGCCAAGCCTGACAGCCTGAGGCTGACCCTCAAGACAGCGCCACATGCCAGAAGGTGACAGCCAACTCCCGCAAGTTGTCCTCTAACATCCACATAACCACATGGCCCATGTGCCCGCCCCCCCAATTCCCTGCAAATAAATAAAATATGATAATAGAGTGGTAGTGGGCCGTGGAGATGGCTCAGCAAATAAAGGTGCTTTCAGTGAAGCCTGAAAACCTGCACCCACATGGTGGAACGAAGGAATTGACTCTTGCCCCCTGACCCCCATACATGCACCACGGCATGTGCACGCGAGTGTGTGCGCACCCCCCCACGCACTCACGCATGCACACACGCACACATGCACACGCACACGTGTGCAAAAATAATTTCAAGAAATGCTTTTAAAAAATAGCATACATACCATGAAACACCACGTAAGGACCACCCACATATCACCCACCTCTTGGAAACCTTCCACCGTGTCTCTCTTGTCCTCACCCTTCTCCCTTGCCTAGGGGCAAGCACTCTGATTTTGACCCACATGTCCTTTTACAGCTTTTTTTTTTTTTTTACATGACATGAGTGGAACTGTGTAGTCTTGTTCTTCTGTCCGGAAGTGTACATAAGATCCCTGAATGTTGGTTGTTCATGGCCAGTCCCATATAGTATTCCATTTACCTGTGGGCAGATGCATTTACTGATAGACTTGAGTGCACATGTGGGTGAGAGGATGGATGAATCCGTGGTTGGATGCATGGGTGAATGAATGGATGAGTGGATGGATGAGTGCATGGGTGGGTGGATGGGTAAGCAGATGTACAGGTGGATGGGTGGTGAGCGGGTGGAAGGATAGGTGGACGGAGGATGGAGATAGTTTAATGGGTGGATGGATGATGGATAGGTGGGAAGATGAATGAAAGCATGGGTGGGTGGAAGGGTGGATGGGTAGACAGGTGAGTGGTTGGATAGGTAGGTGGATGGTTGGTTGAATGAATGATGTTTGGATGGGCTGATGGGTGGATGGGTGGTTGGATGAGTGGATAGATGGTTGAACAAATAGATGGAAGGGCAGATGGATGGTTGGATGAGTGGATGGCTAGATGAGTGGATAGATGGTTGGATGGATGGATGGATGGATGGATGAGTGTGTGGGTGAATTAGATGGTTGAATGGATGGGTGTTGAGTGAGTGGATGGGTAGGTGGATGGATGGTTGAATGGGTGGATGGGTAGATGGATGGATGGGTAGATGGATGGATGGGTAGATGGATGGATGGGTAGATGGATGGATGGGTAGGTGGATGGATGGGTAGGTGGATGGATGGGTAGATGGATGGATGGTTGAATGGATGGATGGTTGAATGGATGGATGGTTGAATGGGTGGATGGTTGAATGGATAGATGGTTGAATGGATGGATGGTTGAATGGATGGATGGTTGAATGGGTGGATGGGTAGGTGGATGGATGGGTAGATGGATAAATGGTTGAATGGATGGATGGTTGAATGGATGGATGGTTGAATGGATGGATGGTTGAATGGATGGATGGTTGAATGGGTAGATGGTTGAATGGGTGGATGGGTAGGTGGATGGATGGGTAGATGGATAAATGGTTGAATGGATGGATGGTTGAATGGATGGATGGGTAGATGTGTGGATGGTTGAATGGATGGATGGTTGAATGGATGGATGGGTAGATGTGTGGATGGTTGAATGGATGGATGGGTAGTGGATGGATGGGTAGATGGATGGATGGTTGAATGGATGGATGGTTGAATGGATGGATGGTTGAATGGATGGATGGTTGAATGGATGGATGGGTAGATGTGTGGATGGTTGAATGGATGGATGGGTAGTGGATGGATGGTTGAATGAGTGGATGGGTGGGTAAATGCGTGCACAGGTAGGTGAGTGGGTGACGTACCCACCCATGCTAACGGGCAGCTGGATGATGGAGTAGCATAGGATGGCAATGGCTGACTGGATGGTAAATGTTTATATCCCTGCAGGGCCTGAAAAAGTGTCGCCATGGTTAGATATTTGAAAGCATAGGATCCCTTCAAATGGAGATAGTAATTGATGTCACCAAAGAGCTTGACCAAGCTTGTAGGGCCAGGCGGTCATTGTGGTGAGACTTGAACCCAGATCCAGCTTCCTTCCAGCATATCCTCCTGAGGTGTGGCACCTAATGGCTGGGACTCTAGTGGACTGACTGATTTTTGAAAGCCAGAGCCCAATTTGTGCCCTCACAGGCCAGGCCTGTCATCTCCATGTGTTGTGATCACTAGCTGCTCTGAAGCCTTGCCTGGCTTTCTCCTGGCCATAACCATTTACTAAGCACTTACTGTGTATCTGACACAGGATAGACCATGAAAGCTCAGAGTCTTGTAGTCCCTCACTTTAGAGGACACCCCCCACACACACACATACACATTTATATAGCATGAGGTTAGAATCCATGGTCCTGAAGGCTGTGCTGGCTGGAAGTCACTGCTCCCAGAGCTCGGCTCTGCATCTCCAGCCTTGTCCACCCCCTGTCTCCGTGTCCCACAAGTCAACTACTGGCATAGCACTTCCGGCAGCATCTGTGGGTGGTGATAGATGCAGGCATGGTGGAAATCTCATAGAGGACGGCCTCCTGAAGAGCCTGTCTTGGCTCCGCACAGGGGTGTTGCTAGGCTGTCTAAAGGCTGGGCCAGGGAGCCTGGGAGATGTTTAACTTTGAAAAATAGACCTTCACAGCTCATTAGGTCCCAGCCTCTCGGCCCGGCGCCTCGGGCAGCTCGGGAATGGGAGACGGCAAGGCATGAAATCGCTGAGGTATTTAAAGGCCGATTCTGCATTCTCCACCAGTGGTGTCTGTCCACCCGGCCCCTGGCAAGGCTGTCGTGTCACGCAGAATGGGATGGGGTGGCTGATGGATTTCTGGAGTGCTGTGTGTGACCTGACTGACCTAGGTCAGACACTTCTGCGTCTTGACCTCAGTCAAGTCAATTCTTGATGCTGGGGCCTCAGTTTCCCCATGTTTACCTATGCCTGTGTGCCAACATTTTTGCTCTTAAAAAAAATCATGTAGCCCAGGCTAACCCCAAACTCCTAAAGTACCTGAGGATAATCTTGAACTCTTTATCTTCTTTCTTCTACCTTCTGAGTTCTAGAGGACAGGCATTACTACACTGGGTTTGTGGGGTGCTGGAATCTAGGGCTTTATGCGTGCTGGGCAAGCACTATACCAGCTGAGCTGCATCTCGTTCCTGACTCTCAGAAGTGAAAACTGGTTACTGCCCCTTAGGGACCCTGAGGCTTCTCAAGGATATTGTGTTCCAGGCCCCCTCCTGCTCCTTGATGGAAGGGACCTCTGGGTCTGAATAGCATCAGCCAGCACTCAGCCATAGGCGAGGCTTCCGGGGGCTCTCAACATGGTGAGGGCTGCAAGGGCCCATTGGGCAGCCAAGAGGCTTGAGGTTTCCTTAGCCTTAGATGTTCATTCATTGTCCATCCTAGGGGTCAGGAGGAGGGACTGGGGATGATAGAAGGAGGTTCATTTGCATGAAGCCTCAAAGAGACAGCCGAGAAAAATCAGGGCTAATCATTAGAGCCGGCTGCGGCCACAGGGCTCAAAATTGCATTAGGCGGCTTTTGGTCTTCATTGAGTGTATCAGATGCAGAGGCAGAAGCAGGAAGCGCCGGGCCCGGGTGACCTGCCAAGCCGCCCCCGCGGCTGCTGTCTCTGGCTGGAAGCTGGGGGCCTTCTAGAGCCCTGCCCCCCAACTCCTGCCTCTCCATCCCCTGTAAGATTCTCGGGGCTCTGTGACCTTGGACGAGTTACTTTCCTTCTCTGGGCTTGTTTCCTTATTTAGAAGCTTAGGAAGGCTGGCTTTCCTGAGTGCCAAAGCTGCCGATGGAAAAAGATGAAGCCCACGGGGCAGGTCGGGGGAGAGAAGGGAGGATGCAGAGGGGGAGCGCGGGAGGGGGCGTGGTCGGAGGCGCTTCAGGCTTCTTCCTTCTGCTCTGTAGGCACCTGTGTCGGCCTGTGTGGTCCCCTCGTCTGCACCACGCAGCCTGAACTAGTACTCTGAACCTCGGTCTTATTGACTAAGCAATGGGTCCAGGTCAGTTGGGTCCAGTGCCTAGCCCTGAATTCACCCAGCACGGTGGCGCATGCCTGTCATTCCGGCACTCAGGAAGTCATTGTGACACTCTTTGGGGGGATATGGAGCACCCAGGAAATGGTGTAGAAACAGATTGCCTTCTGTGGGTCTGGCTTGGAGCAGGTGTGGCTTCCTCTTCCTCGGGAGGTTTCAGAAGGTTCTGGGAGGTGGGAGGTGGAAATCCAGGCTTGGAGGTGGTTATGACTGCAGAGTTTTCCTCAGAGCCAAGGAGACCCCAGCTAGGTAGAAGTGATGCCTAGTAAGGTTCCCTAAAGAGGCTCCAGGGAGGCCCGCATCTTCCGTGCAGGCAGGTGCACTGGCGTTAGGTGCAAAAGGCTAGGACAGTCCCAGTGGTACTTGCACAGCCCGTCTGTGTATGCCAGGGAAGCCACATCTTTCATAAGGACACACACAGCTGTGTGTGCACATGCGCGTGCTAACAGACCCCCACACGATGAGCAGATATCTGTAGTTAGGTCACCCCGTGGGGCCGCTGTCCCGTGTGAACACGCAGAGTCAAATATCCACGGGTGTGTGCTTCCCGCTCCTGTGTGCTCACATGCAGCTGTGTGCACCCCGCACTTGCTCCCCCTGCTCGTCCCCATGGCAACTCCAGCAGTGTGTCCTGGTGAGACATAAAGCAGGTGTCGGGAGATCTCTGTTGGGGCTGGGGAGTCACAAGGGAGGGGCTCCCCAGCATGGACAGGGCTCCTCAGTATGGGCAGGGCTCCCCAGAATGGGCAGGGCCATCTAGGGTTCTTGAGCAGAGGCTTTGGGCTTAGGAGAACCTTTTGGAGCCCCCCCCCCGCAGTCCCAGCCAGCCAGAATTTAGTACTGTGGGGTCCTTAGGGATAGATCACTAGCATGTTGGGAAGGTAAACTGAGTCTTGAAGCTGCTGACACTGTGGACTCTCAGGCATCCCAGAAGGACACAGGTCCTTTCCTCTTCCTCTCCCACCTCCATGGAGAGAGAGGAAGGGATCCTGACCCCCTTCTGTACTAGTTGTAAGTGGAGTAGGTGGAGCCCTTGCCTTAAAACCTGGCTACCCAGTGGCTCCCTGCTTCCTTCTGCCATTTGGATGGTTGTGGGAGATCTCTGCCTTGAGACCTAAGCCTCAGGCCCTCCCCACCGGCATGTGAAGTCATCCAGCTCTGGCTGGCAGGGTTCCCATGGCAACAGCAGTGACGTCACAAAGGCTGGAGGAAGACAGCCAGAGGGATGTATGGGCCCGCAAGGCTGAGAGTGGGGGATTCCTGGCTTGTGTCCCACCTTCTAGAAAGATTATGCTTCGGCCACTTGTTACCAAGCAGGCACAAGCCACTGACACTAGGAATAGACCTTGGACGCTCCCCCACAGTCCTCAGAGGTAAAAGGAGTTGGGGACACCCTCCCATCCAGGTGCCAAGTCCCTTCAGGAGTGAGGAGGTGGACAATGATGTGAGGCTCAGAAACAGAGATGTCACGGTCACCTGGCCTGATTAACTAGCTACTCTTGCCAAACTTGGAGAGACACCTTTCAAGGGCCTATGACTGTGCAGGTCACTGCCAGCTGTTCCTGTGGGGGCATTGGAGCTGTGCCTGAACTTATTTCTTCCCTTTTGTTACGTGTGTGCACGCACGCGCACACACTTGCACTTAGGCACATACCATGGTGCTTCTGTGGAGGTCAGAGGTCAGAGGGCAACTCACAGGAATCAGTTCTCAGGAGGTCTCTCCTTCCGTCACGTTGACTCCAGAGCTCAAACTCAGGTTATGAGGCTTAGTGACAAGTGCTTTAACACGTGAAGCCAAAGCCATCTCTCCAGATGCTCTCCCTCACCTTTAAGTTAGGGTCTCCTAGTGCCCATGCTGGCTTCAAACTCACTAAGCTGAGGATGACAAACGTCTGATGCTCCTGCCCCTCCCTCCCAAGTGCCAGGATTACAGGTGTGCACCACCACACTGGCTTTATGCAGCCCTGGGAATGGAACCCAGGGCTTCCTGCACACTAGGTAAGCACTCGGTCACCGAGTCACATCCCAGCCTGCACTAGAGTTTCTTGGTCTCTCCTTTAACCTGACTTGATTGATTGCCTGGAGGCACTCTGCCAGGCTCTCATTCTTCATCCAGCACCAGGACCCCTGGGCGCTCCCCTGCTGGGTGGGGATGAACCAACTTTCTGCTCCTTGTTGGAGTTGAGCATAGGCCAGAGCTAAAGAAAGGCGCTGGCCTGTCGTGCCTTCTCTTCGGGCCTTGATCACCATTGCCCTGCGTGATAGCTCTAGACGGGGCCTGGGAAAAGCTGTACACAGTGGGCTCATGAAAGGTCCCGGGTTCAGCTAACCTGGTGCTGTCAGCATCCCAGTAGGCTCACGAAGCCACTGGTACCCCTAGCCACCCGCATGCCTGCATCCTGCTTCCCGCTCCTGCTATTCCCAAGCCACAGAGGGACCGTCTCCTCCTGGGCTGCCCCCTCCACGCTCAGATTCCCAGGAGGGCAGACGTGTTCAGAAGCATTGGACAAACATGGGGTCCTGACCAAACTGTGCAGGAAGTAATGAGGTAGACACTGCTTAGCCCGCTAAAACCCAGCTGGTTCGGGCTGGACATCCATTTGGAAAATGCTATCCTGTTTTCTTTCTTTTTCTTTTTTTCTTTTGGTTTTTCTTTCTTTTCTTTTTTTGGTTTACTGAGACAAGATTTCTCTGTATAGCCTTGGCTGTCCTAGACTTGCTTTGTAGGCTGGCCTTGGACTCACGGTGATCCGCCTGCCTCTGCCTTCCGAACGCTGGGATTAAAGGTGTGCACCAGCATGCCTGGCTTCAGCATGCCAGACAAGTGACACTCTTTTCCTGATGGTCCTCACCTGTCATTTGCTGTTAACAACAAGATCTGTAGCCATATGGGGGTGGCCCCTGCTTGTCATCTCAGCACTCGGGAGGCAAAGGCAAGAAGATTTCAAGTTCCGGGCTAGCCTGGGCTATATCATGAGTTTCTAGCTCAAACAACAAACAGAAGATGGCCCTGATAGACTTGAGATGAGAGAGTTGATAAAGGGGGAGAGTCAAGGTCCGTTTTTTTTTTTTTTTTCTTTCTTCAAGACAGGGTTTTTCTGTGTAGCCTTGGCTGTCCTGGTCTCGCTTTGTAGACCCAGCTGGCCTCGACATTGTGCCTTCCTGGGAGGGGCACATGGAGGGAAAGGCTCAGGTCAGTTAGTGGCAGGAGGGGACAGAAAGCATGTGACGACCCTTCTGTTCCTGGTGAGCACGTTCAGACAGGGCTGATACAACAGTCACTATCTCTTCCTGATATATTGCCTGAGTCTAGATGTATCTTTTATTTTACGCCTACATTTGAACATCTCACCCATTTGTTTTTTCTCTCCTAGCCCATTAGAGACCGAGGGAAACTTAGTTTCGTCTTAGGCAAACAAGCAACATCCCCGCCTCGTTTTCGTGTCTCTTTCTAATAAGCACTTCTCAAATGTACGGCTCGCAGGCACAATCCGTCAGGTTAATGCCTTTCTCGGGCCTCGCTTCCCTTCTGCAGAGACTTTCTTCTCCCGCAGTTGGCACCCTCAGAGGGAGACACTGCCTCAAGCTCCCAGTGGCAAATTAGTACCACTGGCTTCCTGGTGGGCGTGGAGCTGCTGTTGGGGCTGCGAGAGAGTGAGGAGGTGGGGTGAGGGGTCCTTGGCGTCACTGCTGCGCAGTGGGCTTCCAACAACACTCAAAGCATTTGTGTCTCATCAGGCAACACAACACTAATAAGCACAAACGTGGCACTGTAATCCCAACACTCGGAAGGCTGAGGCTGGAGGATGAAGGAGGTCCAGGCCAGCCTGGGTTGCAGGGTGAAAGACCTTATCTCAAAATGATAAAGCAGCACCAATTAGTACGGATGCTTTTCTTTAGCCTAGTGTTTAAAGTTATATTCCTATAAGCCCAGGCATGGTGCACACCTTTAACCCCAGCACTTGGAAGGGCAGAGGCAGGTGGATCTCTGTGAGTTTGAGGCCAGCCTGGTCTACAGAGCGAGTTCTAGGCCAGCTAGGGCTACATAGTGAGACTCTGTCTCAAAACCAAAAACAAACACAACAACAAGAAACAAGCAAGCAAGCAAACAAACAAAAAAACCCTCAAAACCCCAAAACCTTATATTAGTATATTTTGTTTTCTAGGGGTGTATGTGTGTGTGCCTGATACATTTGTGGGTTTGTGTGTGGAAGCCAGAAGCCAATTTCAGTTGTGTCCCTCACTCTGTCCATCTGTGTCTTGAGACAGACTCTCTAACTGGCCTGGAGCTCACTAAGTTGGTTGCTGAACTCAGGGGCGCTGGTTCCTAAGTTACACACACCAGCAATCACGGTGTGCACTTTTTTCCCCCTGATTTTAAGTTTTGGCTCAGGATTGTCTCAGAAGACTCATTGTCTTCCGCCATGTCTAGTATTCATTAGTCTTCATTGAAGGAGAAGAATCTATTGCAACGGCCAACGAGAGCTGTGCAGTTTGACAGACGGCATCCCACGCAGTGGACCTTAGCAACCTGTGAGTGTTCCGTGGCCACCATGTCCTCCCACCGTCAGACACAAGCAGATGGAAGCGTACCCCCCGCCCCCCCCCCGTGGCTATGTCATGGTGGTTGACCAAATTTTCATCCTAATCTCCCTGATGTACCCAAGAACTGAGCATCAGAGGCGGGGCTTAAGGCGACTAGGGGCAGGGCTTAAGGCGACTAGGGGCGGGGCTTAGGACCACTTCTTATTCCTCATCTGTGAAATGAATTCCCTTTTCTGATATCTGTTCATTTTACGGCTGAGCTTTCTGTGTTTTCCTGATCAATTTGACAGATTTTTTTTTTCCTGGACTCTGAGAGAAGATTTGCCTCAGATGACACAGAAGACAGCGAGAGTGACCTCCTAACATATTGTGTGTGGCCTATGTTTGTTGATTTTGTTTTTCTGTTTTTGTTTGGTTTGACTTTTCATTTTGGAGGGTTTGATAACTCAAGCTGGCCACGAGAGCATGATCCTTCTGTCTCAGTTTTCGCAGTCTGGGAATATAGGCCTGTGCCACCATGCTTAGCATAGGGTTTATTAACTTATTTATTTATGCACTGGTGATTGAATCTGGAGCCTTGTGCTTGCTAGAGAAGCACTCTACCACTGAGCCACACCCCAGCCCCTCACTGGGGGATTCTAGGCAGGTGCTCTACCACTGAGCCACACCCCAGCCCCTCACTGGGGGATTCTAGGCAGGGGCTCTACCACTGAACCACACCCCAGCCCCTCACTGGGGGATTCTAGGCAGGTGCTCTACCACTGAGCCACACCCCAGCCCCTCACTGGGGGATTCTAGGCAGGTGCTCTACCACTGAGCCACACCCCAGCCCCTCACTGGGGGATTCTAGGCAGGGGCTCTACCACTGAACCACACCCCAGCCCCTCACTGGGGGATTCTAGGCAGGGGCTCTACCACTGAGCCACACCCCAGCCCCTCACTGGGGGATTCTAAGCAGCCACTCTGCCATCGAGCTACACCTCTTGTTGTTGCTGTCGTTGTTTCCCAAGACAGGGTTTCTCTGTGTAGCCTTGGCTGTCCTGGACTCACTTTGTAGACCAGGCTGGCCTCGAACTCACAGCAATCCACTAGCCTCTGCCTCCTGAGTGCCACCATGCACAGCTCATCCTCAGCCCCTCAATGAGGGATTCTAAGCAGGAACTCTGCCACTGAGCCACACCCCAGCTTCTTACTGGGGAATTCTGGGCAACCACTCTGCCACTGTGCTACACCCTCAGCCTCTCACTGGGGGATTCTAGGCAGGTGCTCTACCACCGAGCCACACCCCAGGCCCTCACTGGGGGAGTCTGCGCAGGGGCCCTACCACCAAGACACATCTTTTTACTTTTCTATTTTGAGACAGGATCTTTCTAAGTGCCCCAGGTTACCCCTGTGTTCATTATGCAGCCCAAGCTGCCCTTGAAGCTGTGTCTCTTCTGTATTTGTCTCCCAGATTTAGGCTTGCAAGCTCATTCCACCATGATCAGCATATGGTACATTTTTAAGAGCAGAAATTTCTCATTTTTGAGCAATGATATTTATTAGTTTATAATTGTGTGGGTGGGAAGGAATTCTCCCCTGTCGCCACATTATTAGTATATTTTCAAACATGATAACTTAATATATAAAATGTAGCACTATATTATACAATGTACAGTTCTTTTTCTATGCATTTTGTAAGGATTTAGAGACACAGCTAACAGCCATAGTTTCAATTTTGTTTTAGTTTTCAGTTTTTCTAGACAGGGTTTCTTTGTATAACAGCCCTGACTGTCCTGGACTCACTTTGTAGACCAGGCTGGCCTCTAACTCAGATTCTGCCTGCATCTGCCTCCCAAGTGTAAACATATGAGTCAAAGTAAGAGAATAAGAAGTAAACAGTAGATGATGAGTGAATGGAGAGAGAGAGAGAGAGAAAGAGAGAGAAAGAGAGAGAGAGACAGAGACAGAGAGAGACAGAGACAGAGACAGAGAGAGACAGAGAAAGACACACAGAGAGACAGAGAGACATGGAGGCAGAGATGAACAGAGAGATAGACACAGAGACAGAGGGACAAAGACAGACAGACACACAGAGGCAGACAGAGACAGAGATAGACACACACAGAGACAGAGAGACATTATCAGACCAAGGGCTATGAACACCCAGTAGAAACCAGCTGGGGAAGTCGAGGCAGCCAGCTGGAGCCATGAGGAAGCTTTCTCCCCAGGGATGAACTTCCAGTTTATTTTTCCAACTTCGTGTACTTTCACATCACAGGATAAATAGTGACCTCTGGAAATAGTTCACTGTCCAGCTCTTCTCAAGGATGTGGTGTTCTTCCTCCTCGGCCATTTTTCTGTGACCTTCCCTCACAGTCACTGAGTTGGGGGGCAGTCCTTACTCATACAGACTGTAGAGGACACTGGGAGACAAACATGGTGGATCTGAAGTGGTACGGTTGAACCCCAGTCCCAGAGCCAGCCTCTCAGGGAGTTCAGTCAGAGCATGACCATCACCATGACAACGGACCACGTAGGTCTGGGCTCAGCCTGGATTGGTGGGAGGAGTTTAATGGGACAAGGAACTCAAGTTTAAACTTCAAAACAGTGTTTTGTGCTTAGATATCTGATTGACAGAGGGCCGTCGCCTTTCCTTGTTGGATAGTTGTACCTCACTAAGGGTAGACCACAGATGAGTCTCTAGGTGTTGCATCTGCAGTGTGGGCACGTGGGCACACTAACACTGGTTTAAATTCGTGTTAATCCCATGCAATGTCAGTTGCCATAGCTCTACAGCCAGTTACCCATACAGACTCCACTAAACTTTGTTTGTCTGGTGTGTGTGTGTGTGTGTGTGTGTGTGTGTGTTTGTGGTGTGTTTGTGTGTGTGTGTGTGTTTGTGGTGTGTTTGTGTGTGTGTGGTGTGTGTCTATCTCTGTGTGTGTCTCTGTGTGTGGTGTGTGTATGCGGTGTGTTTGTGAGTGCGGTATGTGTGTGTGGTAGTTGTGTGTGGGGGGGTTGTATGTGTCTGTGTTGTTTGGTGTGTGTGGGGCTGAGTGTGTTTGGCATGTGTACATGTGTGTGTGTGTGTGTGTGCGTGTGTGTGTGTGTAAGTATGTGTAGGTGCTTACAGACTCTAGCAGATGTTCTGTGGTTGGACTGTGGTTGGGAAGCTGCTGCCTCAGGTTCCCTCCAACCCCAGGTTTTAATTTAATCAATGTTAAACTGCTTTTTGCTGTGAATGCATAGACACCCAATAGACAGTAGCGTGTGGATTTTACATCTATCACCTTGACTGCCTATTATTAGTATTGTAATTCACATAATTTGGGCTTTTACATACATTGTCACATCCTTGGAGAGCACCTAGAGTTTTATTTCTTTCTTTCTGAATCTCAGAATTTCCATTTCTTTTTCTTGCCCTGTTGCAATGGCTGAAGTCACTAGGACATTATCAAATAGAAATGGCCCTGCTTTGTTCTTGATTTCAGAAAAGCTTGAATTTCACCATGAGGTGTTCTTTCCTGTGAACCAAGCCTAATTTCCTTTGACCAGGCTGGCCTTGAACTCACAGAGATCCACCTGCCTCTGCCTCCCCAAGTTCTGGGATTACAGGCATGTGCCACCATACCCAGCTAAGAGCTTTTAATTTGTATTTTAAAATGATGTTTCAAAAATGCTTGGCCCAGTCTACCACAGTCTAATGAGCTTTGCTGGGCACTGAGTTTTAGCCTTGTCTTAGGGTTTGCTTGTTACTTAGATCAACCCTTATTTGGTGAGTACAAGTGGAATTGTATGTTATTTCCTTAAAAAAAAAAAAAAAACATTTCTGAGATTGGTAAGATAGCTCAGCAGATAAGAGCACTTGCTGTTCTTGAGAAGAACCCAAGTTCAGATCCCAGAACACACATGACTTCAGCTCCAGGGACTCTGATGCCCTCTTCTGGCCTCCTTAGGCACTGCACTCAGGTGTACATGCACATGGGAACTAAAAATAAATCCTTACAAAATGTATTTCCCTGAGGCACAGTGTTGAACATACGTGTGTACTTGTTAGCCGTCTCTGTTTTCTCTTTCAGTCTGATTCTTTGCTGTTCACTCTCGGGACTTCAACGCTGGTGTGAGTGGGTGTTGTCCCACCTCTGCCAAACGTACCACAGACATTTCCTCTCTGTACCACAGAGATTTCATTTTTGTGTGTGTGTGTGTTATTTTTTATGTACCTTTTCCCTGAATTTTATTTAGCCAAATTTGCTTCTCTCTTCTTTTACAATTTATTCCACTCCTTCTGAGCTTGGAAAAGCCAGCTTCTCTCCTGAGACCTCATAAGGATTGCATTCTGTTTCCGTCCAGCCTTTTTTTTTTTTTTTCTTTATGGCTTAATATTTCACATTTAACTGTTTACTCCATCTGAATTTGTGGGGCTGTGGGTGTGAGGTGAGAACTTAATTGCTGCTCCAAATTTATCAGGGGAAGGGGCCTCATTTGAACCCGAGAGTCTCCGGGGGTCCAGCTCCCTGCTGCTGTGCCGAGCAGGGAGAGGCTGAAGGAAGGAGGGAGGTGGCTGGCCGCGCAGGCATCATGGGAATTGTGCAGCCCTAATTACCATAGGGACTGTTCTGCCTGCTGCCTCTGCCTGGCTTTAAGTTTAAAGCAAGGGATTCGCCCGGCTCAGGTACGGTCTGTGGAACCCTGGGGGTGACTCGGTGTCTTTTCTGCAAAACGGGGCTCTAAACTGGGCGTGGCGCTACACACCAGTCCTCCCAGGCCTTGGGAGGCAGAGGTAGGACTACAAAGAATTTGAGGCCAGCCTCAGCGACAGAGTGAGATCCTGTTTCAAACAAAACAGGAGGGCTGGGGAGATGGCTCAGGCTGTAAAGCACAATTGCACAAATACGAAGATCTGGGTTCGATCCCCAGCACCCCCCATAAAAAGCTGGTCACGGAGGTGCACACTTGCAATCCCAGCACTGGGGAGACAGAGACAGGAGAATTTCTTGAGCTTACTAGGCAGCCAGCCTAGCCTACTTAGTGAATTTTCGGGTCAATGAGAGACATTATCTCAAAAAACAATCTGGGCAGCACCTGAGGAATAGCACACACAGTTGACCTCTGGCCTCCACACACGTGCACACATGTATACCTCTACATTGTAGGATGCACCTGTACACACTTGCACATGTGCACACACACACACACACAATCAAGGGACTAGTGACACCTTTGTAAGAGCTGTCTCACAAAGAGCAGGCATGCTGGGATGTGCCCTATACACAGACAGGGACCAAGTTGCAAGTCCCAACTCTTCTGTGTGACCTTGGTTAAGTGACCTGACCTCTGTGAGTCTGAGCTTCTGCATCTGAAGGTGGAGATCACAAGGGGCTTGTGGGATGTTTCCACAGGACACCCCACAATGAGAAGCACAATGCCTGGCCCCGGGAGCACCCTCTAACAGGGTAGCACCCAAAGTTGTTTGGGTGCCCATTTCTAGATAGTGAGTAGCCAGGGCCCACTGTGATGGGGACAGGAGGGGGCAGTGTTTGGGGAATGGAGTCAGCTCCCTGCCCGGCTCTGATCGGTCTGTGTCCTTCCTAGTCTGACACTGTGTGCTGAGAGGGGACCCACAGGTCAACTCCTAAGTCCTTTGTCCAATTCAGCCCTGACCAAGATAAAAGGACACACATCACCCTAGAAAGTCTACAGCATGCACATACGTGCACAACATAACGCACACGCATGCAATCAGGCCTCTGAGTACCCATGGCCTTACACAGATGCATAGACAGGGAATGAGCACATATGTGCACACCTACACACCACACCCTTCTACTTGTAACCAGAGCCTTAACACACACAAAGCCCTATATAGCAGACAGGCATAGACCATGAACATACACACACACACACACACACACACACACACACACACACACACACACACACACCATGCTCATACTCAGGCACCAAAACTGGACCCAGAAGAAGTTATCTGGGTTCAGCTGTCTCATTCCTACTGTGCCTGGTGGTCTGCTGGTCCCTAGACAGCCTCTCCCACATCTCCTGTGGTCACTCTCCTGCCCATGTCCACCTTGAGGCAGCTCCCCAGCTCAGTGGGAGGATGGGGGGATGGGGAGGTGGGGTCAAATACAAGATAGAGACCTGCCTGCAGAGCCCTGGGGAATCTCAGCTTGGGATCCTGAGTGTAGCTTGGGGTCTGGAGTCAGGGCGAAGGGGGATCAATACCGTTTCTCTCTCTTGCCCTGTTGGATACGGCCTTCAGCTCTATTTTCCTTCAAAGCTCCAGCTGCCTGGTACCCTGAACTGCAAGTCCAGCACTCAGCAGAAGGCAGAGACGTGCGTAGGTCATCCTTTGTTGGCCTAGGCCGTCTGTGCAACAGGGGAGAGAGAGCTGGCAGCCTCACCCATGGGAGTCTCAAGGCCCTTGGTGTCCTAGAGTTACAGTCTGGGAGATCTTGCTTGCTTGCTTCCCATTAGGGTGGTGCTGAAGATGTCCTCCCCGCCTCCCCTCCCCGCCCCGAAACTGGGAGTCAGCATCCAGTTCTGAGTCTCCCAGGCTGGTGAGGGCACTCTGAGTGAGGGGAGAGACACACTGTAAGGGACAGAGGGCTCAGCAGTGCCAGCCCAGGGCAGGAGACGAGAGTGAGGAGTCTGTGCCCAGCTTGGGTACTGGGGTTAGGTATCACGGTGAGTCTTGTCCCCTCCCTGCAGGGAACCTGAGGTGCAGTCTTAGGGATAGGGTGGCAGGCGGGCAGTGGCCGGGCAGTGGCTGGCAGTGGCGGGGAGGCACAGCTGTGCAGGAGGCTGGACTGCTGGCATCAGCAAGTGCCCCTCCCCCCCCCCACGCTAAACAATCACGGCACAAATATGCAAATGGTATAATTACTGTTATTTGTTTTGCTGATATAAAGTGTTTGAAATGCAAATGTCAACTCTGGGCGCTGTTGGTTTTTCCCACCCCTCTCCCTTGGACATTTGCAAGTCGGATCAGTTAGCCCTCATCCTGGGAACGCTGGGGTACCCCCAACTGAGAGAGAGCCTGAGCACAGGGTACCCACCACCTGCCCCAGCCAGTGTACTGACTCAGAGGCTGTGACCTTCCCAAGGGGACCTATTCGTGGAGAGATCTCCTGCTCTATTCCCAGCGAGCTGGGAGAGAAGGCATCTGAACCTCAGTTTACCTCCCTGTGTAATGGGCCCAGGCACTAGCTGGCCCATTGCAACTTGACTGAAGAATCTAGCTCTCAGTTTCCCAGCCTAGAGTCCCTGAATTTGGTCTGCCTCTCTCTTCCCTGGAATCAGAGGCAACAGAGTGGGCCCTGAGTTCTGATCCTGCAGCCTCCGTGAGGGCTGAGGCTCCCAAGTGGAGCAAGTGGGAAAAAGCGGATAGCAGTTGAGAGGTTTATTGGAGACCTGTCAGCCAGGGGTGTCACTTGCCACCTCACACTTGCAAGTCTGCAAGACCTTTCCCCTCTAGTCAGACCCATGAGCTCTGTTGTTTTGTTTTTTGTTTGTTTGTTTGAAACAGGGTTTCTCTGGGTCACCGTAGCTGTCCTGCACTCATTTTGTAGATACAGGCTGGCCTCGAACTCACAGTGATCTGCCTGCCTCTGCCTCCCAAGTGCTGAGATTAAAGGCGTGAGCCACATGAGCTCTGTTTTTTAACCTGACTAGAAGCAGGTCGTGCCCAAGCCATCAGATTTCAGCCATCAGGCCCAGTGCTGTGCCTCCCACAGTGTGCCTTTCTCATTTATAGCATGTGTGTGTGTGTGTGTGTGTGTCCAGCAAAGCCACCAATCTGTCACCCATACTGTTTCTCAGACACATGTGAGGGACCAACCAAAGCCCTTGAACCACCTCTTATCCTGTCAGAGTCATGCACCTGAGAGACCTGACACGCAGCCATCTCCCAGGCGGCCAGTGAGTGGGCCTGAAGGCCCTCATTGGCTTCTGCCTGTGTTCAGGTGTGCACACACACATGCATATACATACGTGCACTCACCTGCTCACGCCCAGGCTCACACTACGTGACAGACTCCTGGAAACTGCCTTGACTTGGGTGTCGCACCCAGCACTAGCTATGAGAACACAGAACTGCCTCATAGCTCAGTGGGATGACAGAGTCCTTGTCCCCAACCCCCTGACCTCCGCTCACACTTTGGGATGGTGCTGGTGGTAGAGTTCTGTCTTAGACAGCTTTGCTGCAAAGTCTGACGGTGGCAGGAACTGTCCCCGCCCTGCCCTGAGGTTGCTGTCGTTGGCAGGCTACGGGCTGTCCTCAGAACTCAGTTTTCCCTCAAGTCTCAGGCGTGTGGTGGGGCTCACTGGGCATGCACTCTTGCTTCTCCCCTGGACATCCTTGCATTCTTGGCTCTGTCTGCCAAACGCGAGAAGAAGGGCTGCCTGGGATTGACAGGTGGCCCAGCACAGGGACCTTGACCAGTAATAAAAATGGAGAGAGAGTATGTGGTGGCCAGGGACGGGCCAGGCCTGGATGGGGGGGTGGGGGAGGGAAGGAAGGCTATTTCCCCTGGGTGTCATTTCATCCCTGAGGCCTCCTGCTATTTTTGTTCTACTTACCTTTGAGGAGGCAGGTTTGGCCTTGTTTAGCATATTCAAATACAGTCCATTATTATTTGAATTAGCTGCTAAGTAATTAGTTGTAATTGATGAGTGCTCCCCCTACTTCCCTGCGTAGTTTTTGGTTATGTACATCCTCTCCTAACCTACAATTTTAGGTAATTACCGCCACTCACTGTCTATTTACACACACACACACACACACACACACACTCCTCCAGCGACAGGTTCCTTGTCGCCTGTAACATTCCCTGACAGCCCGCCCGCGAGATGCAGTTGTGGATGCGGGCATAGACCTAGCTGGTTCTCCAGCTCGGCCAGCCTTCCAAGGGCACCAGTACCCAAAAGCCTCCTCGCTACCCCCATGAAAACCTTTGCGCTCAGGGTCCCCTGCTCAGGATGTCACCTCTTCTGAGGTGCACGACTCTGGGAGAAGTTATTCCTCTTCCCAGCCACACTGCCTCCCAGACTGAATGAAAAGGGGGAACGACACAGTGACGTTCACGACCGAAGAGAATCTACACACGTTCTAGAAGCTCAGAGACTAACGGGCCCGATGCGTTGACTGGGTGGATGGATGGAAAAATGAAAGCTCAATGAATGCACGTGTGTGAGTGAGTGAGTGGATGAGTGCATGCATAAAACTACTGAACACACATATGCGTGAGAGAGGCGATCTTCTGCATAGAAAAATGTGTTAGTGGCCACCTTCCCCAAGATTGGTTAGATTGGCTACAGAGATGCCCTTGAGCCAAGCTTTCTGTCTGACTTAGTTTCCCCAAATTGTGGTCCCTGGCTGACTCTAAACAGCCTGTGTGCCCCTGGGAAAGAGAGAAGGGGCGGTGGTGATCTTTGCTTGGCCAGCCTCTCATGGAGACGGAGGTAGAGCCAGACATTGGACAGATAGGTGCCCTGTTCATGGGGTCCTATGTAGAGGCCACAGGGGCCAAGACAGAAAGAGACAGACCTGGGGCATCAGGATCATAAACATGGCCACAGATAGAGTTGGACCCCGGTGGGAAAGTGGGGTGAGGCTTCTGGAACCACCCAGGTGCTCTTGTGACCAGAAGTCCACCTACAGGTGGCGGAGGATTACTCAGTCCTGGCCTCTATGCAGTTCTGTTAGCGTCCTGCTTTGCCTTGAGGAGCTGGGGTGTAATACCACAAATGACCAGTGGGAGGTGCTGTTGGACCCCCAAGACACGTCTCTAGAAAGTCTAGTTTTTGAGTGGGATTTTCCTCCCGAGGTGGCTTGCCTGCTGCATTTGAGCACTGAAGAATTCTACATTACCAGACTGCAGGAGGAAAGCATTTGGAAATTTGTGGGGGGCTCTCCCCTGTGTCACATAGTGATGAGATGAGCACATGTGGTGCCTGTGTCTACTGGAAGTCAGACCTCTCAGGAAGATAGTCCTTGTGACAGGTGGCCCAGGAGGCCTCTCGGAGGAGGAACCTGGGACTCCTCACAGAGCCTGGGACTCAGGTAGGCAGACAGCAGGCATCCAGTCTCTGCTGTGCCACAAACAGAGATGGCGGGGCAGACGCTCAGGCAAAACAGACCCTAAGATAGCCCTGACATGGTGGCTAGGGAATATGACTGCAGAGACAGGACAGATTCCCTGGACCCAGGGAGTGATCATGGGTGGTTGTCATGGAGCTGGGTAGACTTGGCTGTGCTGACCACAGGCCATTGGCACAGCCATGAGTGCAGACATTACGAGGGCATGGAGGCTGGCCTCATGCTGGGCCATGGCTCTTCTCCATGATCCTTGCCTTCCACTCCCTGCTAAGCTTTTCAGTGTCTCTGCTGGGTTTTGGGGATGTCATCTCCTATCCCTAACCTCCATTGAAAAAAAAAAAAAAGCTTATACGGGTCTTCTTGGCCTTCTCAAGCAAGCACAGTGTCTGCGGAATGTACAGATCCGCTGATCAAGAAACTGGGGAGGGGGCCTGGGCTAATCATGCAACACCCACTCCCGGAGGTGTGCCCACCCTTGGCCCTTCTAAGGCCCCCCTTTCCTTCCTTCCCTTTGTGCCCCAGGCTTACCACTGTGTTCAGTAACATGGAGCCTCCTGGACCTGGCAAACATGGGCCCTGAATGAGTGTTTGTTGAATGAGTGGAGGATGGGACAGTTCCCAGCCAGCTACCTAGACCGGCAGGTGGCAGAGCAGATGGCCTCCAGGCTCCTGCAGGTCTGAAGGAGGCACACATATGCTCCACTAGGGCCTTCCTCAGGAACCCAGGAGCGGGACACACTGTTTCTCAGTTGCAGGGATTGAGCTATAATTTGGAGGGGTTGAGGATGAAACAGAGAAACTCCTGTATACTAAGCGTGCTACCACTGAGCCACACCCCCAGCCCCTCATTGGGGGGTTCTAGGCAGGGGCTCTACCACTGAGCCACACCCCAGCCCCTCACTGGGGGATTCTAGGCAGGTGCTCTACCACTGAGCCACAGCCCAGCTCCTCCCTGGGGGATTCTAGGCAGGTGCTCTACCACTGAGCCACACCCCAGCCCCTCACTGGGGGATTCTAGGCAGGTGCTCTACCACTGAGCCACACCCCAGCCCCTCACTGGGGGATTGTAGGCAGGTGCTCTACCACTGAGCCACACCCCAGCCCCTCACTGGGGGATTCTAGGCAGGGGCTCTACCACTGAGCCACACCCCAGCCCCTCACTGGGGGATTCTAGGCAGGTGCTCTACCACTGAGCCACACCCCAGCCCCTCACTGGGGGATTCTAGGCAGGTGCTCTACCACTGAGCCACACCCCAGCCCCTCACTGGGGGATTTAGGCAGGTGCTCTACCACTGAGCCACACCCCAGCCCCTCACTGGGGGATTCTAGGCAGGTGCTCTACCACTGAGCCACACCCCAGCCCCTCACTGGGGGATTCTAGGCAGGTGCTCTACCACTGAGCCACACCCCAGCCCCTCACTGGGGGATTTAGGCAGGTGCTCTACCACTGAGCCACACCCCAGCCCCTCACTGGGGGATTTAGGCAGGGGCTCTACCACTGAGCCACACCCCAGCCCCTCACTGGGGGATTCTAGGCAGGTGGCTGTAGGAAGAACAGCCTGGAGCTAGTGAGGTGGAGCCCAGACTCTGTAAAGGCCCCTTCCCTCCCTTGCCTCTGTTTCTCCGTCTGAGAAATGGTCGCATCGTCTCTCCTGCACTTGTTATTCAGAAAACATCCATCAGCTGACTTGTCCAGAGCCACAGGCAGCCCTTATGCTGCAGAGATCCCAGCTTGCTATGCTCTTCGCCAGCACAGCACTGTTTATGCGCCCCAGGGCAACGGGGTGACAACGGCCATGTTGGCCTGTTGAGCTGCTGTCTAGGGATCGGCTGGAGACAGCGAGGCAAACATCTCCAGCTAATTAGCGAAAGGTCACATCGGCTCCTGGAGCCCCTGTTTTTGAAGTCTTGCCACAGGCGGGTAGAGCATGTTAAAGGATGCTGGGGTGACCAGACTCCTGCCCCCACACAGCTCCAAACTGTCCAGCCCATGACTCTGAGTCTGGCTTTCCAGAAATTCTCCTGAGCAATAGTGGCTGGACAGGCCCCTCAGCAAGCAGGCCTCTGTCCCCAGCAGCTGTGACCTTCACGGCCCTGCCCTCGCCTCATCTTCAGAGGTGACTCGATGATCTGAAGGCTGGGCAAGGGGCCCAGACTCCCCACCACTGTGCCCCTCATGGACCCCCACCTCCCCTGCCACAACACCCTTTACGGCTCCCCCCTAAATCAATCTGCTTTTTAAAAACTTAAATACATTTATATAAAGGGAAGTTTTATAGCACTACACAAATGGAAAACAGGTCTCCCCGGCCATAAATAGAATTCATAATCATAAAAATAAATTCAATGGAAAGAAAACAATGTTATTAAATTGTCGTTGGATGGTGTAGCCCCAGGGAGACTCAGAGCCCAAGGCTTGCTATTGCTGTATGAGAGAGAGAGAGAGAGAGAGAGAGAGAGAGAGAGAGAGAGAGAGAGAGAGAGAGAAACTAACCTGAGAGATTAAGACCTTAAGACCTATCTAACAGTGTCGGAAGCATTTTCAGGGAATTGAGAGCCACGCCCTAAGGTGGCTCTTTATGCTGTGGCAGTTAGAGTGTGTAAAACAGAGACCTGTACTATGGGGCTGAAACCCCAACAGGGCGGCTCTTTCTCATGTGAAGAGAGTCAGTGATTCTGGTTACTGCTGGGTCATTGCGAGCATTTGTCCTCATGGCCTAAGATGGCTGCTGTACCTCCAGCCACTGCATCCGTGTCTCAGGCAGGAAAGAAGGCGAGGATAAGAGAGGAAAAGGAAAAATCTCAGATGCATCTGTTTCTTGTTGCCAGGAAGGCAGCTGAGCCCACTCTCTGGCCGATCAGGTTGAATTTGCCGAATATATTAGCACATGCACTGTTGTAGCCCATATTCCCCAATCGGGGTGCCCCTGTTCCAATGCCTCCCCCCCCCCAACCCAGCATGCCTCAGGGCATCACTGTGTGCTGCGTTGGAGCTGCAGGGGAGGAGCAGGCCTTGATGAAGAAGGAGGGGAGGGGGCTAGAGTGACCCGTGGTGACCTGAGTGGCAGCAGACCAAGGCTGTCGCTTCTGTGATGTGATGTGGGTAGCCATGGCCCAGAGCTGGGGAGCGTCCTGCAGGAGGAGACTGCATTCACTTAGTGTGTACTTGGTTAGCGCCAGCACCTGAGCCCTGCTGTCCTGTTGCCCGAGTGAGGCACGGTGGCTCTGAGGACACACAGGGAAAGGAGCTGGTGCCAGCTTGGTTACCCACTTGTTGTGCCAAGATGGGCCACCTGCTGATCCATCTTGCTAACCCTCCAGTTTAAAGGATATGAAGAGAATAGAAGTTGATGACCAACCAGGATTCTTGGACATAGATTCTCCATGGATGTCCTTGATTTTGAGACCTAGTAGGAGACAGAGGACACAAGGGTGCCTTAGGCCGAGGTAGGGTCATTTCCAAGGCTCTCCATGGTTTTCTCTTGCCAGGAGTTCCTAAACAGTACACTTACGAAAGCAAAGACACTGGAGAGAGGAAGCCACGTATTCAGCCTACCTTGGGGTGGAAGGTGGCCGTTAACATCACATTGAAGCCATAGGATGTGCTTTCAGATCGAGGACCTTCCTTCCATCCTCTGGCTGGGGATCCAAGCCATAGGTGACAGTCAAGTTCCTGAAAGAGGCTGGGGAGGCCGTTCAGTAGGTAAAATGCTTGCCAAGCAAGCACGGGGACTGAGTTCAAAGGCCGTGTGGAGTGTGTCTGCCCTCCTTGCGCTCCTCCGGGGAGACAGGAAGTAGAGACAGGAGACTACCGAGAAAGTTCATGGTGCGTGCAGGACAGAAAAAGCCTTGAACAAGGCAGAAGGCAAAGACTGACACTTGTGTGGTGACACAGTGCTCTCCCTCACACACGTGACTGTACATGCATTCATGCAGAGCATGTATGTGCGTGCACACACACACACACACACACACACACACACACACAGAGAATAATAAAGTTAAGGACAGCCACCTGAGAGTTCCAGAAACGTCTGAGTTCTGACACTCTGCTCTGTCACCTCCAAGCCCCCCTCAGAGCCTTGGGGACAGAGCAGGGTGGGGCATGGGGAGGTGGGGGTGGGGAGTCCACCTGCAAAGGAGTTGTCTCCAGGCCTCTCCAGGCCCCATGTCATTGAGAAGGGACAGAAGACGACACAGAGGGGCCTCGATTGCAGCTCTCCTATTTCTTCCTTTCTTTCTTTCTTTCTTTTTCTTTTTTTAAAGATTTATTTATTTAATGTATGAATGTGATATACACTCACAGGCCAGAAGAGGGCATCACATCACATTACAGATGGTCGTGAGCCATCATGTGGTTGCTGGGAATTGAACTCAGGACCTTTGGAAGAGCAGCCGGTGCTCTTAACCACTGAGCCATCTCTCCAGCCCAGCTCTCCTGTTTCTAACCTAATCTGGCTGTGTGTCCCCAGAAAAGCCCTTCGCCCATTCTGGGCAGAAGCCATCAATTGCGGGATCTTAGGGCAGAGGCTGAGGTGGGCAGGTGGCTCCTGGGTGGCGGGAGAGATAGATGTGTGACAATCTGGATGGAGCTGACCAGCTGAGCCCATCTGCACTCTGAGCAGCAGTGGTTCTCAACCCTTCCTAGTGTTACGACCTTTAACACAGTCCCTCATGGTGTGGTGACCCCCAGCCCCCCCCACACCCCCCAATACCCCCAACCATAAAGTTATCTTTGTTGCTACTTCATAACTGTAATTTTGCTACTATTATAAATCATAATGTAAACATTTGTGTTTTCGGGTGGTCTTAGGCGCCCCCTGCCCTCCCCCCCAACCCTTGTGAAAGGGGTTGAGAGCCATAGCTTGAGAACCACTGCTCTAAAGCCGCATTGGCCAAGTTAGGAGGGTCAGAGAGTTGAAACACACCCCCCGCCCGCTGCCTTCAGAAGTGGGGTGGGGTGCAGCCTCCTGGAACTCACAGTTCTTCTGTGCTGTGCTGCACGGCCAGTTTCGTCCCTGGCCAGCTGATGGAGCTTGTCCTTGCAAAGGCAACCAGATGGACTGAGCTCCTGCCCTGTGCTGCTCGGAGCCCCTGTGGTGATGTGGTGCCCCATCCTGGTCCTCTGAGGGAGAGAAAACTGCCTTTTTCCAGAAAGGCCCTCAGCCAGAGCTGGAGACAAACAGACAGACCAGATCATGACCCCTCACTCCTCACCCACCCCAGCAGGACCCCCACGTGTCAGCCCACCTCCCTCTGAGACTCAACCCCCCCCCCGTGTCCGCCGCCCCCCTTTCTGCCCAGGCAGCCAGCCTGTCCTTGCACACCTCCACGGACGGGGAACTCAGTCTGAAACCACAAGCCCTTCCTTTTCAAAACGTCTTAAAATTTATTATAAAATATTCAAGACATCTCAAATATTTAAGGAATCCCTAATAAATATTTCACTAATTATAAAATATTTACTGTGACCAAAGGTATAAAGAATAACACAATGGCTCGCCTCCCGCGTGGCTTCTCACTCTGGCGGCTTCCCGCCGCTCATAGCGGCCCATCCCTCTTCTCTGCTTGTCTTTCAACTTTTAACTTTGCTGAAGTCCTCAGAATAGCAGTTGCCATTATAACATGGGGTGGTGGACGCAGCATGGGCTCTCTATGTTGCTCAGGCTGCCTTCAAACTTGTAGTCCTCCTGCCTCAGCCTCCTGAGTGCTAGAATCATAGATAAATCTTAGTCATTTCTTTTTTTTCTTTTCTTTTCTTTTTTTCTTTCTTTCTTTCTTTCTTTTTTTTTTTTTTTTTTTAGACAGGGTTTCTCTGTGTAGCCTTGGCTGTCCTGGACTCGCTTTGTAGACGAGGCTGGCCTTGAACTCACAGTGGTCCACCTGCCTCTGCCTCCCAAGTGCTGGGATTAAAGGCGTGTGCCACCACCGCCCAGCCGCACGTGTGTGTTTGTATGAGTGTGTATGAGTGTGCATGCATGTCTGTGTGTAAACTGCACGCGTGCACATGTATGTGTGTGTTTGTGTGTGCATGCTTTGTTTATGTATGTATGTGTGCATGTGTGCATGTGAGTGTACACAAGCATTTGTGTGTGTGAACGAGTGTAAAGGCCCGGAACTGACCGTCCCATCCCATCATGTCTTTTGAGACAAGGCCTCCTCCTGAGCCTGGAACCCACTGACTTGCCTGGACTCTCTGGCCAGTGAGGCCCAGGGGAGCTCTTGTGTCTGCCCCTCCTCTCAGGGGGTGCTTTTAACATGAGTTCTGAGGACTGAACTTAGCTTCTCATGCATGTGTGGTACTTTACCCACTAAGCCATCTCCCCAATCCCCATGAGCTGGGGACCTTCCCTCACAGCCACGGGGCTGATGAATAAAGCCACACCGAGCCCCTCCCCCTTCCTTAATTCTCTGCTTCTTATTCTCACCCATGTTTGCATCTACACTTACCCTACCTAGCCCAGCAAAGGGCACTGCTGCAAATTCTAAAACTTAGGCATGGGGGACAGTGGAGCAGGTGTTCTCAGGAGCATGCTTTTGGCTGGGTGGTTTGTTCCTTTTCATGGCTGTATGATAGTCCACAGTGTGCGCACACTGCCATGCTTTCAGGTGATTCTCCGTGGGCTCCTGGAGTCCCTCCCTGGACATTCTGAACAGGACTGCTGTGTGCATCCTCCGACACCTCTTCCAGCTACATCAGGGATTTGACCCAGCCTGGGATTTTTAGCTCAAGGCCATGTGTCTTTTCCTGTAGTTTTCCACTCAGGTGTGCATGTTCCCCACTCATTAGGCAAGCTTGGAGAAGTCAGTACTCACCTGCAGCCTGGGGCGGTGGCCCCGCACATGCTCTGTGAACTCCAGGCAACCCCTTACTTCTTCCCACTACCCATGAGCCTCTCTGACTTTTCCCGTTGGCGTAGCCCATTCACCCTGGATCTCACACTGTCAACCTGCCATCCTTGTGGCCTAAGGTCATTCATAGGCTCTGCTCCAGTCTCCTTGGCTTGAACTCTGACCCCTCACCCCTGCTGCTGTGGGAACCCACACAGTAGAACTAGCCTTTTATGTGTGCCTCCCAGGATGACTGAATGCTATGCATGTATGAACAAATGAGAAATTCTCAGAACGGCATCGGCTGCGGAGCAGGGGGTGATATGAGTCGGACTTCACGTCCCTCAAGATCAGAGCTGAGTTCAGACGAGTGCCAAGCAGTGCTGGACCAAACTCGAGTGTCTAATCAGGTTCAATGTGGCTGCACCATGACCCGTAGGCAAAAGCAGTGAGGGCAGGAACCCGGAGGCAGGAGCTGATGCAGAGGCCATGGAGGGATGCTGCTTACTGGCTTGCTCCTCATGGCTTGCTCATGGGCCTGGCTTTATCAGGACCACCAGCCCAGAGATGGCACCACACATGATGGTCTGAGTCCTCCCACGTCCATCACTGATTAAGAAAGTGCCCTGCAGGCTTGCCTGCCGCCTGATCTTCTGGAGGCATTTTTTTCAGTTGAGGCTCCCTCCTCTGCGGTGACTCTACCTTATGTCAAGTTGACACAAAACTAGCCAGTACACGGAGCACCTTCTCCTCTCCTCTGCTCATTATATCTCTGACGTCAACCGAGTTTGCCTCTTGAAGTTTGTCTTCTGTCTTTCTGTTTCCCGTGGGTGACATGGGGCCACACTTCTCTGCCCACACCTTTGTGGTACAAGTTTTGTTGCATAGGAGGACAGCGTGGCTGGGTGGGGACAGAACCCATGGTCTGCCTTGAGACTCAGCAGGCCAAAGAGAGTGCAAGCTGGGAGCTGGGAAGCTGTGCAGGGCGTGGGGGGGGTGCGGGGTGTGGGGGGGTGGTGCGGGGGGTCTCCCAGAGCAGAGGTGGGAAGTTGAGCTGCCCGCCTCCCCTAAGGTGGGTGCAACACACTTGTCTGGCACTGTCAGAAAGAACCTGGGCAGTGAGGCAGTGGCCTCAGAGGAGGGCTGCCAGCCTTAAAACCTGCCTCAGAAGCCAGGTGTGGTGGCACACGCCTTTAATCTAAGCACTTGGGAGGCAGAGGCAGGTGGGTCACTGTGAGTTCGAGGCCAGCCTGGTCTACAGAGAGAGTCCAGGACAGCCAAGACTACACAGAGAAACCCTGTCTCAAAAAACCAAAAAAAACAAACCAAACAAACAAAAAAATCTGCCTCAGCCATCCCTGAGAGCAGAAAGGTGTGTGTGTGTGTGTGTGTGTGTGTGAGAGAGAGAGAGAGAGAGAGAGAGACAGACAGACAGACAGACAGACAGAGACACAGAGAGAGGGAGAGACAGAGAGAGAGAGACAGAGAGAGAGAGAGAGAGAGGCAGGCTAGGGGGCAGTCACATGGCCTACAAGCTGCTCCCAGACAGGGACTCAGAGACATGGGCAGATAGGCAGGGAGCCACGGGCCAGGATTAAATCCCTAAGGGCTTTATCAGGAAGCAAGCCCTGCTAGACCCCGAGGCTGTGCTCACACCCCAGTTGGGTGGTTTCCAGGCCCAACTGGGACACCAAATATGGAAGTTTCCCAGCTGCCAGGTGACAGCAGCTGAGCTCCTAACGCTAGACAGGAAACAGTGTCATATGCAGCATGTGGCAAGGCTAGGCACAGCAGGAATCAGGGTATAGGGGTGCAGGCCTGCTTGTGTGTGAAATCATAGGAGCATTCACACTGGCCCTGGCGGGTCTCAGGATAGAAAATTCTGGACTTGTGACTCCCATCCTGGCTCTATCCTAGGCTGTGGCTGCTCCACCCCAGGAGAGTGAGGGAGATAGACTTTTATTTTGGTGGGGAGATCTTCTTAGGCCCTGACATTGCCAGAAGCTGTGTGACTTGGCCAGGCTTTTGTTCCTTCCTGTGAAAGAGGTTAAAGGGACCTCCTAGGGATGGCTCTGCAATGCCTAGAGTTCTCACCAGCCCCTGAAGAGGGTGTCTCTCCCCACTCTCTGACTCCAAATTCTCCCATTTGCCTGGAGGCTCCAGCCTTATCCTCCCTCAAGCTCCCTAGGAGGAACTTGATGGCCTGAGAAGCCAGAACTCCAGGGATCCTGACCTCTGGCCTCCAGGCCTCAGAAGGATGCTGTGTCCTTAGGGACTGTATGTATGTGAGCCCAAGGCCAGGCCCACTCACTCATGACCTCCACATCCCATCTTCTCAGGCCATGCAGATGGAGGATCAGATGGTGTCCCGCCCCTCTACCTCTGCTTTGTCCCCTCACATTCCTGCACACACCCTCCCCCCGCCCCCGACACAGCGCACCACTCTCTGCACTCTCCCTGCTGTAAACACCATTCTCTGGGTTATTAGTTGGTTTTGTTTTGTTTTTTGACTTGGAGAGTTATGCGGCTTTATGGAAAGCCATACCATGCTCCAGCTAGGTACAGTCTCTGTGTCCCGCCCCCCCCCCCCCCCCCCCAACAAGCCACCACACTTGTCCTCATCCATCCTCTTCCCTCTGAAACCTTGACCTCTTTCCTTATCATCCCCCTCCCACCACAAGTAAAAGAGCATAAGAGCCATCTTGAGGAGCGTTGATGTGACTGTGGGAGTTCAGTGGGTAAGTGGTTCTCTTACAAGGCCCCCCCCTTTTTTTTCGAGACAGGGTCTCTCTGTGTTAGCCTTGGGTGTCCTGGACGTGCTTTGTAGACCAGACTGGCCTCGAACTCACAGTGATCGGCCTGCCTCTGCCTCCGGAGTGCTGGGATTAATGGCATGCGCCACCATGCCCGGCACGAGGCCACTTTCTTGTCAAGGAGACAGAGATCAGAGTGAGTAAACACTTTCCCCTTAGGGAGCTGAAGGTCTGCAGCTGCCCACCCCCATGCCCAGCGTAGGATGACACTGGTCCTTTCCCTGTGCCCTGCAAAGACACAGAATCCTAAACACCAGCTGGCATGGTGGCCCTGGTCACAGTGACTAACTGGCCCACTTGTTGGAAAAATAAAAAATGAGGGTCGGATATGTCTAGGAGCATCCTTGGGGCTGAGGGGCGGAGGAAGCATGAGGTCCTGAGTTGAGGTTCCCAGCACCCATAGAAAAGGCTGGAAGTGGCTGGAGAGATGGCTCAGAGGTTAAGAGCAATGACTGCTCTTCCAGAGGACCCAGGTTTAGTTCCCAGCACCCACACGGCAGCTCCCAACTGTCTGTAACTACAAGATTTGACACCCTCACACAGACATACATGCAGGCAAAACACCAATGAGCATAAAATAAAAACAAATTAATGAAAAGGCTGGAAGTGGAGGCCTGTGTTTATAATCCCAGTGCTGCGGAGCTGAGACAGGAGGATTCCCAGAGCTCTCTGGCTAGCCAGCCTACCCTATCTAGCTCCTGAGAGGCTCAGTCTCAAAAATAAGGTTGACAGAGCCTGAGGGATGAACGCCTACACTGTCTTCTGTCCCCCAACTCCGACCTCCCATATACACAGAAGGAGGAGGAGGAGGAGGAGAAGAAAGAAGAGGAGAGGTTGTTGTTATTGTTGTTTGCAAGGAAGCCTATGGTTGTCAGGTACCCAAATCAGGAGGCAAAAGGCTCAAGAGCTTAAGGGGTCCTCGCTAACTTCCAGCTAAGCACCAGGTATACGGGGCTGCTCAGGCTGGCTCTGAGGGCTCGGGATTCCCCTCAGCAGGGAAGCTGGGAAGTGGGAGGGAAGCAAGGAGATAGGACCACCACCCACCCTGTTGCTGTCGCTGCTGCTGCTGCTGCGTAACAAGTAGTCCACCAACTGTTCCACATTGAGGTTTGTGAGTCAAGCACCCAGGGGAGGGCTCGGTGGTACTTTTGGATCTGCTCAGCTGTGATGCTTGCCCCTAGCTAAGCATGAAGGGGCCCTTGGCCTCCATCCCCCAGTTCCCACACATGCACCTCTACACCCACAGCAGGATGGCATGGAAGTCGCTTCCAGGACAATGCTATGGAGCTACTGGCTCAGCTGATTCAGCTAATGCCGTGGCCTGGTGAGCCCCCCCCCCGGCGGGCCTGGGTTTAAGGGTGCCAAGGTAGAGCCACCTAGGGAGCAACAGGAGGTAATACAGGTGCTGTAGTTCATAAGCTGCCCTTGCTGGGAGCTCTGACACTGCCATGGTGTCTGTCCTTCTGTTAGGAGGGATGAGGCAGAGGCCCAGTTAGGATTATCCATTTCTTCTTGTTTATCTTTAGTGCCCGTGGGGTGTGTTGCAGTTACACGTCCATGCACAGCTACCCTGGAGCCTAGCCTTGTGGGCCCTGGGGACTGGGGCAGAGAGTGGCCCCCAGTTGAGGTTTGTGTCCCTCCAAAGTCCCCATGATCCCCCTCACTGCTCTTGCATCTACCAAGAACAATTCCTTCTACGTTTCTAATGTGTTCCCAGAAATCACCCTGTCTGCTGCCCTACTGTGGGCCAACCCCAGATGGTGATGCTCTGTGTTAGGTCTATGTTAGTGATGTTCACCCACACGACTTCACAGAAAGACCCCACGCCTCTGAAACCAGGGATTCCCCCCCAAGAACGTCAGAGGCTGAGGCCAAGACCACCTAAAGGAGGATGTAGAAAATGCCACACACTCCCCAGTGGCAAAGACACTCCAGAAACGAAACCCCATACCGTCCTTCCCCATGAATGCCGTCAAAATCTCCTTGAGAAGACAAGAGAAGACGCGTTCTCAGATTTGAAGAATATTAGAGAGATGATCCGCCTTGATTATACAGGATTCATACAAAGAATTCAGAGATGGCTTTGAGCTAGAGCAATCTATTAATATAATCTATAATATCAGTCAGTCAGCCAGCACGCCGTGCTAACAAATGACAAAGGGCGTTTGACCAAGCCCTGGTGCCAACTTCTGGTTTTAAAGGAAGAGCTAAAAATAGGTCTGGAATGGTACTTTGCTATCTGACTGAAGAATCTACCTCAGCGTCACAGGCCAAGACTGTTCCAAATGATGGCATTAAAAAAAAAATTATTCCCGTTCTAAACCTTTTATTAGAGAAAAGACAGCACCTCTCTCTTTGTAAGAGATGGTAGACATAGCAATAAGACAGGAAAGCGAATTGAACGTCTCTAGGAAAAATTTTAATTATTTGCTGTCAGTGTGATTTGAGACCCGAGAGAAGCAACTGAAAAATAATTTAATATACGAATTTAATATAAAGGTACAGAGCCAGAGAGAAAACACGTAATACAGATCAATAACTTTCATTTGTGCTAAAGAACAAGTGGTTGGAACAAGTAATGAAATAATTGGTCCCCACTTGAGATGGGTACAATAAAACAACAGCACAGAAGCCCCGAGGAGTTTCTCGAAAATTTGACAAGAAAAATTTAGGATCATTATAAAGAGCTCAATACTGACTTCCGGAGGGACAGGGAGGAAAAAAATAACAATGCGAAGAGGCTTGCCGGAACCTTCCGTGGGAGTTACTCTAGACTTAATTTACAGTCTGAACGCAGTTCCTCTGCATCAGGTGGCCAGTTTTGAAAAGCAGGAGAGACTTGTCCTCAAGGCCACCTGGAAGGATATTCAGAGTCGAGTGTAGTGGTCTCCCAGTGCCCAGGAGGCTGAGGCAGGAGGATTGAGAGTTTCAGGGCAGCGTGTGCTACATAGAAAAACATTGCCTCAAGACAACTATCTCCCCCCCACCACCACCACACAAAAAAATGAATATTCAAAAAGGAAAATAATGAAATGGAGCTAAGGACCTGGTTCAGTTGTTGGACTGCTTGCCTGCTGCACAAAGCCCTGGCTTCCACCATCAGGACCATATAAACAGAGTGTGGTGATGCACACCCGAAACTCCAGCCCTTGGGGGATGGAGGCAGGAGGATCAGAAGTTGAAAGTTGTCCTTGACTACCCTTGGCTTGAGGCCAACCCAGGCAACACAAAATCCTGCCCCGCCAAAAAAAAGCAAAATTAAGAATCAGAAAATCAGAATATATAAACAATTTAGTTATAGTGTTTGTCTTCCTAGATGTGGAACTGAAACTATGAACGACAATGATGACCTGTGACAGAAAGTGTACAGTTTTGGTGAGAGAAGAGGGGTGAGGAGTCTCCTGGGAGACTGTGCCACCAGGCCTCCTTCTGTCGTGGCTCTACTGGTGGTGCAATTCTTATCATTTGTTCATTTAGTTGAGTGTGTGGTGTGTGTTTGCATGCAAACATAGAGTCCAGAGGTCAACCTCAGGTACCATCCACCTTGCTTTTTGGGGACAGGATCTCTCCCTAGCCTGGCACTCACCAGTTAGGCAAGGCTGACTGGCCACAGAGCCCTAGGGATCCCCTTGGCTCTGGCTTCTCAGCTCTAAATTTTCAAGCAAGTGCTACCAGGCCCGGCTTTTTCTGTGGGTTCTGGGTCAGGCCTCTTGCTTGCACAGAAAGCGCTATACTGACTGAGCCACCTCCCCAACCCTCGTGGGACTCTTCGAGATGATATCGAACTGTCCTGGGGGATGCTTGGGAGCTGTGTAAGGCTGTGGAGGAAGGGAGGGAGGGAGCGAGGGAGGAAAGGAGGGAGGGAGGGCAAGATTGGAGAATCAGAAATCAACCAGAAGGAATAGATTAATCAATACATCTTGTCAGGACCATTTGCTGCTACTTAGGAAGGGGCTGGCAGAGTCGATTCGGACCCTTTCCCATGAGGAGGAAAACCTCCCATGTGGAGTGAACACTAAGTATCAGAAGGGGCAAGTGTAAGGCAGCATCCCCTCTGAGGGCAAGCCAGTGTCCCCCCCCACCCCCCCACCCCGCTCTGCAGAGTTGCGGGAGGCAGGGCTGGGGTCTCAACCCCAGGGACCTGGTGACAGTGAACTCACAATCTTCTTGCTTTAACCTCCTGGGAGCTGGGAACCACCACACCCGGCTCAGGGGAGTCTCCTTGGTGGCTGCACGCCATCCCCTGGTGCCTGTCATGGGGGGACGTGATGTGGCCTCTGAGAGACGGCTGGTGGCCGTGGGAGCTTCCCAGGAGACAGGTCATTCTGGTGGTGGCAGTGATTGCAGACACCACTGGGTCCGTAAAAGCCGAGTGATTCCCCAGGCAGGAGGATAGCCTTCAATTCATCTCCTCAGAACTCACCGCGTGCTGATGGCTCTCAGAACAAACAGAACGTGGGCAGCTATGAGTATGAGGGGCTGGTGTCGGTGCCTCTCCTTCCCATCCCCTCTTGCCAGGGCTGTGGACTCTGTCAAGAGGTCAGACTCCCGTTTCTGGTGGAGGTGTGTTCCACAGAGGGACAGCTGGAGGCTCAGATACATGCTGGTGCCAGCCACTCGGGTCTCAATGCCAATACCCTTGGGATAGATTCCGTGTGTTTTCTTAATTTCCCTAATTAATGTAATGTTGAAGGACTAATTGCTCATTAATTAACTGTGTGTGTGTGTGGGGGGGTGTCTGGCTATATGCAGAGGCCCACACCTAGTGTTCTCCTCAGTCACTCCACGTTATTTTTGTTTTGTTTTGTTTTGTTTTGTTTGAGATAGGGTTTCTCTGTGTAGCCTTGGCTGTCCTGGACTCGCTTTGTAGACCAGGCTGGCCTCGAACTCACAGCAATCCGCCTGCCTCTGCCTCCCAAGTACTGGGATTAAAGGCGTGCACCAATACGCCCGGCCTTCCACGTTATTTTTGAAACAAGGTCTCTCACTGAACTAGGAGTTCTCTGCCTCAACTAGACTCTGTGGCCAGCAAGGCCCCAAGATCCTCCTGACTCCACCTCCTTGGTACTGGGATTACAAGCATGCGCCATGAGACCTGGCTTTAATGTGGGTCCTAGGATCGAACTCAGGACCTCAAGCTTTACCCGCTGATCCGTCTCCTCAGTACCCCTTGTGTGGTGTTTTTTTTTTTTTTTTTTTTTTAATTGCCAGATAATTGTAACATCTGAAGGCTAGTGATCTCAGCTCAAAATAGTGGTCCTCCAAATCTTTAGTGAGATGACAAACTGCCAGGAACGAGTGCAGATCCAACAGCCAAGGTGACAATGGCCCGAGGGTCAGCCTGATCTGGTGAGTGGCTTGCGATAGTCACTGTGTCTGTACAGGGCCTGGCGGGGACAGTATAAAGTGAGGTCTGGCCCATGTTGTTCCCCCAGGACCAGCCAGCCTCAACTACAACAACTCCTTGCCTTCCCACCAGGCCAGTACCAACGCTCCCCACCCCCAAATCAGGCCAGAGTTCTCGAGGTCAGGAGAACCTGACAGGGCCTTTCTGGAGCTCAGATGCTCTCAGAGGTCAGCATAACTCTGGAGGAGAGTAGCAGATCTCAAACCGGCCTTCCCTCAAAACAACTGGAAAGATTCAGGTCAGACTAAAGATAGAACCTCCTGGCTGCCAGAGTTATGGTGTGTGTGTGTGTGGTGTGTGTGTGTGTGTGTGTGGTGTGTGTGTGTGTGTGAGAGAGAGAGAGAGAGAGAGAGAGAGAGAGAGAGAGAGAGAGAGAGAGAGAGAGAGAGAGAGAGAGAGAGAGAGAGAGAGATGGGGCACCCAGACCCATGGCTGCTTTCAAATGAATCTTTCCCGTCTGACAATGGGGACCATGGCAGAGTTCCTGGAGAGGGTCACACATTGTCTGTCCTCTTCAGGGACCAGCCTGGCACTCTCCTCCGAAGGCGCCTGCCAGCACTTGAGCAGGGAGCCTTTGCGGACTGATTTCTCCCTCCAGTGGTGCAATACATCATCTTTTTTAATTTAAAAAGATGCCCAGTGGAAGCTTCAGAGACCATTAAGTGTTTGGGTCCCTAATTAACTTCAGAGCAGCCTGGAGCAGCAAAGAAAGGGAGGGAGGGCCACAGGGAGTGATGAGGAGGGGGGGGTGGCTCTAGTTGGGAAGGAAACTGCAGACCAGACACCCCCTCCCTGCACCTCCAGGCCAGAGCCTCCTGGGGGGGATGGTTGCCTTGTACATCTGGCTCCAACTCCACAGCCCCCTCTGGAAGTTTCAAGTGAGTCAGGAGACCACTTTGCTGCAAAACTGCCTGCTAGATTCTTTTGCTGGTCTCTGCTGCCTGGCTGGCTTTCCCTCTCTGAGCCTCTCCACCTCTTTTCCCCCCACACCTCCCCGCCCCCTCCCTCCCATCTATGTACTGAGGTTATTAATGTTGGCTTCAGTATCCAGTAGGTGCTCAATAAATGCAGATGGAGGGAGGAGAAGAGAGTTGTCCTGGCTGTGTGCATGCAGAGTGGGGTGAGACCTGAGGGTCTTCTACAAGGCCATCTGGCATTAGACAGTCTCCCTGTCACCTTAACTCTCCTTGGTGACCTCTGAGCTATCACAGAGAGGGGCACAGTGTGGGCAAGAGTATTCTTTAGTCTCCAGTTTCTGGCCAGTTGAAGGACAAAATCAGGGCCAGCCAAGGTCCAGGGCATGCCAGGCTTGACCCTGTGGCCAAGTCCCAAGGTGCCAGGCTGCTGAATCAGCCATTCTACACTATTGCCCATGTCGACCTTGAGTCAGAGGGTCTGGGAGTGCAGGCAGGCTTCAGGCAGCCCTGGTGGGCTATGAAGAAACCCTCAGAGCTGGAGGGGTTCCTTGGGGGCCTTTCCTGGGTGAAGGCAGGACTGCACATAAGCTCTGTCCACCCAGGCTGTTCACAAGGCCTCTCCTTAGATCAAGGAGGGTCCAGAAAACCATCCAGGAAGAACAGAGGGGGAGAAAAAGAGAGATGTACAAAGTTCTAGAAAGCTTGAATAACCAGGAGCTTGCTTCCTTTGCCATCAGCCTAGGAGGGAGCGCCAAGCTCATCTCTACTTGACAGATTCGGCAGCTGAACAAAGCTCAGAGAGGGTCAGTAGCTCTCCCAAGGTCACCCAGCCAAACCAACCTTAGCACCTCAACGTGAGCTGAGGAGCAAGGGAATAGGCTGGCCCCTGTCTGCCCCAGCCTCAGCCTCCGGGACCTGCCCATCATAGGGCTCTGCCGCAGAGCGCTGCTGGGACAGTTCTGCCTGGAGCCCTGCTGCAGAGGCAGGCAGACGTTAGCAGTAAACATGATCTATTGGCAAAACATTGGAACAGTGAAAAGTTATCGATCGATTGCCTTCCACCCATCTCTCTGCGTCTCTGCCCTGGCCCTCAGCCTGTGCTGCCCCTGGTAGCGGGGGGGGGGTGGGGGTGGGGATGTTTGCAAAATAGGGAGGGAAGTCCACTCCACCAGTGGAAACCTTGGCCCAGCTCCAGCCCTGCCCTGGCCGCTCTTGTAGCTCTATGATCGAAGACAGAGCCGTATTTTTAGACACATGCAATCAGTCCCACTCTCCCGCCATGATTATGCAAATCTCACCATAAGAAGTTTAAAAGCCTGGAACACCACACTCTACTTCGTCATCAGTGAAGGGCTGCGGGGTAGGGACACCATGACAAACACAGCACATCCCGTGGTCCCCACTGTGCCCTGGGCTACGGAGGCCCTCTGTGAGCACAGCCACAGTATGTGTGTGTGTGTGTGTGTGTGTGTGTGTGTGTGTGTGTGTGTGTGTGTAAGTGTAAGAGTCATCCCATACACTAGGTCCTGGCCCTCTCACTATATGATGAACCCCTATAGACACCCAAGGAAACTCAGGAGGGGAAACTGAGGCCTGGGTTTGGAAATGGAAGGCTTGGGACGCGCAGGCTTGATTCTGCCCTCACCCTCAGTTTCTCTGGCCCCGAAAAGACTCTGTCTTTTGTTCTAAGAGGAGAGAAGTGATGAGGAGCAGGGAAGACAAGAAGTAGATAGGAATTAAATCTGCCCCCACCCCTGCCTCTTATCACCCTGGGCCCCTCCTCCCCAACCCTGCCCTAAAAGCCACCCACTATAGCCTGGGGTACTGCCTGGCACTGCCTACTCCTCTCCGTCCCCCTGAACACCCCACGGCCCCTACAGAGTGACGGCTCTGGTCTCATGACCTTGTACCTTTGCCTCCTCCCCTGTCTGCTCATCTTCTTTTCTGCCCGACGGACTCCTACTCAGCCGCTATGATCTTCAGTCTAATGCCCTGCCCACCGGCCTGAGGCCCAGTTGCATCTCCTCAGCTCTCCTCTCCCCTGCCGGGCTGGGTCCCTCTGTTCATGGGCCTTTGGGGTGTTCCTCTGCTATTTTGAAACTCTAGGTCCAGCATCCCTCTGCTGTGGGGAGAGACCAGAGGGTGTCTTGCTGCTCAGGCCGGTCAATCTGTGAGAGTCTGTCAGAAAAGCCACACTCAGCCGGGCACAGTAGCGCATGCCTGTGATGTCAGCATTAGCACTCAGGGAGGCAGAGGCAGGCGGATCTCTGAGTTTGAGGCCAGCCTGCTCTATAGAGAGAGAATTCCAGGACAGCCAAGGCTATGCAGAGAAACCCTGTCTCAAAAAACAAACAAACAAACAAACAAACAAACAAAACTCCAAATAACAAACAAACAAACCCCACAAAAAAACAAAATCAAAAAGAAAGAAAGAAAGAAAAAAAAATCATCTCTGCTCATTCTTAGGGTATCTTTGGAAGCTCCTTTGGCCTATGGCAGATCCTCCCTCCGTCGTCCGTCCATCCCTCCCTCCCTCCCTTCCTTTTTCTCTTCCTCCCTCTTTCCTTCCTTCTGAGTGTATACATGTGAGTACAGATGTGTTTGCACATGCACACACATGCAAGTGTTCCTGCACATGGGGGCCAGACCACCTCAGGTGCCATTCACTCTCCTGTTGAGACAGACCCTCACCGGCCTGGAACTCACTGCTTCAGTTAAGCTGTCTGGCCACTAAGCCCCAGGGACCCTCCTGTGTCTCTCCCTTCCTGGTGCTGTGGTTGGTCACATGCTTTGCTTTCCGCATAGGTTAAGGGGCCCCAAATCGAGGTCGCCGTGCTCATATGACGAGTGCTTTACCAACTGCACCATCTCTGCCTGTGACATTTCTTTAAATGGCTAATTCACTCCCTCAGGGACCTCTGCCATCTCCATCCAGGCCAAGTGGCCTGGCCCTCAGCTCCCAGGCTTCAGTGCCTTCCTGTGGTGTGAGGCTGATAGCTCAGTGGTCAGAGCTGTCGACAACTGGTCCCCAGCACCTGGGGTTGACCCCTGCACTCTGTAAGTGGAATCTACCCTCCCAAACTAGGCCTTGGAGTTCCCCATTGGGCCCCACATCTGCAACCTAGGAAATGTGAGGGCTGTGGAGACCAGTGGGGGCCCAGGGAAGGGGAAAGGGCATCAAAGGATCGCATTGGACATCCTTAGGTCCCCATGAGAACCCAGTTTCAGTGACTGGGATGGGGACACAGTGAGCATCAGACACCCTGTGCCAAAGGCCACCACGGAGTGAGCAAGACAAAAGCTGGAAGTTAGCAGCCCAGAGGTCACATGTAAGAGTGACAGGAGGACATCACTCTCTCAGATCCGGAATGAAAATGGCTGCAGGAAGGGGGCGGCGGGAAGATAATGGCAAGAGACAGTGAAAATGGTGGGTTACCCTTTTTAGGGAGTTTGCTTTGAAGGGCAGGAAGAGGAGGATAGGGAGGGAGGCCCACAGGTTTAGTGTGTTGGTTGCTTCGGTGGAAGATTTAGAAGGACTCGGTCCAGCACCCACTGGTTGCACTTCTGACATTAGGTACCCATCCGCACACGGGCACAGGAACCCTGACACAGAATGTGGCCCACGGCCCAGGACTTATGGATGTCTCTTCCAGGTGGTGGGGGGCCCAGTGACAGGAAGGAGCTCCCTCCTGCGGGGTCCGCGTGCCGCCCTCCACCCTGGAGGCCGTGGATTGCTGAGTGAATTACAGAGCACAGAGTGAATGGTGTGGGCGTGAGAGGGGAATGGCGGGGTGAGGCGAGAAGTTGTGGAGTGAGGAATAGATGAGTGGAGGACATTGGCTGGAGAGGTCGGGTTGGAGGTGGGACACTGTCCGGGGCCATCAGTACCCACCATGCAGTTCAGCCTGTTCTCTTGCTAACTACTCCCCTAGAGCTCTCCATGGCGTCAGTGCTTTGGGTCCAGACCCTCGGGATGTGGTCTCTCTTCTACCTAATTCTATGCCTGTGGCTCTGGGTATCATTGGGCCAGTCCTTTCAACCCGTCCTTCACCTGGACGGAAGAAGCACAGGCCAATTCACTGTGTGACCCGGGATGGGCCTTTCTTTCTGGGCCTCAGTTTCCCTGATCTGTGAAACTAAGTGTGGAAGGTCAATTTGTGGGGTTGGGGGGACACGAGGCTGAGCATAGTAGAGGGGACAGCTATGGGTTCCTGCCCTGCCTTGTACTAAAAGATCCCTCCATTGATGACGAACCTAGGTGTGGGGTGGCAGAAGCCTGGGGGAAGAAACAGGACTACATCGTGGCTGCAGGCAGGGGCCCTCGTACTCTGCCTGCCCACTGTCACACTGGCAGGTCCAGTGGGGGTGATGGGGAGGGGGTGCTGTTTCCACAATGTGAGTCATAGCACAAACAACCAGACTGCCATGCGGGAGGAGACATGGTGGCACAGAAGTATGAAAGAGGCAAGAGGGGACCAAAAAAAAAAAAAAAAAAAAAAAAAAAGAAAAGAAAAAAAAGAAAAAAAAAAAGGACCCAAGTCCCCACATAGCCTGTCCTGTGTGTGTAGGTGAGCATAGGTATGCAGACCCATGCTTAGGAAGACATGGGAACCGCAAACGTCCACATATGCACACTTGCAACTGCGAGCGTAGGAGGCCAGCACGCTGTAGGAGACATCGCGGCGCCTCTTTGGGCCTGTAATCCTGCTTAACTCGACTTTCAGTTATTTTGAGCAAGAGATTACAGCTGATTAAGATCTCTTGCCAGGCGCCACCCCTCCTGTAGGCTAGGACAGAAACGCTCTCCGCTCACCCGGGCCAGTGGCCTCAAGACCAACCCCACTAGGCTTTCTCTGGCTTGCACTCTTCTGTGGTGTCCGTATGGGCGTCAAGGCATTGTGGCTAAATTGTGCCGCCCCTGGGCCCTTGACATCGGTGTCAAAACCCAGGATAAGGCTCCCAAAAGAACTCCCAGGCCCCACTGGCTGAGGATCATGCCTCCCCACTGTCCTGTGCTCCTTTTCCTGCTCCAGTGCACAAGGTCCAAACAAACCCTGGACTGCTGAACTCCAAGGCAGTGCCTGGATGCCTCTGGGCCCCCAATCTGTCCCCTTCATCTCTCTCAGTCAGAAACGGATTCCCTCGGGAGCCAGGTCCCGTTTATGATGTTTGAAAAGACGAAATGTGTGTGTGTGTCTATTTTTTTTCCCTCCTTATTTTAGTCACCTCAGTGCAGCCTAGTTGCGGCTGTCAATATCGGTGAAATAAACTCAGCTGGCTGCTGGCCAGGCCACTGAGCAGTGACAGAGGCTGCTGTAAATCCCTGTATTAACAAGCTAACACCCATTTCTTCATCCTGCAAGTGGGCAGAGGGAGACCACAGTGTAAAGGACCCCAGTTCTACTGTGAACTCTCTTCCCATCACCCCACAGTCTTATGTGCACGCACTCTGGGCGCTGGGGGTTGTGGGAAGGCACAGTCCTGGTCCTGGGAGTGTACATGGCTAGGGGGAGACATGAGGGAGAAGGGGCTGCTTGTATAAAAATTTGGAGTGTGAGATAGAAGAAGGAGAGCTTCGCCTTGGGAACATGGGGACACTTTTGTTAAGCCTGGAAAGGATGTTTTTATTATTAACATTTTGTTTTTAGATTTATTTATTAATTGTACGGGGTGGGTCAGAGGACAACTTGCCGGAGTTGATTCTCTCCTTGCCGTGCGGGCCCTAAAGATTCAACTCAGTACTTGTCAGCAATTGCATTGATTGGCTGAGCCATCTCCCTGTCTTCTCACAATCCAGGCTGTCCCCCCTCTATTGTCACGCAGGGACAGCTTCATCAAGCCCTTGGGTGCCTCGAGGTTGGATGGCTTCAGAGGTCAGCCAGCTGATCCGTCTGGAGGAACTGAGGCCCACAGGACGGTGGCTTGCTGGGCCACGGGGATAGGAGCTCCTCGGTGTGCCAGGCCTCTCCTTCTTGCCTGCCTCCTTGAGGCTGGTCTGTCTCAGGCTGGGGCCATTGGCTGGGTGTTCGGCACCCCCTGCAGGCAGTTCAGAAGGTGTGGCACGCTGGCGCTTCTTGGGGAGAAAGGACACCTAAGCGCTTGGGGTGGGAGGGCACAATGCCAAAAAGTCAATGCCTTGGCCAGCCCTACCACTGCTGAACTCTGAGTCCTTTCTTAGCCTGTTTCCCTGTCAATCCAAGGCTATGCTCAGTCACCTGTATCAGTCATCATTAGCGCCTCTGAACTGATTACTCAGGGGGTGGGCCCTCATGTCCACTCTGCACATGAAAAAAATGGATCTGAAGGATGTCTGTTTTCCTTGGTGAGCCCAGACCCTCTGAGCCCAGGCCCGTGATCTGGGACAAGTACAGTGTCTGTTTTACAGCAGACACTGGTGGGCGGCTCAGCTGACTTCTTCAAATAGCCACACAGTGACTTTGGACATGGCCTGTTCTGGAACTTACTCTCTTCTCTCTTGTCTTGCAGTAGAGAATACTTCAGGCAGAGGAGCCAGGCAAAGCCACCAGGACACACAGGCCCATGGGAAAGCAGGCCGTGGCCACCTCAGGACCGGGGAGGACGACAAGGGGCCGTGGGCACTGAGGGAACCATTCTCCCTCTCAGCACCTGCGCCATGCATCTCGGGACAGGACACCTCTGACAGTGCAGGCAGTGCCCCATCCCCACCCCTAAGTCCCTCTGGGGGCGGCCCATTGCTCAGCCCTTCTCCACCCTGTCCCAACAGGCAGAGTGTCCCAAGATGGCTGGGCACGGGTGGGGTGCACCATGGGTGCTCGTGGCAGCGGCCACGTTACTGCACGCAGGTGGCCTGGCCCAAGGTGACTGCTGGCTGATCGAGGGTGACAAAGGCTTCGTGTGGCTGGCCATCTGCAGCCAGAACCAGCCGCCCTATGAGGCCATCCCCCAACAGATCAACAACACCATCGTGGACCTGCGGCTCAACGAGAACCGCATCCGCAGCGTGCAGTATGCCTCGCTGAGCCGCTTTGGGAACCTCACATACCTCAACCTCACCAAGAATGAGATTGGCTACATCGAGGATGGGGCCTTCTCCGGCCAGTTCAACCTCCAGGTGCTGCAGCTGGGTTACAACCGGCTGCGCAACCTAACGGAGGGTATGCTACGGGGCCTGAGCAAGCTTGAGTACCTGTACCTACAGGCCAACCTCATCGAGGTGGTGATGGCCAGCGCCTTCTGGGAGTGTCCAAACATAGTCAACATAGACCTCTCCATGAACCGGATCCAGCAGCTGGGCAGCGGCACCTTCGCAGGCCTGGCCAAGCTCTCGGTGTGTGAAATTTACAGCAACCCTTTCTACTGTTCCTGTGAGCTGCTGGGTTTCCTGCGCTGGCTGGCCGCTTTCACCAATGCCACCCAGACCCATGACCGGGTGCAGTGTGAGTCTCCTCCGGTCTACGCGGGCTACTTCCTCCTGGGCCAGGGCCGTCATGGCCACCAGCGGAGCATCCTCAGCAAACTGCAGTCTGTGTGCACGGAGGACTCCTACACTGCTGAGGTCTTTGGCCCACCACGCCCGGGGCCAGGCCGATCCCAGCCAGGACACTCGCCACCTCCACCTCCACCAGAGCCCAGCGACATGCCTTGCGCTGATGACGAGTGCTTCTCCGGTGACGGCACCACGCCCCTGGTGGTCCTGACTACACTGGTCACTCAGACAGAGGCTCGCCCCTCCATGAAGGTCAAGCAGCTGACCCAAAACTCAGCCACCATCATGGTACAGCTGCCGAGCCCGTTCAACCGCATGTACACCCTCGAGCAATACAATAATAGCAAGTCGTTCACCGTGTCCAAGCTGACCCAGCCTCAGGAGGAGATCCGCCTCACCAATCTCTACACACTCACCAACTACACGTACTGCGTGGTCTCCACCAGCTCTGGCACCCATCACAACCATACCTGCCTTACCATCTGCCTGCCCAAGCCGCCCAGTCCACCCGGCCCCGTGCCCAGCCCCTCCACGGCCACTCATTACATCATGACCATCCTGGGCTGCCTCTTCGGTATGGTGCTGGTTCTGGGCGCTGTCTACTACTGCCTGCGCAAGCGGAGGCGGCAGGAAGAGAAACACAAGAAGGCCATGGCCGCAGCCGCCGGCAGCCTGAAAAAGACCGTCATCGAGCTCAGGTATGGCCCTGACATTGAGGCACCTGGGCTGGCCCCTCTGACCCAGGGCCCCCTGCTTGGCCCTGAGACTGTGACTCGAATACCCTACCTGCCAGCCACCACCAGTGATGTGGAGCAGTATAAGCTGGTGGAGAGCAGCGAGACCCCCAAGGCCACCAAAGGGAACTACATTGAAGTGCGCACTGGGGAGCCGCCAGAACGCAGAGGCTGTGAACTGAGTCGGCCTGGCCCTGAAAGCCAGGGCTCGGTTGCTGAGATCTCCACCATTGCCAAGGAGGTGGACAGAGTCAACCAGATCATTAACAACTGCATCGACGCACTCAAGTCTGAGTCCACCTCCTTCCAGGGCGCCAAATCAGGGGCCGTGTCAGCGGCTGAGCCCCAGCTGGTACTGCTGTCGGAGCCTCTGGCCAGCAAGCACAGCTTCCTGTCCCCTGTATACAAAGATGCCTTCAGCCATGGTGGCCTGCAGCGGCACCACAGTGTGGAGGCTGCGCCCGGGCCCCCGAGGGCCAGCACTTCACCCAGCGGTTCTGCACGCAGCCCTCGCCCCTTCCGGCCCGAGGCCACCGGCACACATAAGGCCCCAGCCACTGAGACCAAGTATATTGAAAAAAGCTCACCTGTGCCCGAGACCATCCTCACTGTGACACCCGCAGCCACCTTGCTGCGGGCCGAGGCCGACAAAGGTCGCCAGTACGGCGAGCACCGGCACTCGTACCCCGGCTCTCACCCTGCCGAGCCACCTGCTCCGCCACCACCTCCGCCCGCCCACGAGGGTTTGGGTGGCCGCAAGGCATCCATCCTGGAACCTCTGACGCGGCCACGACCCCGAGACCTCGTCTACTCGCAGCTGTCCCCACAGTATCACCACCTGAGCTATTCCTCCAGCCCGGAGTACACCTGCAGGGCGTCTCCAAGCATCTGGGAGCGGCTCAGACTGAGCCGTCGGAGGCACAAGGATGATGCGGAGTTCATGGCGGCTGGCCACGCCCTGCGCAAGAAGGTCCAGTTTGCCAAAGACGAGGACCTGCATGACATCCTAGACTACTGGAAAGGTGTGTCTGCCCAGCACAAGTCCTGAACCTCTTCTTCTCCACCCCTCCGCAGGGCCCAAGGCAGCCTGGCCCTGTCCTCTCCGAAACTCGTGATGCCCATTGGACCAAAAAAGGATAGATCATCCGCAGCAGCTATCCCTGACTAAGACTCAACACTAAATCCAATGTCCGTCCGTGCACAACAAGGGGCTTCTGCGTTCAGCGCCTGGCCCACAGGGACAGCTTGAGGAGGCCACAGGTGGCCACAACAGTAGATATACTAACTTCCATGTAAACTGTAATGTGCCTGCTGCCTGGTGCAAGCAAG